>NC_133208.1:17412612-17640112 GCF_958299795.1 Porites lutea | reverse complement strand
GCCCTACATAGCCCTACATAGCCCTACATTGCTATACTAGCCCTACATAGCCATACATACCATACGACGTGAAACCACTATATGATGGTTACATCACGTAGTTACAGCCCGTAAAACGCAGACCGCTGGCTGGGCTCAGAAAAGCAAAGTAACTGAGCAGGGCCATTCCATTTAATATCCACACCCCCCCTATAGATGACATCAGTTATTTCATGACCCCTCAGAAACAATTTCTTTAATCGACGGACCCTCGGAAAAGCCTATGGATGAGTTCACCTACACCCGTACCCCCTCAGAAAAGCCTATGGATGAGTTCACTTTCACCTGTACCCCCTCAGAAAAGCGTATGGATGAGTTCACTTTCACCTGTACCCCCTCAGAAAAGCCTATGGATGAGTTCACTTTCACCTATACCCCCAGAAAAGCCTATAGAAGGGTTTACTTTCAACAGTAACCCTCAGAAAGACCTACAGATGAGTTCACTTTCACCAGTACTCACTCGGAATGCCTATGTATTCCCCCTCGGAAATACCTATTGATTTACGTTTACTCTCAACAATATCCCTCAAAAATACCTGACATATTTTTACTTTTACCAACACCCAGAAAGTGATCAGCTCGTAAAATAATTATCTTTTATCTATTCTATCCTTTTTTTTACCAGCACCCAGAAAATTGATGCAATCAAAAATACGTTAACATTGAATTAAGCCATCAAATAAGAGATTTATATCCCATTTAAAAAATATGATGATCAAATCTGATTTCGTCAAATAGTAACAATCTCTAATTTAAAAATGTTTCCTGATTACGTGGAAACTAGATGAAACTGCATGACTACTAAAGCCGAAGATTTCTTTCAACGTTTAACAATTCAAGATTATGTGGTCATAAAAACGAGGTGACGTTATTAACGGGATTGCCGTAAGGCGTGGTTCCACTGTGTACATTGTTCCAATTTTGAACGGGTTGTGCCCATATTTTTCTCCTGGATCCTTTTCCTAAGGAGGGAGGCACTCAGGCCATTTTTGTGATCGGTTTTTCGGTCTTCGCATCGAAAGTATGCAGTTTTGCCGTGTAATTTCTTCCTTTTTAGCATATGGTTTTCGATTTTTAAACAACATGGAAGCAATTATTCGTTTTTGTTAGAAAAAAAATTCCCCAAAAGAGGATGTGATTTTGTGCTTTTGTAACAGGCCTCAATGCCCCCCTCTCTAAGTCCATGTGTCAATTAATTAATATGTCAATCAAATCAATCACTATAATGTCATCTTTGTTCATCTTCACGAAACGTTTCAGAAAATCATGCACGTTGCGAGCAATGTATAGTTTGGTTTGTTTGATTGGAGTCATCCTTTCTTTATGCGCAGTTTGCCAGAAACCAAGTTTGGGAGAACAGGGATTTTGTACACAAATCCTGGCTCCTCAACAAACACCAAATCCACTTCATCATCGTCACGGTCACAGGACTGAACCTCTGCTTCGTACCAACCTAATTGAAGAAACATTTGATTAATCTAGTACTTCCTAAACAAATGCTCGATCATTTTAAAGTTATAAATTTGCATTTAAATGATATTTAATGAAAGCTTTTCACCTTTTGGTTAACGGATTTCCTTATCGTTATGTATGTAAGTAAAGAAAGTCCCATGATTTTGATTTAACGTGTTAATTTAATTTCCATGGTTATTAGTTAAGTCCCGCTTTCTCTGCAATTGAATCTCACACGGAAGACATCGATTTTTATTGAACGGATCGCAGTGGTATAGAGGTATTAAACAGCAAAGAAACAATTTTACAAACATCTCTCCCACTGGTCTCTCATCTATAAAGGTTCCCAGGCCACTAGTTTGTTGCAACCTGAAATGTGATATTAGGGGCTTCCAGGTGTTGACATAGCACAAAGACTACCCCTAATTTTACTTACCAGCTGGCCATTCCGTCTCAGAAAGGTCTTCCTTTGTCCATTTCATATCGACCCTTGCACCAATTTCAAAAATTTCCTCGTAGAATTCCAGTTTCTTTGTGGTGGCCTTGGACAGCTTCAATCGGTTGGTCTTAAATTCTTGAGCAACACAATACTTGTACGTTGCTTCCCTCTCTGTGTCGAATTCTATCCCAACTTCATCCTTCTCTTTGTCATAGTTCTTTACAGTCCCGACATACCAACCTAGCGATAAATTTATTAAAGAAAACACTGTCCAGTCTGAAATTTACCCAACTTACATTTCGTATCAACGACCCTATCAACAACCTAAATTCCAAAAAGCAATGATTTATTATAGGGGCATTTACCGTACCATATATCTAAACTGCAGGATTTCAAAGAGGAATACAGCATATTTATGATTTTTCCAAACTAAATTTCTTACCCGTTGTCCATCCTGTATTTCCAACTTCATTTTTGCTCCAATAAGCCAAAACCCTTGTGCCAACCAATCTCATCGCGTCCATCTGGTAACCATCTTCTGACCTTGGTGTTGTCCCCGAGTTGTTGTTGGCTAACCGTATGCGCTCCTCGTAAAGGCCGAGTTCAACTTTCAAAGGCTCCAGTACTTCCTCTAGGTTGTCTAGAGTAATTCCTCGAGGGACAGTCAGAAATGAACTTTGCCTTCTAGCTGCTATGGAGGCAGTATCTCTGGGCCTTTTCGTGCTTAAGGAACTTTGCGTAGGAGTTGAAAACGCCCTCCTTTTATGCAGTATTCGTGGATCTGCCAGGTACAGGGATTTCTCTGCAGCTATTAGTGACGTGACTGCGGTAACAAGGTTCACTATGGCCTCTAGTTCCTTTTGAAATGCTAAATAAGCTCTCCCCGATTTAAGCATTCCCACCCTTATTGCCAGTTCATCCTTGGTGCTGCAGTCTAAGATGTTGTGAAAGCGCAGGATCTCACGGAGTTTGTACACGGACAACTTTGAAATTTCGGAGATTGAATTCGGCACAGAATGGAGCTGCCCGCTGTACACGTTTAATGCAGGTGGTAGTTCACATTCCATCTTCTCTACAAGGCGCTTGACGCAGTCATGCTTTTTCCCTTCTGCTGGGAGCTTTTTTTGGCGACATAGTGCTTGCAATTCGTCCTTGCTTTTCTCTTGATAAAGTTCGTGTTGTGCCCAATATTCTCTCTCCTTGTCATTAATAAATGATTTATCGTTTTTTTCCTTGAAGTCTTTAAAGAACACGTTGACGTCCTCCTCTGTGCACCAGCTAATAAACGAAATACATGGCAAAATTGTTTCCACTCCATAAGAAAACACCTTACACGTCAGCTCTAAGATTGTTGATGGTAGGAACGCTGCAGGTGTGTTATCAACAACCTCTGTGTGTAGCTGTTGTAATTTCTCAAGCGGCAAGTAATGCATCTCCCCACCTGTTTTGAGCCACCTCACATAATCAGGAATGGGTTGCATGGTAAAACACTTCTCTTGTCTTGCACGTGAAATGTCAGGATTGAATATAACCGTAGAATACTTGTCGGACCAACAAGTGCGTTCGCCTTCTTCGTCGTAGCTGTTTTGCACGATTTGGTAGTCGTCTCTGTAGCTCCCGACAAAGTTTTCGTTTAAGTTCCAGACGGTAGCTACGTCCCTCCACAATTTTGTTTTAACAGGCTGGTATTGACCCTCATCCTCGTTTTTACGAAATTCACTTTTACCAAGAAAGGTGACGAGTTCCTCTTCATCGTCGAAGATAAAATTCTCATCTGCGCCAATTCCTCGTAGAGCGTGACATGGATTTCCACCATACTGTGCGTGCATTAAGCACTGCCTCACTTTTTCAGCCATATGCTCCATGTTTTCTTTATGCTTGGTGTCGCCAATCTCGTACTCACTGTGCACCTCCTTACTTGAAAACTGTTCATTGGAAAGGGTGTGGTTGTGGACAGCGTGTACTCGCTCTACCGGGTTTCTTTTGCTATGGTACTCTGCAAACGACTTCTGGGTGACAGTCTTTAATTGAAGCAGTCTTGCCAAACGAACTAACCACATTCTTACCAGAGGACTTGCTGGAGCCTCAGAGGGACCATTGTCCACCACAAAGACAAAATGTTCCTTAAGCTTGTTAGTCTTTGGATTTCGAAACAAATGGTCCAGTGCAGGGTTATTGAGAAGAAGGAAAAGCTCATTGAAGACTCTTTGGACGGTCTCTGGCTCGAAATAAGACAAGTTCAAAAGGGTGGCTGCTGTTCCTGTCCTTCGAACATTGTGTAAAATATTGTTCTTCTCTTCTTCTTCCAAAATGGTCTCCGTTTTCAAGAAAAGATGAGTCATAGGGGTAATGGCATTATGAGCTAATCTGCTCCAGTCGTGGTCTGGTAAAATGATCTTTCGCCACGTTTTTCCTGGTTTTTGCACGGGAGAGACATCGGCATGGATCTTCGCTTTGGCGTCTTTGGAATCAACTAGAATGTTGTCGGGGTATGCATGAGATAAATCTAGTGTTAGGTTAACATTTTGCGTGGACCAGTGCAGATTGATGACAAATTGTTCCACTCCAGTGCGAGGGGGTTTGTGAAGAGACAAACAAGCATTTATTCCTCTACCAGAATGGTGTCTCCTGGCTTGGTAAGTCCCTTCCCGATAATTTTGTGTATAATTAAAACAAGACGACAGGCTGATGTTGAATCCCTCAGGAGCCAGAGCTAAAACGGTTTCTCTTGCCTGTCTCATGACGGTATTGTTGTCGGCAGCCCGGTAAAGCACGGTATCGGTAAGTCTGGGATGGCTTTCTAAACCACCTCCAGCTCTATCTACTCGATCTCCTTCTCCAAAGGCAAATTCCAAAATAGCAGCAAGGTCTGGGAATTCCTCACATTTTAACCTTCTTCCCCTTCCCTTGAAGATATGACGAAGCTTTTCAAGTTTCATGCTTTGAAGAAGGCGATTTTTCTTCTTTTTCTGTGCGTCACTAAGTGAACCAGAATCGGCCATTAATTTGTTTTTCATGTCCTTAAAAAGTTCCAAATTCTGACCCACCAGACCTTTAGCCCGTTGAAAGCTCCTTTTGTCCTGTACACTTGCCAGTCTGGTCATCAAGTTGACACTTGTCACCTTAGTCAACACTGCCTTTAGAGTATCTCTGTCTCGCTTGCTGTCTAGATATTCCATTAATGTCTCATAATTAGACCCAATCGCCTCCTCCACTTTTTTGTTGACAGTTAATTGATCGTTTCTTTGGACATTCTTTAAAGAGTCCAAGATCTTCTCAATTTCGAGGCCGCGGTTTTCTAAAATATATCCCCTTCCGTCTATATAAATTTGAACGACGTTTAAATGCTTGGTCAACACCTCCAGCAAACGTGCAGATTCAAGGCGAGTGGACTCCTTCAAACCTTTCACTTCCTTATACTTCTCTGCAAGAACCTGAGTGGGAATGATAAGTCCGTTATTCATTATGAAGTAAGCAATGGATATCATGGCGCTCATATGGTCTTGCTGTTTTGAAGATGCAGCAGAGCTTAACTTGTCCATAAGTACATCGACATTTTCACTCAGTGACCCTGTTGCAGCTCCCCTCGTGAGTCCTTTCATCTCATTATTTTCCATTATGACTGTGTTTTTCATTCGTTCTTCTGTTCTTGCTACGTTTGCTTTCAATTTCACGCCCTTGTCCAAATACCACTCAAAGCCTGGGCCACGAAGTGGAAATAACACTCCATCATCCTCGGCATCACTACCATAATCCTTTATTGTCTGTTCGACTGTCCTTACCTCCTCCTCACGTCCAAAGTTCTTTAAAGTCTCTTCTGTGGTCTCCTCCTCCCCTCGTTCAGCGGCCTTCTCGATAGATTCTGTACTCCGCTCCCCCCTTTGCCCAGAGTACTTCGGTGTATCCTCTTTTTTTTGTTTCGTAAAAAACGAGAGTAGATTTTTGTTCTTCATAGGCCGGTTGTTCTCTTTCTCGTCCAATTTTCTTTTATCTTCTGAATGTTTTCCAGTACTGGACCCTCGCTTCACTCGCCTCACTCGTGGGGTGGAGTAAATTCCAAAGTGTAATTTTTCACTATGACTGGTTGTTTTCTTTTTTGGAGAAGTGGGGCCTGCCGATTTCTGCCAGGGAGGTGTGTTGGATGCAGCGCGCTTCTTGGGAGGCTTGGGATTTGTTGAGGTCGGCGAGGTAGGTGTGGTGGATGGGGCTTGCTTTTCGGGAGGTGTGAAGTCTGACGAATTCGGCCAGGTAGGTGGCGTGGTAGATTTAGCGTGCTTTTCGGAAGGTGTAAAGTTTGTTGACTTCTGCCGGGCAGGTGTGGTGGACGTAGCGTGCTTTTTGTGAGGTGTGGAGTTTGTCGATTTCTGCCAGTTAGGTGTGGTGGGGGGCGTGAAGGACCTTTTTTGGGGAGAAGTGGGGTCTGTTGACTTTCGCCAGGCAGGGGGTGTGGTGGATGAGGCTTGATTTTCGGGAGTTGTACAGTCTGACGAATTCTGCCAGGTAGGTGGCGTGGTAGATTTAGCGTGCTTTTCGGAAGGTGTGAAGTTTGTTGACTTCTGCCAGTTAGGTGTGGTGGGGGGCGTGAAGGCTCTTTTTTTGGGAGCAGTGGTGTCTGTTGACTTTCGCCAGGCAGGGGGTGTGGTGGATGAGGCTTGATTCTCGGGAGTTGTAGAGTCTGACGAATTCTGCCAGGTAGGTGGCGTGGTAAATTTAGCGTGCTTTTCGGGAGGTGTAAAGTTTGTTGACTTCTGCCGGGCGAGTGTGGGAGAAGTGGGGTCGGTTGAATTCTGCCACATAGGCACGTCGGGTGTAGCTGTCTTTTTGGAAGGTGTGGCATCTTCCCATGTATCGCTTTTTCCTTGTGTTTTAGGGGTCTGGACATTTTCTGGTGCCTTCGTGTAAGTTGCATTACCCGTAGTTTGTTTTGAAGGGAATGTGGAATATGCTGCTATATTTGGTTTACCGTTAACAACAACTTGGGCATAACTCTTGGTTAAAGGAATTGAGTTGGCCTCTTTAAGAAGAACAAAGTGGTTGGGTTCCCAGCCAAGAAGGGGTATTCGGTTGGTTCTGGTCCACATAACGAAGATGGCGTCATTCTTTAATGTTTCCGGATTTACGTCACTTGCAAAGACATCTCTTGGATAAAAATACCCATGGCAAGCCAACTTTATTGCCCAAGCTGATTGAATATCTGGATATGCTGCAAAAATAGGTTTGCCAACGACAGATGCGAGGGATAAGATGTGGAATTGCCGAGAATAAACAGAGGGCTCTGCTGTTTCTTGAGCAAGTACCTGTATTGCTTGAACAACTTTGCTGCAGTCACCATTATAAGTTGCTAATGACTTCTGTTCACTGAGGAAAATGCTTATGATGGCTGAGTTTGTATAGCCAGAGGCTGAGGCAAACTCTTTGATTTGGGGATGATTAGCATAAAACTCAGCGTTGGCAAATAGCTCGGAGACGGTTAGCATACGCAGAAGAGCTGAAAGAGATTCATCACCCACCAGTGACAGAGAAACAGCGTTATACAGGCAGCTGCCATCGCCACTTGTTTCTATTGCCAACCATTGTTTAAAGTCTGATGGCAGAAGCGCCCTGGACAACAAGTCAATGCGTCGATGTCTTAGACCAGTGTTCGAACTTTGCAGCCTAGTATGAAGCAGCGGAAGAAAGTTGTGTAGTATCTCCTGTGCTGCCTCTTTACTTGTAAGTGACTTAGCCAACTCCTTGATCTGCGAGTCATTCAATTGATCCATTCCTAATTGAAGATCATGGTAACAATCAAAGAACTGTAGACTTCGCAATCAGGGGCACCCAACGACCGAATCTTTTCAAACACGTCAGAAATGTCTGAAATGGATTTTTCTTTTCTTTGGAGGTGTGTTATGTTAATTTGACCCGCTTATAAAGTAGCGTTTATTAATGCTCTATGATAAGGTTGGGAAAACGGTGCACCATGCCGTACTTTTTTATATGGAGGTGGTTCCCTTTGGTCCTCTTCTGAAGTGAAAGTTTAAAATCTTTTCTCATTTAGCTGCTTACAGTCGAATAGCGAACAATTGGGTTTGATTGAGTTTGATTACCGAACGTTCGATTGACTTCGTCGGAATAAATAACCCAGGGGGCACCCGGATATGTGTCGCCCGTGTCTCCAAGTTTGGACCCCGTTTTAACGAAAATTGCTCTAAAAATGATACCCCGTTCTAAAACGTTAAAAACCCGTCCTTTTTAAAAATCAAACTTCTTCGTATCTTTGATTACATATCAAAACACAGGCTTCCAACACAATCAGCAACAATTCCAACACGACCAAGTAAATACAGTTTTGAATTCGACAATGTACAATGTACAACAGATGATGTTCATCCGGAGTACGTTTGCTTTTGTGGATACAATGTGGTTTCGCAATTAATAGATACTCGCGCGCAGATCAAACCAGACTCGTTTGCTAACGAATACAATACAGTTTCCTTGTAAAGGCATTGAACTTTTTTTTCCAAAGGAAGTTTTCCCTTTAATAATTTCAAATGGCTGCTAACAAACTGCAGAAACTGGAGCTTTCGTGCGTTAACAATACCATACCGCAAAAAAGGGGGGGGGGGAGGGTCGGTAGGCAACTCACGACTTTTACCTCATGTCAAAGTGCTGCTTGTTCCAATAATTTTTTCTTTTTCTCTGACGGGTAGGTTATGCTTTGGAAGGAAAACGTTTTCACTGATCAAATGTGATTTTTGCTGCTTATTTCAAACTGAGAGGTCGTGACACGTATATTGATTATCTGCGGTTATTGTTTCTGGTCGGCATGATTTGCCCGCTGATGCTAGAGTATTTTTTCTTGAACTCTTTTGAAATGTAAAGTTCTTCATTGAATTATAAGTCAATTAACAAAAGTCAAGCGATCCTGAATTGCGCGAGTACACTAACTTATGGCTGGATTGTGTATTAAAAATAACGGACTCCTGCCGGTCATTTACTGTTTTGAAACTCTTGACAGGCAGACTGACCTGAAATGCTATAGATCTCAAGTTTAACGTTTGGTATACGCTGGGTTCAGGAAACGAAACCATGTTTTGTAACACTGATATCTTTTTCAGGTCGACTGCCGGTCAAGGTTTTCAAAACATTAAGGCCCGGTTCAAACGTCCAACTGATATGCCGAACCTAACACCTATTTTATAGGTCAACTCCAAAACTATAAGTTCGACTGTTGATTCAGCCGGTCGAACTTTACATGTGCCCAACCTAATTCGTGGTGAAAAGAAATAAAATCCTTACGGCTCCATAAAATAGGGAAATGAACTAAAAGAAGTAAAATTCACCACGGCTGGAAACTGTTGTTTTGATTTTTGTGTGAGTGTTCTGTTACGGCAAGGAGACAGCTGAGGGGATCATGATCTTGATATCTGGACAAAATAACGCCATAAATTTTAAAAAACATCACGATTTCTTTATGCATATAAAGAGAAGCAAGTTTTTAGAAGACGGTTTAAACTGTCCAGTTTCAGTCTAAAAACATCTACTGAACGTGAATGCTGGTAAACGTCGTTACTTCTGTGAGCTGTCCGCACAGGCGCGAAAGCCCAATAAATGGCCAATCAGAAGCGCGGTTATATTGAAAAATATAGGTTCGTCACATGTTAGTCTGCGTGGCAGGCGTTTGAAAGGGAAGGGAAAGGCTAGGCAGGCTAGGCACATGTGAAATTCTGGGTTCAGAAACGTTCGAAGCCATATTTTTTGACTCTGAGAACTTTTTTGAGGTCGACTGCCGGTCAAGGTTGTCAAAACACTAGAAAAAATCCAGCTGATATAAACTATCATATGTCGATTAAGGTAAGTCAAGCGATCCTGGGATGATTTCGTTTTCTGAGCCCAGCGTAAACCAAACACTCAACTTTACATCTATAAAGCATTTCAGAATCCCTAGACTTTTCTGTTTTGAAAACCTTGACCGGCCATACCACAGCGTAAAAGGATTGAAAATTTCACGCTGCTTAAACCGGCGGCAAGTCTCTCCAACTCCGCGCATTCAGACTAGATATACTTAGTTCATAGTTTCATTAGGTTTTTCATTTTCCAGCCTTGCAACATGCGATGGTCTGAAAAAATTCCCCATTTCGTGAATCTGAAAAAAACATTTTTCCCCTTCCAGTTTAGCGCATTATTGTCAATACTGTTGTGAGAGCCCATAACTAATAGGAAGTTTACCGGGGTTTCTTGTAAATTACTGCTTAAAGGGGCTACCTACATGGAGAAAGGACAGATCTTAGCGGTGACTAGGAAGGTCAAGCAATTGTTCGTTTGCAGAACTTTGGGTGGGCTTTTTTTGTCTTTACTAGCGGGAAGATCCCAGTACTAGGAAATTCCAAACACAGAGTACAACATGTACATTTTGCATATTAAGTGAATACAGAAAAATATGCAGCTAGAATGGTCCGCCTTCGAAAATCATCCGCCGATGTAAACTAACGCTGGTATAAATCAAGCCTATAAATTATTTTTCAACGTACACCGAAGATATGGATCATTTTGGCTTGCGAATCCCCCCCCCCCCCCCCCCAAAAAAAGAGCCGTGATAACAATCAGTCGGAAATATTATTTTAAAAAAGAAACACGTCTTACCTGACTTAATCGTAAGCTGAAACGAAGGTGAGGGCTTCTACGTCTTCAGAAATGCTCGGCAAATAACTACCAAGTACAGAAAAAATAGCTAGAGACGAAAGAAATCTTTTGGTCGCTGAAGGCTGCAGAATTCGCTGGCGTTTATGAAACACGTGTGTCCCAGCCTGTGAACAACAGACTACTTTCCCGTCGTACCGGAAATACGTCTGCTGTTCGCAGGCTACGTGTGTCATGGTGTGTGTGTGTGTGGTATCTGGAGAGACGGTGACATTGATTGATTGATACCAGATCATGAGACGACCTACACCTGATTTTCAGACGGTCCAGATCACTGAGACTTTTTTTTTTTTTTTAAGATCGTCTAGATTGATGCCGAGTCGGAATGGGACTGATAGTCTTTACACAAGAGCCATTTCAACTTAGAGATGATCTTAGTATATTAATTTTAGATACTTCAAGTAATTGAAATGAAGCTTCACAGACCAGGCGATTTTGAAAAAATATGGCTTTGTTTCACGTGCAGAAATGGGATAATTTGTCAACCATGTCCGTCGAGTGTATTCTTCTTGTAGTGAAAAAAGAAATACTCGCCCCGAAAATGGGTAGCCTGCATGTAGAGACCCCTGATTTCACGGACTGGTGATCGATTGAAAACTGAAAATTACTTTGACAACATCGTATTGTTATCCTACTGTCGCCATACACACATGTAATGTCTCGATGAGCGTTTGGAAATTTCTGCTGTGATTTACTGTCCAAGCTGCAGAACATTGATAATTCCGAAGGAATTTATTTTTACGTATCGAGAAAAATCAGCAAATAAAAACGCTAAAACAAGCATACCAGGACACCATTTCCGGTGTTGGTAATCAGTCAATCAAATCTTTGGATATAAAGCATAGCGCGTTTCTACTCTCCCTTTAATACTAATAACAATCGTCTCAATATATCTTTGGGAGTTAACAGAAGTTCGTCGCGTTTCTTCTGCGACTGAACTTGCTCGGAAACGCTTGCTATGCAGGCTAGTTTCCACTTTGAAAGGCGTAATTTTCAGGAAATCATATTTAGAAAATTTGACGAATTCTGTGCGAGTGAATATATTAATTATCTAAAGAGTTGCATTGTCAAGTTGTGAAACCAACAAACAGTTTTTTCCGGAAACCGTTTTTCCTGTTGTCGCGACATCAATCTCTTTTTATAATAGTTCTTTAATGCAATGCAATGCATTGGTTAAAAAGGAGAGTAGCAGTGCTCCCTACTCCACCCATTCCTTATACGCAGTCAGGCAAAATTATTGTTGTTGTCTTTTAACGTCATTTATTTCTTTAAGGATTTATTTAATGAAATAATGATATGGAACTCTTGACTCTCCAAGAAAAGATTATCTCATTGAGCATGTTGAACGTCATATTTTTCAGAATTTTTTAACCTTTTCAATACTAGCGAAAACTTCCTGTCACGGATGACTCGTGCCCGTGTTCCCATAATTGCGCTTTGTAGTTGTCTTTGAGCCCATCTGAAAAACTGAACAAACACAGTGTTCATGAATGCCTCTCGTGTGGAATTTTGACGCTCGACGAGATGGCAAAAAAAAAAAATATTCTCGTAGTCGCAGAAACCTTTCCTGGCGAAGTTGTTATTTACTACGTTTTGAATCTTTTTTTATGTCTCTTCACGGTCATAACAGCTGTCATAACAACAACAAAATAAACTGTTGATAATTGGGAGCAGGGTCGGTCGAACAAAACCAACAATGTCTTCATAAACAGTCCATTGTTTACAACTTGCACCGAATGGATATTGCTGAGAAAATCAAGCCGGCATATAACACAAAATTAAAATATTATGTAAAGAGAATAATTCACGATTCCCAATTTTTACTGCAAACCACATTTGTGAAGCTTTCATCTCCAGTTTCACTCAAAATTTGTCCAAGGCTTTCATCTTACTTCTTACCTCGAACAGAAAACCTATTTTTTACAACAGTTTTAAACCACATACCAAATCTATGGATACTATAGAAATCTTCTCCACAGCCGGATCTGCTATTAATAATTTTCCCCTACGTAACAATGTGAGGTAATCATCGCCGACTTCACTTGTTGAAACCAGCAGGGAGATACACTGTAGAGATATCAAGATTCCCCAATAGTTATAAATTTGTTCTTTTGTCAAACTAATGTAGTTTAAAAAAGAATGTAATGTCAAATGGGAATCGTGAATTGTGGAGTATATTTTCAAATTTCCCCCAGACTAGAAGGACATGCATCATCTTCTTCCACATCGACGTTACCACTTCTTTCTGCTAAGCGATTTTCTATGTCCCTTTCTTTAGCCTTCATTGATTTTGTTAACGCATCTTGGGCGCGCTTAAGTTCGGTGTAGGCGCCATCTAACAGGAGTTTCTTCCTCTCATACTCTTTTGAGTACTTTCTCCTGTCAACCAAAGTTTGTGCTGCCTGAAAGGCTTCCTGAACCTCTTCCACCTCTTGATCAATGCCTTCTACTGCGTGATGAGCGGCTGACATCCTCTCCACGTTTTTACTGATGGTGTCCTTTTTCTGAGTTCCGAGTTTCTTTCCTGCGACGTCATCTTTACGAAAAAGAACTTTCTCCTCATCCAGAAGCTTTTTCACGTCGGATTCAAGCATGGACGTCTTACGCAGCGTCCAGGAAACGTCGATTAAACCACTCAGCACCGTCTTTGATTGATTTCTAGTTTTTTGGTTTCGGGCCAGTTGCTCCGCCTTGTCATTCCAAAACTGGCGTCGTTTCTTTTCCATTCCGGTTGCTGATTCGATCTCCTTTGGCGAATATATTTTCATATTATTCGTCTTGGCGTGATAGTAGGGCGTCCGCATCAGAACATCATTCACAGATTTAGTTTTCTTTTCCTCCTGTTCTGCAACTGCCAAAAAGTTCAATATACGTTTGACCGTCATGATAATGTAATGTATGCAATTTTTCCTTAAAAGTGCGATTAATTGGTATTACCGCACAGGATTTTTGAATTCGTCTGCGTAGCAGATGCGGAAAGGATTTGTGAGGAGGCTAAGAAATGAGAAGAAATTATTCGTCTGAGAAGAACAACTGAGGAACAGGGAAACACGATGTGCCTCCTCTCCTTTCCTTTAATGCTCTGCGCTAAACGCGGTGACATTGTTTCCCACTTTTTAAATTATCTTCGCACTTGCCAAGCAGACTAATCTAAAATCCAAACTTGATTAAAGAAGATTACCAGATCCTGGTAATCGCATACGCACTTGTTTCAGCAGTCGAGCAATGGATGTCCTCTTCTGACCCCGTTTCTGTGTCGGCAACTTCGTGCCAGCTTGTAGGAGGCTCCTCTGTTTTGGTTTCGTCCACAGATTTAGTTTTTTTTTCCTCCTGTTCGGCAACTGCCAAAAAATGCAATATACGTTTTACCGTCATGATAATGTAATGTATGCAATTTTTCCCCTAAAAGTGCGATTAATTGGTATTACCGCACAGGATTTTTTAATTCGTCTGCGTTGTAGATGCGGGCAGTATTTGTGAAGAGGCTAAGAAATGAGAAGAAATGATTTGCCTGAGAAGAACAACTGAGGAACAGGGAAACACGATGTGACTTCTATCCTTTCCTTTAATGCTCTGCGCTAAGCGCGGTGACCGGTTTTCTCGCTTTTTCATTATCTTCGCATTTGCCAAGCAGACTAATCTAAAATCTGAACTTGATTAAAGAAGATTACCAGATCCTGGTAATCGCATACCCACTTGTTTCAGCAGTCGAGCAATGGATGTCCTCTTCTGATCCCGTTTCTGTGTCGGCAACTTCGTGCCAGCTTGTAGGAGGCTCCTCTGCTTTGCTTTCGACCAGAACTTCACTGAAGTGGGCGGGATGCTCTTTAGTTGCTTCCTTAGGGGAAGCATCAGCAGAGCTTTGTGTAGATGCTGTGCCTGGATTTGCAATCCACTCTTTACCGAGAACAAAAGAACTGCCCTTTTCGTACTCTACCAGACTTTCGTCATCATCAACTTCTGTACCATCGTACTCTTCAAATAAGAAACATTCTTCCTTTTCCTCCAGGCATAATTTTTTTTTACCTGAGGAAAATAAGATTTGACAAATGAACAGCACTATAAGTATTTATAAACTGTGTAAGGTAGAAATACTCTCCCTTGTGTTGTCTAAGTTAATTGGGCTCGCTTGGGTTACTTTTGTCGGCACCTGCTTGGAATTCCTCCTCTTGTCGATAGAAATCAGAAACACCTAGTTTTAATGAGTATTAGTTCCTGGCCACTTTTCAAAGCAAAATTTAAATGAAATGAAAAAATATAATGCCAGGTCGGGCGGTCGTTTACAATCGTATTTCGTTTTGCACTTTTGGTCGGAGAGTATTAAAGTGAACAAATTGGGATGAAAGCCAGGCTTCATGGGCTTATGGATCCTAATCGTTCCCCGAGACAGTAGAATCAAAGTAAAATTTTGAAATTTTTGTCGTCTTAAAGGGTGAATATTTGCAGCTGTTTAGAAAGTGTTAACAACAGCCGTCATAGACAATTATTCCTGAGGTCGGAAGCGAGGGCTATTAATTAACGTACAAGGACTCATACTCCGAAAATGATCAGTATTTTGTTATAGATCAGTAGTGGTTAACCATTTCGAAGAAGCTCAATTAACATTGTCATGTTAAATCATGTACCTTTGGCGATAAGTTCTTCAAGAGAATTTGCTACTACTGCTTTCCTCTTTCTCCTTGAGACATCGCACACTTTAAACAAAGGCATCGTTCTTGAAGAAGGCAATATTAATCACAAATAATTTCCAGATAAGCGTAAATTTTTTAGCGCGAACCACCATACAATGAACGAGACCGTCTGACAGAGTCCGCGGATTTTTGACACATGAATGAATGAATTACGTTTTCGGCGGAACTGTCAAAACTTCACATTTGACAGAAGTGACGTCTTTGAAACGAATCTATCTTTTTGTTGAGGGTCGATGGTCGGGGGTTCCTTGTCCAGGGTTGAGGGTATCATCAAGGGTAACATTTTTTTAAAATTCTTTTCTTTTTTTTTGGATAAAGAAAATAGTATGTGCACATTCGGTCGGCTTGTCGCCACGCAGTTAGAAAACATATACTTTCCATGAAATGTTGGAAAAGCTGGCGGGGGGGGGGGGGGGGGGGGGTTGAATTTTGTTCTACCCTGTGAACATAGGGGGAAGTATTATATAGACTTTATTTTTATTTCTTGTTGGTGGGTCTTGTCTTATGTCTGTCATTTTTAGTCTGGGTGGGGGGCTTAGATTAGTCGCTCTTTTGGACGATCGCTTAAAAATGATTTTAGTTTATCGGAAGTTAGCATAATCGTCTAATTCGATCTGATCGCTGTTCGTGAATAAAAGCTCACCTTTTTGAGCAAAATCGGAAATAGTCGCTGAAGCCGTTGTGAAAGAGAGTTTTTTGCTGCAATGAGACACCTCTGATTTTAAAATTAGTTTCGCCAAATGACTTCCTATTATCACACTAGCTGTGGTCACACTACAGACTTTTAGCTAGGTAAACCCTTTTTACCTAGGGCAAATTCATCAAAAATCTGCCTAAGTAAATTCAGCTCGGATTTTGTTTTACCTAGGTAAAAATTATGGGAAGGTCACACTACTGATATCGGCTCCCAATATTTTCACGCCGGTTGAATTTTTTCGAGCGTAAATTCAAGAAGGCAAAATGCGCAGGGATCAAGCTGATCAAAGAGACGTTTTTTTTTTCTTTTATCTCGGTGTTATTTCTTACGCAAATTCAACGTGCAAGGTGAAGAAAGGCGAAGACGTAGACTCTCAAAATTACTCTCACAGCGACGGTGATCTATGTCCGGTTCTGTCATCAAGACCTTCGCCGATGAGCGTCTATTGGCTAGCAACCTCGGTATTTCATTTTTTCCCTAGCTATTGCTTTGGGGTCGCTGTCAAGGGAAACTCTATTGTTTTCGAGACATATCCAAGACCCAGCCGATAAAATTTCCCCGAGGTAAGTTACCTAGGGAAAAATCGGTCACACTTAAAAAATCAAGTTTCCCTAGGTAAACTGTCAACAAGTCGTCTTTACCGACGTATCAAGTTACTCTGACTGCACCAACAAGTGTTGGTTTTGCGTTCCCTTTGTGTTTCAGTTTTCTGCAGTGATATACTTTTTGAGATGCAGAAATTTGATAATTGAAGGAGTATATATTTGTGGGGCAACTTGGCCATAGCATCAACCATCTAAATTATCATTCTGCGCACCTACGTACCTATTGTAGGTCACGATTTCCGGTGTCGGTGATTGGCAATGACTTGCGTTAAAATTTCATGGCGCGTTTCTACTTTAAAGCACGACAATTCCAACGCGTACAAGATAGCAAAATAAGAATCGGTGAAATATCCATATTCAAACTACCCCACTGAATGCATATAAGGCAGAGAAGAGGCAGACGTGACTGAAATATTAGCCAAAGGCATGGGTAGCACTTGGCAAATTTTTGGAAGAATTTGTTTACCTTGCGTTAGAAATCTATTATCGGGGCACATTGCCAACTGCGACCCCAAGTTTTCAAGTTGGAAAAAACTTTGAAAATCGCAAAATACACCAAAGACGCCGTAGTGCTTGGGTGGGGCAGGTAGATTTTGGAAATCTCGAGCTAAACAATAGGAATCACAACGGTAACTGTCAGCGCTTGTCAGGGAAACGTGATCAATGTGAAACACGATCAGTTTGAAGATCTTTGAAACAATCGCAGAAATTTTCTGACGTTCGGGCTTTCGTTGTGAACGGACGGGGCTGCTACTACTCTTCGCCATTTCAACGTTTTTACGAAAACCCTATTCAGGCGAGCAATTCACAAGCTTATGATCCTTCGCCATTTCATCGTTTTTACGGGAACTTTTTACAGGCGAGCCAATTACAGTCTACCCATCTACCCAGGCAAGTACAGTCAGAGGCTTGTTATTCTCCGAGCACTTACCCTCACCCCCACCCTTACCCTCACCCTCACCCTTACCCTCACCCTCGGAGTTACCCTTACCCCCAAGCACTTTATTTTCTTTATCTCTCCCATCCTCCTGAAACTGGAAAAGGAGGAAAACGATCCTATGATCGGACGACGAAGAGTTATGTTTTCTGTTAGTTGTCAATGTGTAAAAACAACGACAATTGACTCCCACTAGTAACTACTAGTGCGACGGAAAAGGTTCTTTGCTTTCAACGAATTCGAATGTTCACGTACTATTTCAATTCAACAACAACAACACATTAAAAAAAAGTTACCCTTGACGGTACCCTCGACCCTCGACATTGTACCCTCGACCCTCGACATGGAACCCTCGACCCTCGACAAAAAGATAGACTCCTTACTCCTTTGAAACTGTTGTTTTATTGAAGCTGTTGTTGTGAGTAATTGGACCTTTTAAAATAAAGCCTAACGACTACTTCACATTGCGATTTAGAAAAAAAAAAAAAAAATACAACAAAAACAAAAACAAAAGAAAGGCCTCTAAATGAAACAAACATTTAAATATATGTATCCTTTTTGTATGTCTATTGTTGCGTAGACACCCACGCAGGAGTTTTTTAGGGGAGCACCTATTTCGTCCCTAGGGACAGACGATTTCAACGCGACTCAACGCACGTGATTTGCAATTTTCACTCTCCAGCCGATGAAGACCGATGGCCGATGATGACCCCTCAGAAATTCACCTTCACTGGGAGCCCCCCTCAGAAAATCTCATCCATAGGGGGGGTGTGGATATTAAATGGAATGGCCCAGCAAAATGGCGACCACCTTGCGTCATTCTAGTTTGTTTACCTGGAGAAATTTACGATTTTTGGTATTTAGTAGAGGAGTTATTCAAAGTGTAAGGCGGCAACAGAATATTTACAAATGCTACTCAGCATCCAGGAGGGAATTTGGGTCGTTGGCTGGTCTTAAGTGGTCGCGAGACTCGCGTTTGTTGCCTTCACAAAATAACTTCCTTCCTCCTCGAGGTAAGCTTAAGATAATGGGGTTATCAGTGCCTTGATTAAGTGATCTGTGTATGGAAAAGTATGTTTAGCTTTCATTTCGTTGAGCTTCATCTTTGTTGTGGGCATTGCCATTGCTTACATGTCCGCAGAATAAGAAAAGAATGGTGTTAGAGACCATTAAGCCTATATATTTTCTTCGATTCACCTCTGAACCTCTCAACAACCATTCATCGAGATAAAAATAAAGAAAACAAACCATCTGAGTCTTTTGAGTCGTAAATGAAGCACTAAGGTAGCCCACAAATCCAGCCATCTCTCTTCGCTTCAACACCGCAGAGGACGTTTTGCAGCCGGAGGGGCGTCTGCGATTCATGCCCCAAAACCCCATACCATATACAAGTCAATGTTTGCATAACAGTGATCTGAAGATGCACCATTTCAGCCTATGGGTACGGGTAAGCAAACATGTTTACCTCATAGTTTTTTAAAAGGCAACCATTTTCCCAGATGTGATAATGGCATAACCATTGTACCCGGTAGCTTACCATTTCTCCTGGTTACGAGGCAATCTACCCGTATTTATGGGTACATGTACTGCTAATTTACCCGTACCCGAACATGGAAATGGTCTATATCAAGGTCTCTAATATATCTGGGGTTCCAGGTGTAAATTTGTTTGAGTTTATGTTTCCTCTGGTCTACTAATATGAAAGTTGAGTTCTTTTGCCAAAAAGCAACAGCAAAACACTGATTTCAACGAGAGCAATAATATTTATTGTATTGTGCAAAAGTCACTTTTTAAAGGTAACAACCCTTATTGAGATGGAAAATGAGTTCTTTGTAAAGCATGATTTGTTTGTATTGAAGCGTGTGCATAAGTTATTCACACAGGCAATTGCTATAAAAGGCTTAAAAAGCTTAACTGGGTAATAAAAACCATCACCTGGTGGGAAGCAACTGACTCCTTTTTTGTTACAGTTAATTTCAAGTGGCCTCGTATTCTTCAGTTGAGCCAGCTTATGAACAGCAGCTCCTTTGAACAGACTGTTGTATGTTTAACTGTCACAGCGGGTTTTTTTTAATTTCAGCGAGAAAACAGAATATCTCACTTTACCTACTTTTTTGGTACAGTTATTAGACAGAAAGTATTTTTTTCAGTAATACCCCCATGTTTTTTTTGTTAAAATAAGATTGATAAAAATATTGTTGTTGATATAGGAAGTGTGCGGACAATGTTCATTCAAGTTCAAGAAACTCCTAATCCAAACAGTTTGAAGTTTGTTCCTGGGGAGCAAGTGTTGGAGTCTGGTACAGTGAATTTTCCAAACTCACAGTCTGCATTTTGTTCCCCTTTGGCAAGGTAAGAAACCATTAAAGTTAATAAGCCAATGAATTCCAACAGCAGTGTTCTCCTTAAATCTCAGTCGGCAAGGAACTATTCATGGCTGGTAAGGCAAAAAATATGCTCCAGGGAACCACTTTCCTGGGGAGGGGGTAGTGGAGAGAGGGACATGGCCACACCCTAGGGGGGCTAAGCTCTTTGAAACGTCATTCTCTCATTTTAAGACCTAGTTTATGCAAATTGGCCGTTGTTATCTTCAGACAACAATTTTAAACGTTTGATGGACCCAATAAGTTTACTCTATCTTCAATGTTCTCTTTCCAAAATGCACCTCTTTCCATAGACACCTCTATAAGAGGTACACCAGTCCACAGTTTAGGCTTAGTCCGTGCCTTTACTGTCTTAATTTGGCTCTCGATAAGATGGACATTACTCTTAGCTTGACACTTGCAGTCAACTCTCACCTTGTAGACACTACGCTATTATGGACACCTCACTAATATGGACAGCTGCTAAATCCCCAGCAAAAAATAATTACAGGCATATGACTGAAATAAACTCGCACAACAATATACATGTAATGTGCGGTTCGAAAACAAATATCCATACCCCCCCCCCCCCATGGAAGACTCTTTGATTTGCACTCCCTACCCCCAAGAATTTCTGTTCCAGGGGGTCTTTGATGACCCCCCTCCCCCCCAGGAATTCCCAAAATTTTTAAATGGGGACTTCTCGCCACCCTTGGAAATTCAAAGTGGTTTTGGTACTTTAAAAGAAGAAAGTGAATACTAACTCAGTTAAGAACATACAATAGAATTTTATTACAACAAAGTAAACTTTTGTTAAGCTCATTGTTCAGCTAAACTTTTAGCTTCTTAATCATGTCGTTGTTTTTTTGTAAGCTTGTAAACTTAAACATTTGAATTGCAAAGTTTGAAATGTCGATTTTTCTATGATTTTGCTCTTACTCTGATGCAAAGTTTTGAAGAGAACTTAAGTTTCATTCACATAAACAACTTTGCAAATGATAGCAAAAAGAGCAGAAACTTACAAGGTTCCTTTCTGGTTGTTTATTCATTTTTAAAATGTGGGCTTTTAGACATTCTTTCTCCCCCTGCCTTGGAAAGCCTGAAGACTCTAGTTTAAATATTGATGTGGGTATGGGTATTTCCTTGATCACAATATGAAGTTAGTAGTAAATTCAGCCCTCTAAAGTATTAAATGTAGTTTTTACAGCCTACATTTTTTATATTTTTCATAAACATTACATATTTTTAAATCACACCACAACAAGTACAATGTTATATAGCCTGCGAAAACATCCGTTTCTCCTAGCTCTTCGCCGCTAGGGACGTTTCACTTGGAGGAACGTCTGCGACTCAGCAGCAGAAATTCCATACTGATGATGCAAATCAATGTTTACATAAGAAATCTGGTAGTCATGGGGTTCCAAATACAAATTTGTCCAATTTTATGTGTCTTCTGGTCGATTTTGTAAATTGTTGTGTTCAGCTGCCAACGAGCTCCAGCAAAACTCAAATGCTTCTTCTAGAGAAGAGTATATTCCACAAATATTGACTGTTTTGCTAGAGATTCTTCACGTTTACATTTGACCTTTGTGGCCTTTTGTCTTTTGTCTGTCATTCATAAACAGTAGCTAAAACAATGTAACTACTCCGTCGACCAATCAGCGCTTCTGACCAGATTTCAGACAGATTTTACGTCATCAGCATGGAATTTCTGTCGCTGAGTCGCAGACGTTCCTCCTCGCGAAACGTCCCCAGTGACGAAGAGTGAGGAGAAACGGATGTTTTCGCAGGCTAAATGTTATAAAGTGCATACATTTTGTACGTTAAAAGATGTCTCTCTGGTAATTACATGTATATTAACTATATATAAATGAGTAATATAAATGTGGGACTCTGTACTCGCTCTTTTTTTAAATTTTTTTTTGTTGTTGTTCATTTGTGCAAACTGCAAAAATTAAAGGTGTCTTCAATTTTTTTTTCAGGAGTCTGTTCAGAATAACTGGTGTTCAAGGGGTAATGTTTGGGCCTGATTTCATCACAGTCACAAAGGTAAAGATTATGTAATTGGCCGTTTTTATTCTAGAGGCTAGAGACATTAAAGTCGTCTAGACATATTTAACATCTGAGACATTTAAGTCGACTGGTGTAAAAATGGGATGCATAAATTAAACAATTAGCCTGAATTTCATCCGATTGCTTCGAGTCATTTTCTGTTCCCAGTGATGTGTGAATCGACCAGCCGTTAATGCCGTCCAGTGACGTTACTACTACCCGAAATTGATTGGTTGATTGTCTAAACGTTTGCATAATTATGTGTAATTATGAGAAATTTTATTTAGTATATTTAATTGCGTGATTGTGGCCGAGTTTGAATTTCAACTGGTTCAGAGTACTGCATGCAGTTGATAGTTTGAATGTTAAACATGATTTACAACCGAAAAGAGTTTAGCAATTCTGTCAGCTGTTCTGTATCATGTTGACATTTGCAAATGATATTTCTTGGTTTGCCACTTGAAAATCGTGTTTTACTTTTTGCATGTTTTTGAGAAATTGTAAATGCCGAGACTAGGAATGTGTTCGAATAACTTGAACTACTTGCAAAATAAGACATCACGTCGTTACCGCATTCGACGCACGTATATGAAATGTAAAGTGTAAAAATAAAAATGTTCTAGAAGTTTTAAAATCCTCGAAATATATTTCGTTCTTTGAAATATATTTCAGAATTTTAAAACTTCTAGAACATTTTTATTTTTACATTAAATTTACATTTCGTATACGTGCATGAGGTAAAGACGTGATGTCTTATTTTGCAAGTAGTTCAACTTTTTGCATGAATTAAAGCAAAGGAGTAGGGACATCACTGGACGGCATTATTGGCGAGTTGATTCAGACGTTACTGAGGGAGTAATAATGACTCGAAGTAATCGTGTAAAATTCAGGCTAAGTAAACAATAACATTGTAAAAAATCGACTTTCCGAAAAAAAAAGAAAAAAAAACACAACACAGACTCTTCCCAGTTATCTTTGGACAAGTTGGGCATACAGCATTTAATGCATCCCAATTCCACAGTGTCCCATTTTTATACCAATTGCATATAAGACAGAATCCATTAGGAAACTGAGTAATTTTAATTTCCAGTGGACAAAAACCTTGTAGTACCCGAATAATTTCAAGTATATTGCATTCGTTTTTTCACACTTTTCTGGACTAGGGCTATAAATGTAATAAGTTATGTGAAATAACTCGTAAGAAAAGGATTTCATTGGATCTTCAAGTTACACAAAATGAAATCTTACGCATGATGATTTCCCTGTGTTTCCTCAATTCCTGTGCAATTTGAAATTTTTTTTCTCGGGCTCCTAGTAGAAATTGTCTTTGGTGTTATTAAAGAAAACTAATTACATCTATAACCCTTGAAAAGTGAAAAAAGAATTGCTATATGGCTTAAAATATTCTGGTACTAGGTTTTTGTCCACTGAAAATTAAAATTAATTTTCTTAATTTTCTGATGGATTCCATCTTAATTTCTAAGACGTTAAAGTCAGCTGTCAAGTATATCTGAATGATGCACTCAATAGAACACATTAATGTTGCCAGACATTAAATGCATCTGTGTCATTTATTGTTTTATACTAGAGGTATAGAGTCCACATACTCACATTTATGTTCTTTTCATGCACTTGCATGATTACATTAGGGACAGCCTACAGTTGAAGTTAATAGGGCACTAGACTGCAGAGTAGGAGGTCATTGCCTAGTTTCAAACCGAGAGGGGCTGGGTACAAGTTGGTTTATTGTGGTATAAACAGCACAAGACCCTCTTTATAGTCAGAAAGAGGACATTGAGGTTACGAAAAATCTAAAGTTTGGTGTCAATTGAGCCAATATTGAGCAAGGTTCAACTGTTTAAAAACTTGAATATCCGGTCTTAGTAAATTTTGGAGTTTTTGAATGGCTGTATCTCGTTCAATATAGACCCGATAAACACTAAACTTGAGAATGTTGCTAATTTCAATGTGCTATTTCTTACTACATGGGCCTTGTGTTGTTTATCCTATAATATTAATTGAAATAATAAATATTGATTAATTGCTCTAAACTTAACTGCAGACTGAAGATGATGTGGAATGGTCAGTATTAAAACCAGAAATATTTGCCTCCATAATGGATTTCTTTGCCAGTAATGTTCCTATCCTCACAGAAGAACAGCCTCCAAGTGACACAGGTGTGTATCTACACTGTAAGATAGGCCCTTGGACAGACTGTGGTGTATATTACATGTAGGAATGAGATATGTTTTACAGCTTTCTATAGTCAGTGGTGGATCCAGGGGACCCCCCCACCCCCCCCTATTTTTAGACCAAACTGAGGCCCAAAGGACCGAAAAAACTTTTTTTTTAGACCGGATCCCCTCCCCCTTATCTAAGGGTCTGGATGACCCCCGCTTCTTATCTGAGGGTTTGGATCCGCCACTGATAGTATACAGTCCAACCTCCATGTGTGACCTACTGTCATAAGCAACTACCACCAATAAGCGACCACTTATTAAAGCAAAACACCAAAATTTTCTAGGTGAAAGCCTTATGGTTGAAACCGGCTCTTATATGTGAGCACGACCACTTTTAAGGATGAAGGTTTAAGAACTTTCCATTGTTCTTAACCTCTTCTTAGCAACCATCTGTATGGACTATGATACTCACATTTATTATTCCCCAAAACATCAAAATAAATAATAAATAATTGTTCTTTATTCCTTTGATAATTATAATAATTGTCAATCATATCAATGTTACAGCTATCGACCCTGAAGATGATGAAACAGTTGCAATGATTAAAGAGTTGTTGGAAACAAGAATAAGGTATTTATTGTAATTAGTTAACTTGTTTGTTTGGTGGCCTCATTACTTACGGGGCTCAAAATAAAGGCCAGTCAACGGCCAATATCTGGCCAAGGTGACCATTTGTCACATCGTAACGTTTTAAGAGGACAAGCATCTCTTTTTACCGCTATGTTTTTGCTTGGTATGTTAGTACGTTCCAGCTATTGTCCTGTTATTTCTAACAATCTGACTAGTCAGAAGAGAGATATGACCCAGCTAAGATTTCATTGGCCGGTAATATTCCTAGTTTTGGTAGGCTCTGTCTCCTGCCTTGGGTGTCTTGATGCGCCTGCGGTACAGGGGATTACCATGCATCAAGAAACCCAAGGATGGAGACTGAGGGTACGTTTTTGGCTGCATGAAATAATAATTTTACTTCCCCTTGAACTTGGCAGACCTACAGTGCAAGAAGATGGTGGTGATATCATTTTTAAGGTTTGTGCTGGTATCATTGCAGATTATTTTCTTAACCCTTTAAGCCCAAATATCCACTTACAAATTCTCCAGACTGATCTGCATTCATTTTCTTAAAGAATAAGTTGACAGAATTTGATAAAAGATCAAAGATTTTTCTCTTTGTAATCATTTTATTAATTCTCGTAGACTTTGCTCTTGACAATCTATGGATATCATTAGGAGAAAATTGATGTTGGTCACTATTGGGACTTAAAGTTTAATTCCACATAAATGAACATATATACTGCTGATCAATTGACTACAAATGTATTTTCATAGTGTAATTATGCCTTTTCTTAATTGAAACTCTCATTTCTCACCTTACACCAATTTATGCTGGTTCAAAACCATAGCTCCCCACCAAAGGAAAAGCCCCAGTAGTCATATAGTATACAGGTCTATTAGCCTACAGCGCAGGCATACTTTGGGCGGGCGGAGGTTGCTTGTTTATGTTGGTATCGTTGTAGCCGCCATGTTTGATTTTATGACAGAGGGAGATATAACCTGTGATCAGGCCCAATTTGAGCGGTTCTCATACATGCTCTCTAACGGCTACCGCTGCCCGCCGGAATGTAATTTTCAAAGTGAAACGAATTAAAATAGAGCCTAATCTCAGGTTAAGGGAGATAGAGCGGTTTTCATTTGAGTGTCGAAAAGTAATTGGTTTTGCACTTTCTACAGGATGCGATTGGCTTAAAAGATTCGCGCCACCTTTTCATCCAATCAGAAGTAAAACCAAAGCCAATTGTGACGCGCTCGCATGCATTTTCCCGCGCTTTGCGTCAGCCACATGTAATTACTTCGAGTTTTGATTGGTTCAATGTATTGTCTGCGTCCTATGTGATTGGCCAGAGTAATTACTTTGGTTTTGGTTTTACGACACTCAAACGAAAACCACTCTAATGAAGAGTAGATATAGCAACCCGCAAAATGGCGCTTTCGCGAGCAATAATATTCGCGCGCCCGAAGAAAACGCCTGCACTGCATGCTAACAGGTCCATCTATTGCTGCGTTTCTCAACCCTTATGGTTAAAAGGCTTTGATGACTTACCGGTATGATATATCCTTAGGCTTCCTTGAACTCTCCCTTTTGTCAAATGTGAATGACAACTGTACGTGCTAAACTTAGTTCCTTGGAAGTGAAGGCCATAAGGGTGGTTAAAGTTCAGTCAGAAGGAGAAAACGAGTGGCCTTTTAAAAGATTATGTTTCATTATTTAACTTTTTTGTAATCATTCTACAGGGATTCCATGATGGTGTCGTAAAGTTAAAATTACAGGTCGGTATTTTCACACGGTAATTTTAATTTAGTGACTACGCGGTTGTAGTTTCTGAATCTGTGGGCGGTTTGTGTAAATGGTTAGCACCCCAAGATTCATTTCATATGTTGCCCGCTTGCGGATTCGGTCATGTGATAAGTCTGAAATGTCAGTCATCTCCACCCCCTAACCTGTTGGGAGCGCCCGCATGGGTAAAGGGGTGGAGACGGCTAACCTTTTCAGCCTATCATATGATGGAACTACATATTCAACCTTATCTCTTATACAGAAGCAGGGAGGAGCTTTTTAGTAGCTGTTTGTCAACTCATTACTGACACATTTCTTGCAGGGAGCGTGCTCCAGCTGCCCAAGTTCTATCGTAACTCTAAAGAGTGGAATAGAAAACATGATGCAGTTCTATATCCCTGAAGTGGTCTCCGTGGAACAGGTACTTTTAAACAGGTCAAACTTCGATGCGAATGGGCGGGGCATTAAGCCTTAGGCAACTATATTGCCCGGCTGAACTTCGTTTACTGCAGTGAATACTGTCAAATGAGTCTAGATTAGTAGAGAGGTTTAGATTCGAGGACGACTACGAGTACTAGATTTTCTCAGTACTAAGTAGTGCACACGCGTGAGCCAGCGTCATTGTGGCGGGCAAACGTGATAGCCGTCGTCATTCTACTACGAATTTGTGGGGAAAACAAGTTATCAAATGTTACGAATTTTATCATTAAGCGATCGGGAGAGGGCTTAACCCCTTCAGTATAAGTAACCGCACTAACTTTTTTGGTGAAAAACGCGGTAAAATGAAGCTTTCCGGGGTGTCTTTTGTTTTAGAACACGCACAAAACTGTAAGTTGAATCTCGTACTCGTACCCGTTCTTGTCCGCAAATCTAGAGCTCTCTATTATAACACTAACTAACTGTTGGAAAACCTATCCATCCTTGATCTAGAAGTCCTTTAATTCTCCTAAACCGATGTCTAATGTAGACCATAAAGGACCAGTTCACGCAATCGAATAGTGTTGGCCGAAATATTAAACCACTCTACCAGCTTTGATCCTGTTAAAGATCCTGTTTTCTAGTGTACGACGCGTCTTGTTACTTGAGCTTTTCCGCTCTCTTGTCCATGAGAGTGAATGATTTGTTGCTGCTCTGTTTTAGGTTGAAGATGAAGTGGATGAAATAAGCAAGACAGAATTTGATAAACTGGAAGCCAAACTTGGCGAAAAAGATGAGCCATAGAGGACAAAAGCTGAATTTTGGCTACTTGAAAGGTCGCGTTCACACAGGTAGCCTGCGTCGTAGACACTCTAAACCTAGAGCTATACAAATAGTCTAAACGATGCGTGGGCGAGTCACACCGGATACTTGAGGGTGTATTTTATCTTCATAAAATTAATTTATTATGGAAGACCTTGAAAAAATTAATGATCCTTGTCTCCTTCAAATTTGTTTATTCCCGCACAAGAAGAGTTGTAAATATAAAATATAAATTGAACAAATATTTGAAAAGTGTGGAGGTTTGCGAAAAAAAATTCAAGCAAAACTATAAACTGGAAACAAGCTGTCTTGTGTAACAGTGAATACAAGGTGAGAGTTTCCACCTCTCAAACACGGTCAAGTATATAGAGGATATTACACGGTGGCGAGAAGATATGAATTTTATGTTCGAGTGGCAAGAACATAAAATTCATATCTTCTCGCCAACGTGTAATGTTCTTTTTATTATATGGAGAAACCAATTCAACAAAAGCAAAAGGCGGGAATAGGACGTCATTGAACGATACGACACTCACAAAGGTGACATACGGAAAATACGCCACTCGGGTCCCGGATGAAGTGGCGTATGAAATCTACGAGTGGTTTAGTTCCCGGTAAAACACTTTCCTCCATATAATAAAATACAATTATGAAACAAGAACCGAAAGCAAGGTCCACTCTTTCATGCGTTTTTGTAAACCAGACCCGCAAATGAGGCGGCTCGCACCTCTTGTAACAAGTCCTAGTATTGGCTGAGAAAACAATAAGCTGATTTAGCAACAGAACGGGAACTTAGTTGACGACGGCGCGCGCAAATCAAACAACTGGCTTGACCAATCGCAGAGCGGCAAATCGGGCACCGGAAGTAGCGTTTAGTCCTTTCCGCGCGCTTTCCCGTCGTCAACTGACGTTCCCGTCCTGTTGCTAAATCAGCCTAATAAAGCAAACAATGAGCCCTAACCCTGAGACAATAGCAGTGCAAGCTATGGAGAGCCAGTAAAATAAGAGGTTACTGAGAGGTGCGTGGCTACTGCGAGGGAGGCCCGGGTAAGTGTTAAGAAAAACGCTTGAAAGTTCCACCTCCACTAGCCTAGGAACGTCTTCGTTGACGGCTATAAGTCTACATCAACGTTTTCGCATCGTTTTCGACCGCCCATAGTTTTTAACGCACACCGAGAGACACGTTTTAGGCGTAGACGCAAAATATAAAAACGAATAAAAAAAAATAGCTGCGTTTCTTAGACTTCACCCTGAGTACCAGTGGTTTTCTCTCGCGTGCGGCGATTGACTGCAGCGGAGTTGCTTCGCGGTCGCCCACAGGCCGACACGTCTTCGGCCTTTAGTCCGAAGCAGAAACTCATAAGCCACGGAAACTATGCATGAACAGTCTCTGGCACCCAGGGTAATTACTCACAAGTTTGAGGAATAAATTTTTTAATGAGAAAAAAAAAGTGATCTGTAGTATTTTATAATTTGTTTTGTTTTATAATTTACAATACTTTTGAAATATTTGATGTTAAAACTCACAATAATTATCTTGTAATAGTACCCAATACCTAGAGGAAGGGTTGTTTAATTAAATGACTTTTTAATGATAATCCCCCCGCGCGCTTTCTTTTCGCCTCTCTCCAGCCGCCACAGGGTTCGCACAGGTCATGGAAAACCTGGAAAGTCATGGAATTTAGGAATTTCATTTTCAATACCTGGAAAACCATGGAATCTTATTGTCGGTCCTTCAACGCCATGGCAAATTGAAGTTTTGTTTCGTAGATTAGTTACTACAGATGACAAAGCAAGGATAATGAAGATGCGCGAACGGCGCGCATTTTGGTGGATACCAGAGTTGGTTTTTTGTTGAACTGTTTAAAAGGAAAAAAAATATGCTAAAAAAAGTAAAGTTTTGAAAGTGTTCGAACTGAAGTGACAGCTAAACCTAAGATCATGGAAAGTCATGGAATTTGAAGAACTCAAAAGAGTGAGAATCCTGGTCCAATTGGAATTCGCCATTTGCACTTCTCCCATAATACACCTTATTTGCCCCCCAAAATTTTGCATAAGCATTGTTTTCAATTTCTCTTGGGACGGCTGTAACACCCGGGAGAACTGAAAAACAGAGGTTATGCAAAATTTTGGGGAGAGGCAAACAAGGTGTATTGTGGGAGATGTGCAAATGGAGAATTGGAAAACCGGAGTCCCCAGATAAAACCCTCTCGCAGCAAAGGAGAAAACTAACAGCAAACTCCCACATATGGCTTCGACACCAGAATTTGAACCCGGGCCACATAGGTGGACGGCGAGTACTCTCACCACCTTGTAGCCTGTTCCAGGCTCAAAGGTAGAAGGAAAAGCGGAACGAAAGAGAAAAGACGCGCGAAAACCGCGTTTGGGCTGGGGAGTTGCTGGGAAGTGGTCCTGACCGAGAGCCTGGCAAAGGCTAGCCTCCTAGTGACACAAAAAGGGCTAAGCGAAAGGAGAGGGCGTCAAGATGACTGTGTGGCTCTTGGAAAGCGTGAACGAGTAGTCTCAAGGTTAAGTAGAAACCAACTAGCATACTTACTTCCAGTATGCACGAATATGTAGAAATAACTAAGCTTTTGTTTTCACAACCTTGAATTTGCGAAAACGTCGTTCAATTTTTCTTAAATATGTAAACAACTGAATTTGTACTTCTTTGTTCATTCCTTACCTTATATATTTTTACTCCTTTCTTTGAACATCGTAAAAGCGATTTGTTGAAGAATTGGGTGTTTATAGTTGCGGAAACTGTATTGCTTCGTTGTTGTTTTGCGATGAGGGTGTTGAAGAAGTTACCATAAGATTGCCTTGTTTTTTCTTAACGCTGACGTGCTACTCAACCTAGCCTGCTCCAGGCTCCCAATTCCTCCCGTTTTATTTTCGTGTTCTCGCTTTCTCCATTTCGCGGACCTAACTATCTCAGAGCCTGGAACAGGCCACTCAGTATCCATTACGCAGAGTACCTTAGCCAATCAGATTGCAGAATTCTTGATAGTATGTTAACTTAGTTGGTTACCATAAAATGAGGTGTGGAAGGGTGCAAAGGTCGCAGACCACAGGGGAAGACAGCGATTCATTCACGTGCATGAGACGTAGTAACAGCACCACGTCGTGCCCAGGAGATTGAAATGGGGTGGGAGCGGTCACTTTCCACGGGCGTAGACAGCGGTACATCCACAGTGCATTGAATTAGTGAACCCACTCATTTGCCCCAGGGTTGGGTGGGTGAGCCGCTGGTGTTACTGTTGGGATGACGTGTTCGTGGGCAAAAGCACGTAATTCATGGAGTTCGGTAATATATACAACGCTGATATTTGTGGTATATCTATTGTTATGGAAATATTCTTATTAATATCGTGAAAGGTGCTAGCTATTGATCGTGTATGTGTGTTCGTTTTGTGTTTTTCCCACAATAATCACTTTTTTTTATTGATCGCGAGTTTTCCACCACGCGTGGTTGTGATCTTCATCAGGCGAAATTGTCGATTTGCGGTGCGGAACAATTATTCTCTTCCTCTTTTTTCGTGATTGGTTGATTTCGTTTATACTGGAGCGTGAATTTGAAATCGCGCCAAAACTACAGCCACCAAATAAACGCTTATGCGATCTAACCTGAAAAAAGCCGAGAAACCGGACGTTTTCTGCTCCCTAACCTATCGAGTCTTTCGGTCAAAGGTGAATTTTATTCGTTTCTCTGTTACTAAGAGACCTGAGTGCAGGTAATACCATGCATTTGAGGTATTTTGCTTATTTGGGTATGTTTACCGAGCCGTGTCACCTTTGACGTTTTTGAAAGTAACCGTCAACCAGAGCTATTAATTAGTATAATTCAACAATTAGGACATTTAATGCGTATGGAAAATAACGTGCTCGTAGCTATAGTGGGCGTTAGCAAGAACAACTAGTGTTAAACTGTTAGTGAAATGCGGTGTATTCCATGCCACGCGTTCCTAAGGTGGCAGTTTTGGAGAGGTTTAACTGTTAGTGTGTACATTCAAAGTGCTCATTTGATTTTCCTATATTTGCAGAACCGTTTTATATTCGACGTTTTTGAAAGTTAGCCGTGGACACTGTCCGAGAGCCAATATAAGCCAGCAGAGTCCTCCTCGTTGTGTGATCGAACAACAAGAAGAGGTTGCGTGCGAGTAATTCTATGCATTCGAGATGTATTTTCTGTGTTTACCGAACTGTTGTATATTGACGGTTCGATAGGTATCACTGAATGCCCAATCAGAGCTCATATAATTAGTATGCTTCACTGAATAGTTATGATATTTTATGCTTAGGCGTATGCAAAATTGGCCCATTTCAAGAGCTGAAGGTGTCTTGATAACAGCTACAAAATATCTGAAGTTTAGAGTTCTCAATCTAGGAGTGAAATGTTCAGAGCCGTCTTCTTTGCTGCCTTTCTACTTGCAGGCGTTTTTGCATTTCGTCTTAAAGACCTGCCAGGTTTGCAATGTTTTGTTTTTAATTTTCGTAACAAATTCTCTTTAATTAGTATAGTGAAAAATCCATAATGGTTCAGACCATGCCTATTTCCATTTTATATGTCAGTCTACCTTTTAGACAAAAAATACCAGTAGAGAATGTTACAATACTCTTGGAGAGCTTTCCAGCATTGAGGAGCACCATGTAAGCTACTAGCTTCATTCCTTGGCTTCGCACACACTCGACCAAACGTGCACCATTTATCCCGCCTAATTTTAACGGTCCGCAACGATAATTATATTTGCCTCGATCAATAACAGCTTTGTTTAAGCCAACTTAGGTCGTTGGAAGTTGTTCAACCGTGTTGACGTGTCTATAGTTTAAGGAAGAAAAAAAGATCATTGGAAGTACGTTTTAAATTTTTAAGCGATGAAAAAACTGTTAACTTTTTTTGATAGCATTATGTAACTTCAGCGTAATTTATTCTTCTTAGTTTGTTCTTCGAAAATTTGGGCTCCTGTGTGGTTGAAACCGTTGAACCGCAGAAATAAGACCGTTGGAACTAAGATTAATTATGAATTAACTGTTGGATTAAGTTGTTAAGTTGAAGTATAAGTTTGAAAAATATATATTATTAGAAGCACGTATAAAAAAAACACGATTTTTAACTTTAAGAGTGACCTTCACTGGACATGAATTCATATTTATTCTTCCTTTTTTCTCGGAAATTTTGGCTCTCAGGCAGTTGCAGCCGTTTGAACCACCGTAAATGACCTCGAAAAAATGTTTGTCTACAGGCTCTCACTCTTTGCCTTCTCTCTCCTCGCGATTTTTTCACCCTTTCCCCAAACAGAAAGGCTGTTCACAGGCCATTAATAGCTTTGCACCTAATCTTGCGCTTCAAAACTTCCTCGCATACCCAGGGGCAGATAGTGGGGGCAAGGGAAAGTCTCAACGGGCGTTTTTTTTTTCCCGTCCTTTTAGACTTTCCCTTGTCCCCACTATCGCCCCTTGGGCAACTCGGAAACGGCCTAATTTTGGCGGGTGCTTGCGGTCATGTATAGGTGTTCTTCTCAGGACAGATTTATAGCATGTACTGGCTACTTGGGTGTGTTTTCTTTTGGTGAGGTTTTCTTTTTAACGAATCCCTTAAAAAAGTTGGCGAAGATCAATGATGCCTTCTCAGACCTAAGAGAAAAAAAGAAAGAAAACTACAAGACATTTGTTTTAATTTTTTGGCTCCGTTTACACAATTTTTTAATATGGCATACGTAGAATGGCGAGAAGAAGATGAGGGCAGACGAGAAATGCCACAGGAACGAGGATTTATCCCGGAATATGAAGGTAAACAGAATACCCGGTTAATTTTAGACTTTGAAGAAATTTCCTCAAAATTGCAAAAGAATATATCAGCTTTTATATGCAGTTTTCTCGATCGGTTCGAACTCTATATCGGCACTTGCTAATTATGCACAGTTTCAGAAGGTGGTATATTACTTCAATTATATTATCTTGTAATATTTGAATGAACAATTAAAAAATTATAACTGGTATTTTATTATTATTATTATTATTGTTATTATTATTATTATTATTATTATTATTATTATCATTATCATTATGAAATGTTTTTAATTCGAATAATTTTTTTAATGAAATGAATTTTTTCTAATCAAAATAAAGTGGTTTTTAATCCAAAGGAATCGTAAATAGTGTTTGAATGAATAGTTTTTTAAGCGAATTAATTGTAAATAGGATTTTAATAGTTAGCTTTGTTATCAGTAAATTATTATTATAAAAAATTATTTATTATTATTATTATTATTATTATTATTATTATTATTATTATTATTATTATTATTATTATTATTATCATCATAATAATGTGCCTTATATTTAATTTTTATATTCCCTTCTTAACTTCTGTAGAAGAAGTTGATGAAGAAGACGAAGGAAGACCAGAAATGCCACTGGAACGAGAATCATTCACGGAATATGAAGGTAAGCAAAGGAAATAAATTAAAAAGCAGCCGGTAAAAAACTTTTGAACTTCCTTTATTTGCCAAATTATGGTGCTTTCGCGATAAGTGTGGATTCTTTCATCTCCAATGGCAAGTTATGCAGCTGTAGAAGCCTTCACCAGTCCTAGTTCAGCCATCTTTGCTTTTAGACGGAGTTGCGGGTATATTTGTTTATTTCATCTTTTTTTTTTTTGAGTGTCGATTCCCGGATTCTCCATTCAAGACTAAGGGCGCCTTCCATTTGTCAGAACTGACTGGCCAGGACATTTCCTTCGTAATGAGAATTCTATTTTTAATCAAAGCTATTCAGCCAAATCTTCAATAGTATGCACGAAGGAAATCGTTTTTCATCAACAACTCTTGGAAAAAGCCGAAAGATAAAGGACTCATTAAATTGAAATGGCCTTGAGTTGGCAAGATGAAGTGAATCCTCTGTTCTGATTGGCTATATATATCCCACCAGGCTAGGATTTCCCAATTCGGTCCCGCAAGAAAAAAGCTCCCTTGACCGTATAATAAATCATTTATCCGCGCGCTACCAAGAGGGTCTCAATGGGGTGGTGGCTTTTACGGTTATCGGCTAAAATTTTGGCTCTTTTACGGCTATCGGTTTATTTTTTTCAGTTACGGTTAACAAAAAAGTTAAAAATTAACTTCTTTTGTTTCAAAAAGTTAAATATTAGTTAACCTGTATTTTTTGTATCTTTAAATCAAAATAAAGGTCTTCGGATCATCTTGGGGTGAAACAAGCTATTCTTTTGAAAAATTTTAACATTTGATCGATCATACCTTTTACAAAGTATTTCTTTTCTTATATTATTTTACGCATAGAAATGTCAATAGTCAATTTAAAAATAATCTTTGTGAAAAAGCAAAAGCGGACGCGCAAACGCCCAAATCAAGGCCGGGGCGCGACATTCATTATAACAGAAATGGCCGTTTTCACACTAGAGACGGATTATTCGTATGAGACGGGTTATCCGTTTGATGATTCGCGTCAGATAGGTAATGCTTCTTAATTTGAAAATGGAATAGTTTTGATTTTGAATGAGCAATCCGCCTGACTTTATCCGTCAATTTCGACGGACAGTTTAAAGACGGGATTATCCGTTCGAGATAGTCTGTGTACAGCCGCCCCCTCCCCATAGAAAAAATCGGAGAAGGGGTGTGTGGGGGAGGGCGCGACTGTACACAGGCCAGTCTCAGACGGATAATCCATTTCTAGCTCTAGCGTGAAAAAGGCCAATAGCAAAATTCTCGTGTCCATTGTTTTTAATGATAGCGAAGGACTGTACGGAACGATTATCTGCCGTTGCCTTGTCCGTAGGCCTCATTATTCCGCGCGGCCAATGCGTTTCGGGTCACGTGGTCCGAGCGAGTTCGCCAACGAAATGCTCGAGATTGCATGGGAAGACGCCGTATAGGGACTAGGCATGGCAATGTCTACCGTAGCTTTAGAGAAAACAGGGAAATGTTATTTATCGCCAACGTGTTTTAGAGTCCCGCAAATCGTGCCTAGGTCTTGGTCAACACCTAAAAGGAGCTTCGCCTAACGTGCGTACGGAGTCACACTAGCCGGGAAATAAAAAACGCAACCATAAGTGAGTTTAGTACCTCCCTTAAAAGTAGCAGATCTAGGGAACAGTTTCTTTTACGGTTAAGTCTTCTTTACCCTATTTACGGCTAACGGTTAAAATTTTTCCATTTTTACGGCTATCGACTAAATTTTGGGCCGTTTTACGCCTATCGGTTAACCCCATTGAGACCCTCTACGAAACTTGTTTGGTCAATCAATAACGCATAAAATTCATCTTATTATAACATAACATTTAAAGTGAATAATAAAAAAGTTATTGTTAGTGAGAGTTTATTGTTGCTATCGTAATATTAGAGACCTTTACACTCGAAGACTTTCAAGATTTTTCGCTTATTCTGAAGAAATATACACCCCGGAAAGTTTCATCGTACTTTTTTTTCTATCATAAACGTTAGCACGGTTACTTTAATTGAAGGATTTTAAGCCTCTCCCGGTAGCAAAAAATATAAAACTTCTAACATTTTCTATAAAGTTGTTTCCGTCACTACTACATTCTCGCTAAAACTCGTAGTATAATGACGACAGCTGTAGCGTTTTCCCGCCAAAATAACGTTGGTTCACGCACGCGCGCTACTCAGTATTGAGAAAATCTCGTCCTCGTGTTAGAATCTAAAGCTAAAGCTCTCTACTACTAATACCAGGCGTCTTGTCGACGAATAGATCTGGGTACGAGATTATTATTCTTCTCCCTGAACTTCTAAAACTGTATTTTAAAAGTTTTTGCATATCCCTGAATAGATCGGAGAGAAGAAGATGAAGGCAGACCAGAAATGTTGTTGGAACGAGGATTAGTCCCGGAGTATGACGGTGAGCAAAGGAAATTAAAATAAAGCAGCTGTTTTTAGCCCATAAAACTCAAGGATAATGCGTTGTTTTTCAATCTATTGGCGGAAGAAATTAAACCAGCTGTTTTTAGACCATAAAAGTCAAGAATAATGAGTTGTTTCTCACTCTTTTCTCAGTTCTATCAGCACTGACAAAGTAAGATGCACTCGTAATGACAAATAACTAGTTCTTGAATGTTATTTAATGTTTAGGCTGCGTTTACACGGCACCGTACGAATTTTCGACCGGCTGTAAAATTTTGCTGGACACTTTGTTTACACAAACTCATGACGAACCAGTCAGAGGTTTAATCTGCCCATACGCAGAGTGCTACTTTAGCAAATCCAAAATCGCGTCTCTAAGCTGAGTTACGGCGCCTCCATGCAACCACGCCTTTTTGGTACAAAAATTTAGACAGTTATGGTGTTCAGACCGGGCCGGTAAACATTTTCCACCGTTACAGCTAAACGTTTGTCCTCGATTTTGGCGCCTTTCATATTTTCGTGCGGTTAAGGTGCCGGTTTTTCCGTGTGAACGGAATACCAAGACCCCCGAGTTTTCAACTAGTCGAAAATTCGCCCGGTAGCTTCCGGTGCCTATGAACGTGACCTTATTACTTTTCATGCATAATAGCGAGCGTAAGTTGTTCATGCAATATAGTTAGTTTTTAATATGCCGATGGACTTTCATCAAACTCCTGGACCAAAGAAACGCTGGCTCTTCTTCTTCTCTAAGGAAAACGGTGCTAGAGTTTCTACTAATGAAACAATCTTGAACTGCTTAAGCCGCATACGCAAAACTCTTTTTTGTTAATTGTAAACGTATTGACATTCGAGGTGGCCTCTCCCAGGAGCCGGGTGGTTTCTTGAGGTCTCCTCGCTAGAAAAAAATCTGAGGCAAATAAATGATGATGATGCCAAATGACTTGTTTGACCATATTTACTCTTCTTATCGCATACGTGGTATATCTAATCATAGGCCCCCAAATGCCCTGGTGATGCCACACACTGTCAATTGATTAATTAAATGATACGTTTTTCCTTCCCCCTACCTTGGATCTCTCAACCCTCTTCTTCTCTGCCTTCTTTTTCAGATGACCCAGAGGTCTATAGAGACACTGCTTGGTTACTGGACAGAATATTTATGGACGGAGGTCAGTTGTCAGTCTTGCGGCTCATTAGTGCCTTTAGGCTTTATAGAGCTTCGTTTTAATTAGACCGTTCACAGACGCTCTAATTTCTCAGCTCATCGTGAACTTTCAGGAACGGTGAAAATCGCGCAATAGGCCATTTGCACTATGACATCGATATCATTTTACCACTACGACCAGAATCCTTCAGCGTTTTGCTTTCTTGTGCAAATTAGGGCTTTGGTGATTCAAACCTCGCTGGGATTACAAAATTTAAATATGAAAGGAAAAACGAAATGGATTCTGGTCGTAGTAGTAAAATGACGCCATTGTGCAAATGGCCTATAGGAACGCGAGTGCAAAACGCAAAAAGATTGCCTCAGTGTCAGGAATAAAGTTGGTGAATTTTTCTCACTTTCCGTCACCCAGCCCCTCGCAGTGCGCTTTGACAAACGTGTTTGGTTCACGCATATCTTCTTAGTAACTCTCAAACATTTTGTTTGCAAGTCAAGCGTTAGTGTTTCACGAACGGCCGATGAAGCGCTGAGAAGTTATGCCTGTTACAAAGGCTAATTCGCACTTTTATGGATCACAAATGCGAGAAAAAAAAGGATAAGTATATATTCTCGCAAAAAATGTTGAGCCAGTCGTTTGACTCCATGGCTTTCGCGTAAAAACCTTTCGCAAGTTAAATATGACCAGCGTGTAAGGCCTAGTAAGCAATACGTAAGCATTCCGCTAAAGTAATTTTGGCGATTTTTTGTATTATATTGTTGTTGATGTTTCTTTGTTTTTACTGTGCAGCCGAAGTCGTCGCTATACCACCTATTGTGAAATACAGATTTGGAAGTGGAAACAAACAGGAGGTATCGTATGATTAACGCTTTCCTTTTTTAAAAATTATCATTTGCTTCAAGCGACGTACACTGGACTTTTTTCTGTGCGAAGTTTAGGGGCGTGTATTTGAGTGACGTCACAGCTACCTGTAGTGCCTAGGCTTTACCAGGTCAGCAATGCCTACAGCTATAGCACAACACCTATAGCGGTCTCTTCCCTGCCATTCAATCTCACCCGCCATTGCTAGAAAACCTTATCTTCTTCGGTAAAATTGCGGGTATTGCGGGTACCTTGTTTTGTCTAGTTTTGTTTAAAGTAAGACCGTGTTTTGTTTTTTGTTTTTGTCTGTTTTTTCCTTACCGTAAAATAAGGTACGTTTCGTTATCAGCTTTGATAACCGGTTTTCTCCCCCTTATTACGACAATTTATAAGGCCAGGGACCCGTTTCTCGACCCTAGAACGAGGTTGGAACTTCTAGGTAAGTTGACGGGCTCGAAATCAATATTCACATCAAAACACTAAAGAACAAAAGCGTGAGTCCTAGTTAAGAAACCAGAAACCAGTTTGATGTTTGTTTATTGAAAACGCGATCTACCGTATTTATTCGATTAACCGCCCTGGGCGCTTATTAAATCTTTGGACCTTGAGAGTGGGCGCTATTTCGAGGTGGGCGCTTATTCGAGGCTGGGCGCTTATTAAATTTTTAACATTTTCAGCAAGTGTAGCATGTTTATTTTGCAACAAAACAATAAATAGTAAAAAGAAAACGCGAAGATGTAACAAAGCAAGGTTTCTGTAAAATACTTTGAAGAAAGTCTCTTATTAGTACTTATTCAATTTTTGTAGGGTGTGAGGGGAAAGGAGGTGGGATGGGGGTGGGCGCTTATTAACTTTTTCTGCCTTTAGGATGGGCGCTTATTCGAGGTGGGCGCTAATTCGAGGTTGGGCGCTTATTCGAATAAATACGGTATTATAATGTAAACGACAAAGGGTTTTCGGGCCTGTTAAAAATCGGATATTGAGAGAAACGGGCCTCAGGCTTCATACCCAGTATTATGGTGTAGTCTGAAAACCTAACTTCATTTTAGCGTGTTTAATTTATTCTACCCTTATTTCTGTGCGTAGTGTGTGGATGGAAAGAAGTCCATACCAGCCAATTGCCAGTGGACTGGTATGGTAGTACTGAACGAAACCGTAGGCCCCGAAGAACTTAAACTGACGGTGGCTAAGAAGTACTGTACTCAAGCTGGGCTAACTAAGCCAGACAACGAAATTATAGATTGTGAAGAATAGTAGTTTGGGCGTTGTATGAAAACACCTCTTGTCAAAGGTAAGTTAGAGTTGCCTTCTCGACATGTTTTCTCAAGGCTTAGTGGGGAGCATGGAACAAGTTAGAAGCGCGAGAGCTGGTAACGAGCTGGAAGGGCGAGAGGAGGAAATGGGAACAAGCGCAGAGCGCGAGCGGGTAGCGGTGGAAAGGAAAAAGAGAGAAAGGTTTTAAAAACACTACTTTCGCCCCAGCTTTCCTTAATAACTAACTCAAACATCCCTCAAAATAATGATCGCGATTGACTGGGGACAAAACAGTAGCCGATGTATTCCCATAATGCACTTTGTCTTAACACAGTTTGTAATTGTAGACACATTTTCCTCGCCTTTTTTTCTCGTTATGCAAGATCCGAAGAAAAAAAAAACAATCACTGCGTCTACCTTTCAGGATTTTCATTTAAGATCTTGAGTGTCTTGTATTTTACATTGGTTTTGCCAGGAGCCAATAACCCAGAGTGAGCAAATACCATGAATTTGTGTCACTACGCATTCACAGACCAGTTTATTTTTAGATCGATTTTGGCGCAAATCAGTAGACCATATATCATGTAAGTTTCCAAGACGATTGACCAAAACGTACAGACTGAAAAATGCTGGTTTCAGATGTACGCACTTGCTTTTTCAAAAAGAAATCTGGAATTTTGGTTAACTTTTATGCATTGGCCACGATTAGGAGTGTAGTGAGTGTCACGTGGGTGTCCGTTTTTACACTCACGGGACACTCGTTAGAGTGGGGTGGCTAATTTTGTAGCTTCGTTATAAGATATCGTTCACAGACACTCTTGTTGCCCTTTCCTAGACAAATAGGGTCTGGTGAACTAATCCCAATCCTCGCTCCGGAAATATTTATTTCCGTCTCAGCGAATTCCACTTCTCCCTCCTACTTATTCACTTCCGCTACGGTCCGAATACCTGTTCACATTGCACCAAAGTGTGGCACGGAACATATTCGAGATCGGTGTGAAGAGCAGCTTCGCTCCGTTACAGAAATCTGGCCGAAATCGCCGTTCTTATGTGTCAACCAGTGGTGGATCCAGACCTTCAGATAACGGTGGGGGTCGGGGGGGGGGGGGGGGGGGGGGTGGAATCTAGACCCTGAGATAAGGGGAGGCCCGGTCTCCATAATTATTTTTTTTCGGCCCTTCGGGCCTCAATTTGGTCTAAAACTAAAGGGGGCCTTCCCTGGATCCACCACTGTAGAACAGAAGCCCTTTCGGATGTGGTTCGTGCGCAGGCGCAAAAGCTGTCTGGTATAGTGTGAACATAGCCAAAGGCTGCTATCCTAATCGATTGAGAATTAGCAGCGTCATGGTGATATCATTACAAAGTTAATTTTCTACCTAGCCTATCAGCCTTGCTTATTTATCTACCATTCTAGCAACGTATTTCACATACCTTTCCTTATTTGTCACTTTTACGCTGACTTCCTAACAGGTGGGTCATATACTTTCCATTTTTCAGATTCAGCAGTCACTTTATGCCATCAAGAGGGGCATTTTTTTTTTTTACTTTATCTACTTAAGAGAAAGGATAGGAGGAGAGTACAGCCAACTCTCGTCGCTAATAAGAGACAACTGTATTTGTGGGCTAGAGAAGGGGATACTCAGCAATATTTTATCTTTAACGGTGCATTAAAAGAAAAAAGAAAAACACCAACACACCTTGTTTTTACTGCGAAAGATCTTTGTTAAAATCTAGTGAGTAAGATCCCGTTAACAAAAGTGATCCCCAAGGCTGTCACTAAGATTTAAAGAGATGCCGGGTAGATACAACAATTAGGTGGGGAATAGCTAGGGATTTCTTTTGGTTCTATTTTTCTTCTATTTTCCAATGAAAGAAGCCGGGGAAATCCCCGGTCCCCCTCCCCCCCTAGGTTAGATTAGCAAAACAACAGCTTTGCATCACGCTTTTTTGTACATTTCTTAGACGTCGTTGCACGATTACCACGTCAAAATGCCTAATTTCACGTTTTGTCGAGGACCGGAACACAGGACAACAACTTTCTTTTCCTTTTCCTGAACTTTGATAGAGTCCTTCAGAATTCAACTGCAAAAAAAAAATTGCCCATATATGACAATTAAACGAGATGGAATAAGCGGGATAAAGTTTGAAGCAGCGCGAATTCACTTTTTAAGTGACGTTTTCGTAGCCGTCGCCGTCGTTGTTGCTTAAACTCCCTATTGACAGCCCTGGGTCCCTGGTGGAAGGGTAGAGGGGTCACCCGCCTATTCGAGCTACCTCGGGGAAGCCAACTTTTCCAACATTTCCTTAAGAAACTTGGCGAATTGTTTTCATGAGAAACAAAATGTTGGCTCGACTGGAAGGGGGACCCTACTAGCCGGGTCACCCTTTTGTGATGCTAGGGTCACCCTCCTAGCCGGGCCGACATTTCTCACTTAAAACAATTTGGCTCACCCAGGTCACCTTCGTCAATGCGAGACAATCAGAGCATGCGCGAGCACTTTTTGCTTAGGGTCAACGTCTTTCTCAGCTGGGAGGGTGACCCTTCTTTCTGGGACAAGTTTTCTCCACTAGCTCTCCGTCAGTGGAATATGAGGGAATCCAGAGATACTCTAAAAGGCATTTGTTTAGAACGTATGTTTGGATCGGGAGTGGTGGAAAAGTGCCCTCGGCATTACAGCATTTAGAGAAAATTATATCGCATAGGGCTCTGTGAGTAAAAGCTCATTTTAGACTGACTGTTTTTTTCTTGGTACGGTCAAAATTTTATAAAACGAAATCATAACATTTTACTTTTTCTTGTGAAGACCTTACTTTATTTCTGCTTATCATTATTTTTTTTCTTTTTCTTTTCGTCCTTTTTTTTTATCAAACGGGAGGCGGGATTTGGTCACTACATGCACCCTAGTAGCCTGCGAACAATGCAAGCTCTTCATCTGAGGGATATCGTGAGAACTTTGGACCTTTGGTGGCTTGTAAAATGTAAACCTTTTGTAAGAAACAGAGATGGAGCAGATGAACTTCGACTGAACGGTCCAGCTGTATTATTGATAAACATTTCTGAATAGATCCCGTCACCAGGCCGTTCCATGCTTATTTTGTACTGAAAACGACACCAACAACAGTCGTTTTGATTTTTCACTTTATTTTGTTAGTATCTGACAAACATCTAATGTGCCAGTATACATAAAAAACTTTATAAGACCTTATATGGTCACAAAGACGATTGACCAATCACGATGCTATGTAGAAGTCTATAAAGAAAAGGAAGAACAGGGTGAAAACGTACGTGCAGCTAGATATAAAACACTTTTCATGCTTGAGGTGTATGTAAACAAACGCTTGACCTTCAACGTCTAATGCAAAATGGAACCTGAAAAATAAAAATATACAAATTAAGAGAAATCAATCCCAAATTTCTAACATTAAAGAGCCTCAAAATCATGGTCCTCTCCTACTCGCCCCTAGTCTCCTCTTTCTCTCTCGCTCTGAGGAAGAGTAGGAGAGGACCCTGGGATTGACATTTTAAAAGGTAATGCATTTTATTCTGAGCGGGAGGGCTACGTTTTAACAACAACAAAATTAGGCCACTTCCGAGTTCCAAAAGCCCTCACTTTCAAAATGAGGCTAGGTGCACAACCTTTCTTGTGGAAATGAGTTTTATTTCCATGAGAATGAAAAATAATTTCCATATTAAAGCTTGAGTACCTACCCTCGTTTTGAAACAGAGGCCCGGGGGAACTCGTGAATGGTCTATTATACAGGGAGGTTCTGCTCAGAAGTTACCTCTTTCGCCCTGTAAAACTTCGGTTGAAACATTGCACCTCCTTCACTTACCAATTCAAAACTCCATCATTGATTGGCGAAACCTATGGAATGACTAAGCGGAGAAAAAGTACCAGAAATACCTACCCTAAACCTGACAATGAAAAAGACAGCCCTTTCGGGGGGATCCCCCCCCCCCCCCCCCCCCCTTTGTATGCGATTATAAGGGAAAATTATAGAGAGCTCCCATCCCCGCCGGCCGGGAATTTTGATCCTCCGTCGTACAATCCAACTCAAATTCCGTACTACCTCCTACATACAGCAGGGTGTGAGACTAATAATAATCAATCCAAACGTGATGTTGAGTCTGTGTATTAAGCGATTTGGCACATTAAATACGCGCTCTCATTATCTGGCTTTGAAACCGAATAAAGGAACTACTGCTAGAAGGAAAAGGTTTCACCTTAACCAGTCGATTCTCTCTTAGCGGACACCTCTATAAAACGGACACCTAGAGTTGGTCCCTTCTTTTCTTTACTCCCTTTATTTGACTCTCTATAAGACGGACACCTCTGTAAAAAGAGCACCTAGAGTTGGTCCCTGCCATTCTTTACTCCCTTTATTTGACTGTCTATAATACGGAAATCTCTCTAAAACGGACCCTTAGAGTTTGTCCCTGTCTTTCTTTACCCCCTTTATTTGACGCTCTATTAGACGGACATCTCTCTAAAACGGACCCTAAGTACCGGTTCCAAAGTTGTCCGTGTTAGAGAGAGCTGACTATAGTGGAACAAACCTTTGAGCGGGCGCGAGCATCAACATTCCACAATTTCGTTTTGCGGCTTCGTTTGTCCATCCCGATTGCAGTATTTGTTTGAAACCGTCAGCTTGAGTTGTTCAGGTTCTCCGTCCTCCTTTAGCACCACCCAACCAGTCCATTGACAATAATATGGGATTGACTTAGCTCCGTTAATGCACTGAGAACAAACCAGAATAGAACTGAATGTTTGTAAGATCAACTCATTAAATCTTTCGCCCCATGTAAGGCTAGGGATCCAGATTCCGGAATTCGGGAAATATTTCTCGTGGAATCCAGGGTCTTGGGCTTTGGAATCAGGAATACAGCACAAGGAATCCGAAATCTCACTGGCGATTGTAATTCGGAATCCAAGTTCCACTGCGAGAGAATCCAAAATTCAGTAACTGGAATCCGAAATCCACGGCGTGGATTCCAGAATCCCAGACTGTATTGGATTTCCTTGCATGTGGCGATACCTTCCGTAGTAGTTAACGTTGCAAGTATGACTTTGGAATATTGTTGTCTATCTGTTAATTTTGGCTAACACTCTACAAACTTCGTAGCACAATAGCTGGATTTATGCCGTGAGACTTGCTCATTCCAAGGATGCTATTGATGTTTTTCAGTTGAGTTGAAAAATGCGGGACGAGTCCAACTGCCAGCTAATCAGATTAATACTTTTCCTTGCAGTGATTCTGCCGCCAAAATGCTCTCCCTGACGCTTACACTCCTATCCTACCAGCTATGAAGGCTAAGAATTCGATCTAGAAATTGCTGTTCATGCTTTCAAATATTATCCTGTAACTTCTGCATGTGCGGTATGATGTCGATGGTTCTAAAATTGCGACACAGTCTTTGGGCAAGATCGTCCTCGATTATTAAAGGGAGTACCATCTACTACGGAGAGGGTTGCTGGAGTCAAGTTAGTATGTTAATTAAAAGCATACATAGGAAAATACCTCTTGCTTGTCCCCGCTTCCATGTCGGTACTTCACAAAGGGTGGTTCGAACTCATCGTCATGGAGAACTGTAGCTGTGTGATAATTCGAAGAACAAAAAATTGTTGTTCTTATGCTTGGTTGTATAGGAAGATTCAGGTGAGGTGACAGGAGAAGGCAAAAGTACACAGAAAGGACAAATGCATTTTTCGGGCTCAATTTTTAACCTCGTTCCCAGGGTTCTCTCCTATTGTTCCCCTTGTCTGTAAGCGCGATTTATCTTATTCGATTTTGTCCTAGATATTTTGAGAACTTATTTCACGAGCCAGAAATGGATAACGGAGAGTCTACAACACAAATTTCAGTAACCAAGGATAGCAAGGAGGCAGAGGTTCTATGTTTATTGCAGACATATTGAGACGAGGCTAATGTTAGACTCAGTACCCCTAGCACATATGCTAAAAAAATTATTAGCCTGCTTAGCTGGAAGGATCGCGTAGCGAGAGTAAAGTTCTGACAGAGAAGCCGAGAAGCCGTGCAGATAATGGGAAAGTGACGGAGCTCGTTTCTCGCGGCAAAGCCGCGCGAGAATGGCAGCTTCAGTGCCGCCAAACAACTCTCACACGAGCAAAAGCTAATCTGCCAGCTACGCGGACAAAAAATTGTAGGCTGACTGACCTTCGTCCATCATGATTCTATCCAACAACCAGGCAGTATCCCTGTAAACATCTGGGTTATCTGGCGGATAAAAAAGAGACCAGTCAACTCTCGCCGTACAGACAGGCGCGAAACTCCCTTGAAAATGAATTACACTAAAGTTGATTGGCTGAAAACCTCTCGCACTTAAGGACACCGTAGCGGTCCCCGAAAGGAACGAAAGTGTCCGAAATAAAAGTAACTTGACTGTAGCTCTAGTCGGGGAGGAGCGTTGCGTGACGACACTAAAAACGGTTGTGTAGCAGACTACTGTAGCTGAAACTTGAGGAGTATTGGAGGCAAAATAGTGCAGTATCTTGCGCCAGTTAATATTTCTGAAACATTTCTTCAGTGTAGCCTGTTTATACGCGCCGGGGACTGCTGCGTAGATTAATTAGGCTGATTATTATACATTGTACTCACTAACTGTCTTCTCATTGGCTAAGAGTCTGCAGCTAATTTTGGAAATCAGTGCAACCTGCAGATTAGTTTGTTATCTGCTATCATATAACTGACCTCCTTATTATAGGACATTAACGCTCCGTGAAATTAATGCGAATCGTTAAATTTCGCGTTAATTTAAGTCGCGTTAATTTTATTGAGCGTTAATTTCCACGACGTTAATTAAAGGGACAGTGTCCCGATTATACGCACGCGCGAGCGTCATCTGTTTTTTCTTCAAAAGACAATAGAACTGTCAAATTAACTCGACAAGATTTCCTTCCGGACCGCACCGCCGACAGAGATTTGTTGTTTATATTCTCAAGTAATATTTTAGACTTTCGAAGAAGTCTTTCGTCTTATATAAAAATTTGGCTCGCGGTTCGAAGACTCATCGCGATTTTATCGCTAGCTGGGCCGCCTCGCGACCCGAAAATCTCGTTCTGCTCGCTTTAAAAACATATTTCCTAATTTGAAACTCATGTCAGAGGTCAATCGCTCCAAGTCCAGTAATATCTGCCTGATTTGCTCGCGTTCTAGCCTCAAACGTTTGAAAGACATAAATAAAAATGCAATCTCAACGCTATGAATCACCACAAAGGTTAGTCAAGAATGATATTATGATTCATGCCACTAGTTTTTCAAAACGTGTAGCGCCTGTTTGTTCGATTTTGTCGGCCGTAGGGAGATTCATTTAAAAGTTTACTAACGCGTCGTTGCAAAACATTCTGCTTCACGAAGCTCCCCTCCACAAGATCTCCTCAGTCACATCAATGTCTCAACGGTTTCTTTCTTACAGTCTTTATTGTTGCTGTTTCATTTCTGCGTATTCTTTTCACAATTATCTGAGCTTGTATGGAAGCTAGCAGAAGAAATAAGCCTTCAATCGGCATCAAAGTGCTTCCAATCTTTTGGTCCTCCAGCCAACGGCAATAAAAGTAACGCCAAAAAATCCAGATTTTGCCCAAATAAAAACTTAACAGGAACAATATATCATTGATCTATAATCCTGAGAAGTTTTAGCGTCGTATTGAACCCGGCCAAGCGCGATGCAAACGGATTTTTCAAGATTCTCTTACTCTCCTCGCATCTTTTGATTTCGCGACATCCTGTCCAAAAATCAAAGTTTGGTGCATGCGCAGTAACGGGATACTGTTCCTTTAAGTGCAGCGTTAATTTGCGCGCTCTTAACTTCCAGTATTTTAACCCCAATTTTGGAACCTGTCCAAACATTCTTGACACCTAAAAAACATTAACTACAAGCTTTCTTTCTTTCTTTCCATTTACCCTTTATTTTTCATCTTTCAAAAAAGCTAAGGCGAAGGTTTACAATATTTCGAGTTCATCTTCATCGTTGTCGCTGTCAGAAGAGATGTCAATATCTTCTCTCACTTCTCCTTTGATTTCGGCCAAGTTAATCGCGTTAATTCCCTTCATTATGAAATTCTACCTCCTCTTTCGCGTTAATTTTCTTTATTCTTAAGTCGTTTGCCATTAAATTCGCGTTAATTAAAGTTGCGTTAATTTCCAATACCTTAATTTCATGGAGAGTTAATTTCCTATAATAAGGGGTAATCGGTAGGTTGCTCAAGAAATGCATGATTTCCAATAACAATATCAATTCAGTTTCTTTGCGACGGCCGGTGTTTGTGGTTATTTTCTTCAAAACAATGTATAATAAATTGTTAGATTCAGCTTTTGTGATATCCTGAATAAACAAGGTCTCGGAAAGTATTATCAGCCTCGGCTTACGGGCCGGCTGATAAGACTTACCTCGACCTTGATTATTCCGGATATCACAAAAACCTTATCCAATAATTGTTTAGAGGTAATATAATGAGGCCATGGAGGATTCAGATCGGCTAGAAGTGCAAAGTATTCGAATTGTCCAAAGAATATTTTGAGACCGAAGACTGTAGATCCAACAGAAAGGTGGATTTCTACTGTCGCATAATTTTTTTTAAGTGTGTATACGCGCGTAAATGAATTAGAAGCAATGCATGCAAGGCCGCGCTAAAAGTAGAAAAAATCGCTCGACTGTCACGTTTACGCGCTGTCTTCCATACATCTATTTACGCATGTAAAACACAATTACGCAGCAGTGGAAATCCACCCTTAGAGAGATCTTGACAGCCACACTCATCATCGGAAACTTAATTTGATTAAGAACGTTACAGCTTTTAAAATTCATTTTTAGGATCCTGGGTAGATCAACACCATAATTTAAGCAGTTTTTTTGGCGCGCGGTTCCCTCGACGGCTTTTTTAATTTAGGCGCTTAGAACCTTCAGGTGCTCGAGGCGTAAAATATATTCAACTGATCACTTTTGAAACGGTTATTAGCCTTGTAATGATCATAATTTATGCATACAATAAGAAGTCAAATTGGCGGGCATTCAGTATTCATAATGCAGAACGCTAAGACCACTTAGGAAGACCCATCTGAAGCTCTGGGTTTAATTTCCTGGCCTTCAAGTGCCGGAGATGGTGCTACTGAAGGTGTTAGGATTAGACTTCGGGTTCTAGGACCTCTGGTGAAGTTACCGCGGTATGACCTCCAAAACTAAAGCATTCCGGCAGTTGGTGATTGTCGATAACACCGAATACATCAAATTTAATTTTCAAAAATCTTCTGCTGGAACGATTCACATTGCCAAAGACCGGGAGAAACTGGAGGAGAATTCTTGTATTTCCCTCAGAAAGATGACATACGAACATTGTCATTACTTAGCTAGGTCATCTAAGAGCGTTATGGATCTGAGAGCCTCAATGTTTTCCTTTAGTTTCGAAACTGACCTTCATATTCCGGAATTATTCCTCTCTCCCACAGCATACTCGGCTTTCCCTCAGCATATTTGCGTCGCCCTGAAAAAAAAATAGCCCCTCAAACTATGTGGGAAACTAATCAATTTTCGGAGTTACTGTCACTAAAATATCTTATAGTATCACTCAAATGACACTTAAAGGCACTCAAATGTTGTACCATTTCAATACTGACCATTGGCCGAGTGGGCGTTCACTGCAGCAAGCATACAAATCACGACGAAAACTAGCTTGGACATACTTCTGGAGGTGTTCTCACAATCAATAGTTTCAAGGACCTACTCAGTTTCTCTCAAGGCACGAGTGATCCAATTTATAATGCGTAGAGGTATATAGAAAAGCGCAAAATTCAAATCAGAGTCGATTTACCGCCATTGTCTAGAGTTCGCTGATTGGCTATCCTGCGTAGCTGGAGACGGATTAGCGGGAAAGTGTTAATATTGTAGTCCTGCCTCCCTGATGCTGGCTACTGATTGGCTAAGCCGACCATGGCTTATGGCAGTCATTGAACAGTTTAGTAAATAATACATTAAGGATTATGAAAAAGGGCGCAAAAGATTCTTTGAAAGAATCCAAAAGCTTTTGTTAGTCTGAAGGGGTTCAAGCGTATACTAAGCGCGCTCAATAGAAAGTATCATTATTCTACAACGTATTTTAAAAGAAAGCCTTAATTACATCAGAGAACATAACATATCTAAAAGCAAGAAGCGGTCCTTTTCATGCCAGCTATATCTAATATATATATTTCTCTAGGAGTCTAATCTACTCATAGGTCTCAAGTTTGTACGAATACTCTTACCTAGCTTACGTCTTTTTGCTCAGCAAATAAACCCTTTGCCGACAGGCCATTTCAAATGCGAAAAAACCTCAGACATATTTTTGACCAAATCCTCCTTGGGCCTCAGTTTCGATCAATTTGCATGGGGATTGCTAAAAATGGCTAGCACTAGATTAATCCGGGCATATCCCTGCTAATCACAGTTTTTTCGCCCTTGTGCGTAAGCAAAAATTTGGACTTGCTTTTTTTGCGATTCTATTTCGATCTTTCTACTTTTGCATTCCTTTCATAGCCAGTTTTGTTGCCCTCCTTATCGCACCTTATCACATGGCAGTTTTGCTGTGAACCTTTCCAGGAAATGACAAATTCAATCTGCAAAGAGTGGTAGGTAAAAAGCAAAATTGTCAGTGGATTTTTCCTCAAAATGTCGCTATTTTGCGTCTAATTTAGTCAGGGGTCAAAATTTTCCCTTTTTTTTCTGGAGAAGAAAGTTCCCCCCCCTCCTCTTTTAAGGCCCCTCCCCGGGTATCTGAGTCTAACAATCGTTTTATCCGCTCACACATTGTTCTCATATTCTTGGAATAAACGCTGCCTCATGTACGGTTGAATCCAAGACAGTCGTGGATACTGGATTCCATTCTGTGGATTCGCCGAATTCCAGATAATCGGGAGCCCATAAGTTATGGGCTCCTGAGATAATGGATCCCGGATTCCAATCGATAGCAGAATTCCGGAGTCCTTGAGCTGAATTCCGGACTCCAAAGCCCAAGATTTTGGATTTTCCTGAAAGCCGGAATCCGGAGCGCAGTGGAGAAGGGCCTGGCTCGAGCTTGCAAAAACTTGAGCCCGCGCTACTAAATTTGCTTGTCTTTGCGCAGTTTCCAAGCAACACTAAAAATCAAGATGGACGAAGAAGCTGTTGGAGCGACAGACAATATTGTGACAGAATTTGCTACATATGAAGACTTTCTTGACAGTCAAATAACTCCACTAGATCTCTACTACCTTGAGGTATTGTTGGTCTTAATTTTAACTTGTTTCTTACTCGAATTAACCATATATCTCTTCTTAGAGCGAACGTTGTAAAACCATGAAATCTAGTTTTCTATCCTTCTCTAGCGTAGAATATAGGGGATCGACTCATCGACTTCTACAACATCTAATTGTTTCAAGTTTCGAAAAAGATAATAGGTGATAAAAAAACAAAAAACACTGTTAAACTCAAGCTAGACACGAGCAGAGGCCCTTCGATCTTCCTAGATAGTGAGGTATTTATTAAATATGCTGTATATATGCAGAAAAAAGGCCTCCTTTATTACTAATCAGCCAAACGCCACAAAAATATAAACATACAGAGATCTAGTTGTAATAGGCTAATAGGCTAAACTTTGAACTCTCGGCCACTTTATACAACATGGATATATACACTGTACATGCATCTTAAAACCCCAACATAAACATCTTAACAACTGCTCTGCGGTCACCAAAAAAAGAAGAAGTACAATCTGAATATATCATTTTGTTGATGGTCAGTCCACTGTTCTAAGCTACGTTCTCTGGTTGAAAACAGTTATATTATGTTAAGTCAACCAAAACATGACTATCTGACTGTGAGTCAGAAAATTTCCCAATGTACACTGTACCAAAGAAGTAAGTTAATTTTCCCTTCTTTCTAGTGCCTTGGACGATTTGTATTTATTTATGTTTATAGGATGAAGAACTGGCTAGACAACTTGTTGAGCTGGGCTACAGAGGAAGTGGAGAGGTTAGTAAATTCAGATCTCATATCATACTGTGTATGTGATATTGCTGGATAGAATAGACCCCCAGAAGTGTAAGCAGGCATGACAATGTAGGATGAACTTTAATTTACAAAGAAACAGTCCAGAAGAGGATGTGTTTTTAAAGAAAATAGAAGGAAAGAAAATATATGAGAATTTTGTGGAGACATTGGAAACTCTCCGTAATAGAAAGATGTCTTTATGGAGAGGTTCAACGAATTAGCATGCGGAATTGCATTTTGAATGTCCCTTCAACCTGCATAATTAATTATGCCATTTTTAACAGGCCAATCATGGCATGTATTCAAATCCATGCATACAGGTGGAGGCCCAGAACAAAGATTTTGGCACTGTTTTTTGCGGACGGACTTTGTAACCAGAAGTTTAGTTTCATCTTGCACAGGCAGAAGAAGATTTAGCATCTTGGGAAGTTAGACTCACAAGTCGCAAGAGATTATTAGACGACATTTCCTTACATGCACAGTGTGTTTTTTAGAAACCTCGAATACCTGAAATATTTTGGAAATGTTGATTTGTAAAATGACCAATCACAACAAAGTTCTTGACATGTGAGCAACTAATTTGAATTACTTTAATTTTAAATTGGCTTTTTCCTTGCAATGCAGTAAACATTTCTGGTGTTATCTGTCTGCATGTTTTATAGCAATATATCTGTCCCACTTGATAGGTTCTCAAAAGGGAAGAATTTGAAGCCAGAAAACAAGCTGCAGAAGCAAGCAGACTTTCCAAGAGAAGTCAACAAAAGTAAGAAGCAGTTGACTCTTACTAAGTGTAATAATTACTTGATTTATCAATTCTGCATACCTTATGAACCATCCCTTCTAATATTTGCCCCCTCTCTGAGCTGCCGGATATTTAAAAAAAAAAACAGCTTCCAATAACACCCCATCCTGAGAAATACTGTCAGTAGGTACATGTAAATATTAAACATTATGTGATAATGATAAGATAATACACTGTACATGTTTTGTAAGTCTTTGTAGCAACTGTGCCACAATGAATAATCAAGCAAACCAGACTGTTTGATGAACGTTAAATGTTGTAGTGTTCCGCATAATTGCAGGCAACAAGAAGAGCCCCCAAGCCTAATCTTTAGGTTGTTAGTAATTACGCATGTGCTCCATATATGTAGCCAGCATTCATTTGGACTTCCACTGAGAATGAATGGAATGTACAGAGTGCAATTTGATCACTAGTGTCTCGACCTTCTGCCCCTTGTAATTTGATCACACATGTTTTGACCATCTGTCAGGTGAAACTTACTCAAAAGGAAAGCATTAGATCAAATTAAAGTGTTAGGGCCTTTGATCATTGTCGCCCACACTCCCTAACCTTTGGTTATTACCAGTATGGGCATAAATGACTCTTTTGCCTGTTGGCTTATTTAATTGGTCCTCATGATATGGTGTCCAAAATAAAGAGAATTGACTGTATTTCCAAGAGAGAAAAATATACAGTATATATATTCAAAAATTTATTTAGCACCGGCCAGCTTCTACATAATTATGTAATAAGCCCCACACCCTCTCCTTCTAATAGCCTTCAGGCCTCAATTATTGTTCCAAAGTTGGATAATGCTATTCCACTAGATAAATTAATCTCTTATGCTTATCCACTAGATAGTAATAAATAGCTAATGGATAGTGCTATCCACCTTTTGAACAGCCAGGGCAAGTTTGTAAGTACTCCATGCTGAGTATTATACCTACGTTACTGCTGCTGGTAACATTTAATCAAAATACATCTAAAAGTGGTGGCTTCTAAATTCTGGGCATGATTTATTCTGAGGGTGATTTAATTTTTTTTTTATTGCAGAACTTTAGCTAGTTCAGGAAAGGAACTTAAAGATCCATTCTTGAAGGCCCTAGCACAGCGTGAAGAAGCAAACAGAAGTGGAAAAATGACAGTAAGTAATGTACAATATTTATTAAAAACAGTTCAAAGCTAACCTGTTGATCAACTGTATAAACTAAAGAAGCCTATTAATTTACAAAACTTAAATGACCTTTAGTTAGAGGTTGTCATTTAATTTGTAAATGAAGAGACTATTCACAGCACTTACACTGTATCTTGTACATGACAATATACCTCTCAATTTGATGTAAATACAGACTATCCCTACCCTCTTCACTCAACTCATTTCTCATTAATTTCAGTTTCTGTTGGGATTAGATAGTAATGCTGTGTACAGTGTAACTTAAAGGTCGTATTTTTTTAAATCCTTAATCCCCCCCCCCCCCCAAAAAAGGACAAGACAAATCTGACAGAACATGTGTGTAAGTGCTCATTAATTAATATTAATTTACAGTTTTAGCAATTTTTTAGGCAAAAAAAATGTTTTCAAACAACATGTCATTAATTTTTACTTTGATAAAGTAAAAATCAATCAGAAAACAGTGACCATTGTACATGTATTTTGTGTATTACTCAATGTACCCACTATTGGTATTTGATACCTAATCTTCAGTTGTAAATATTATCAGTACATGTACATGATTGTAGTGATCATGTTGTGCAAACTAATGCATTGATTAAATGCTTTATCTTCATTTCTTCAATAATTCAGACCATAATCTTCATCAGAGATAAGAATGCTAGGGGACAGGTAAGTCAGTGGTCTCTTTTTAATTGATCGCAGTGACCTTTTTGCCCTTCTTCGCCTGTACACAGATGTTGTTTTCTTTTTCTTTTCAAAATTGGCGAGCACACGAGCGAAGCAAGCACGAGAGAGTGAGCGCGTAGCATGAGGCACTAGCGGTCTATAAATCCCCCGCGGGTAATTTTCATGCGGGTGCTCAACAATCTTTATAGAGATTTAAAGGGTCTGTGAACAGGTTATACCCTTCTCTGCCTGTTGTGCCAAAATTAAGCAGGAAATTGCTTCCCCATGATGACTAGTCTCTGAGAATGGCTTTTGTTTGAACTAAACCAGAAAAAGATGTCTTCCCTCGGATGGGACTTTTTTTTTTGGTCACATAAAAATACGATTTGCACTAAGGCAGGTTGTAGTTAATGACTGTAATAGTCACCCTCTGCCCCCACCTCTCCCCTCTCCCTTCCCCTTCCCCCTTCACCCACACACTGAGAGATAGACCACATTAACAGGTCCACTTTAGGAAGAGTAATGAAGCAGGATTTAAATAATTTCCTTGCTGGCACTGGTTACGATGTCTTTTTGAACCCCCTTTTTGCTGAGACAGGGCCCGTTTTGGGCTGAACAGAAAAAGAATATTTATCTTTTTCATAACGTCTATTTTGACCAGTCTTCAACCGTTGACCTTTGATTATTATTTAAAGCCTTGGACTGAGTTTTTTAAACAAGAACTGCATAGGTCGTCTCAATGGCCAGCCGTCAAATCTTGCTACCATTGGCCTCTTTAGCACATAAGAACGACATGATAACACTCAACGTTATACATATGCATGACTAGCTTATTTATCATTTGCCAATAGTCATTTTTCCATAACGCAATCTGTTTTCACGATTCGCAGGAAATCTCTGGCTACATTGACTTTGCTCATCGCTTGAAGGTAAAAAGGAATGAAGTATTTTACTAATAAAAAGGTTCATTAGCGAGTAAAACACCCGGGCCGGTTCCTGAAAGGTCGATTAGCGGTAATCAAGGATTAAAATGTTGTTCCGTTTTTGTATTTTACCTTCCTATGTATCGCTGGGATGAGAGTCACGTTTTTTTTATCATTACCGTATATCGAAGTGAAGGCTCAACAGTATGTTCTTAGACAAGAAAACCTTGTTAAACTGTGGCTTAATCCTGGGTTAAACTTAACCATCTTTCGAGGAAGCGGTCCCTCAGTTTAGTTGTTCACCATATTGAGCTTCTATTTAGATTTAACAGGGTTCTTTTGAAAACAAACAAACAAACACAAAAGAATGCGAGTCATGCATAAGAGAATTACCGCAATTTTGGCTTCACTGTTCATTTTAATCATAATCATCCCCAAAGATATACAATGTTGATTGCGGAGGTATAGTTATAAAGAGATAAAAACTTGAGGAATAACACTGAGTTTTACTGAGGGGAACGTAGAGCTCCATATGTAACGAACCATGCTAAGTGAACAAGAACTTAACAGTAGAGTGAACTTATTAGCATCAGATTCGTCATCTGGGGACTTCAACGTTTTACTTGGGCCTAAACATCGGCTGTTGCTTACAAAAGGGCAAGGTTGACTAAACAACCTTGTTCCCAGAAAGATGAGGTAGTATGAACTGGTTGAGGAATAAGAGACCTTTAAATTAGAGGACGTGGACGATTTAAAAACAAAACAAAACAAAACAAAACACGCGAGAAAGCTTCATTGCACGCGCTTTTTCACCAGAAAAATAGTTTATTGATGGAAGGAGGTTAAACCCTCACCCGAGCGAAAAATGATAAAACTTCTAACATTTGATATATGTAATTTATTTCCGCCACTACGACTTTCTCGCTAAAACCCGTAGATGAATGACGGCGGCTACCACGTTTTCTCGCCAAAATGACTCTGATTCACGCGCGCGCACTACTTATCATTGAAAATATCTCTTCCTCGTAGTCGTTTTGTCTTAGAATCTACAGGTCTCTAATAATAAGACTGACGACTTCACAGGTGCTCCAGTCTCACCAAAAACAAGAGTTACTTTTCGGGGAGGTTTCCTCTCACGCTGCACCCTTCTTGAGGGTCGCAGGTTTGTTTGAACACCCTGTGCGTGGCTAGAAATGTTCTAGGGGTATGCACAGTGTTCTAAATCAACCCTAGCCCGTCTCCCAAATCGTTTGGACGAGGGGAGCTTGATTAATTTTCCATTTTTTATCAGTATGGTGGAGTAATTTCCTCATTGGTCTTAGTACCGAGTTGTTCAGGCAGCAGGAATGGCAAAATCGGAAAGAAATCTCTAGCCTACGTAGTAGGCGCTTGGAAGTAGTGGGTGAAAGAGAGAACGGGCGTGCGCGAGGGAGAAACGCAAGGGATGAGGTGTGTCCTTCTCGCGCGCCCGTTTTTTCTTGTGCCTACTACTTCCAAGCGCCTGCTACGCAGGCTAAGAAATCTCCGCATTTTGTATTGAAACATTTTGGAGAGATTACGCTCGCTAGCGAACACGCCTGTGGACATCCGTAGCCTGAGAAACAGCCGATATTAATTTTGCGACGCAGATCTGGGTAGTGCTTCTGATTGGTTGTAGCAAATTTCCCACGCAGCACCACCAATCAAAAGCACTACCCCAGATTTGGGTAGTGATACATCTTCAGTATAGCATTTCTGCGCTCGTTCCTCAGACGTCATTTTGGGAGAAAACAGTGTTGGCGTCACAAAGTGTCGGCGGTTTGCTCTGGCTAGCACATTCAGTGCATAAATCCAAGTTCCATGCTGTAAAATTGCTGTGAAAGAGAAAAAGTGTTTTTTCGAATTATGCGGAAACTTCGCTCTAAGCGATGCAAACATAAGCGAAATAATTGCACGGTTTCTGCTCCATTAATGTTAAATGTTTTTTTCCTTTTTCCAGACGGAAGATTTTGAACCGTACTTCACCGGAAGAAAGCGTTTACTGCCCAGACCCTCTGATTTAAGCTTCTACAACTGGGAAACTCAAACTGCAACCTCAAATCCCACGCCTAATTACCAGGTATGTATTCCTTCGTGCTTTATTCTGTCGGTTATCCTGTGCTATTGGTCGGATTTTCCAAATACAGTCGAACCTCCATGTGCGACCACCTCTCGTAAGCGACCACCTCCCATAAACGACCGCCAATCCAAACCACCAAAATTTTCCCAGTCAAAGCCTTACAGTTGGAGCCTCTAGTAAACGACCACCTCCTGTAAGCGACCCCGACCACTTTTGGGCCTGACGGTTAATGATTTTCCATTATTTCAACCTCTTGTAAGTTCGCTGTGTGCACTATAGAATATACAAAGAACTTTAGTGACAAAATGGAACTACACATGTCGTAACTAAAGTAGATCTGCCTGGACTTCTTCTCGGAAGAGGTCTCCTGTGGTTCGATTCTTGTAAACGACCACCTCCCGTAAGCGGCCACTCAGTCTTTGCATTTTGGGTGGTCGCTTATAGGAGGTTCGACTGTATAGAAAATTCGTTAGTGTTATGGTAATGAGGAAATCTAGGCAGGAGATTTGAGCCAATGAAACGGAGAAGTATGTTGAATGTATAATAATGGTCAATAACCAACTTTTAACTTTATTCGGAATGTTTCTCCGTTTCTGATTGGCTGATTGGACAATGTATAGCATACGATAATAAGAAGTAGAAAAAACTTTAATAATAGAAAGGGGGAGATTTTACTCTCATTCTCACACGGCCTGGTACTGATTTTTTTTTCAGGTTATAGCGGAAAATCCGTCTGGTTTACTATTTAAAAATAAGAGAGACAGAAAAATTCTCAACGTGGATCCAAAGGTACAGCTGAAAAATGCAAATTATGAGAATTTATTATATTTAAAGATGCTTTCCACAAAGTAGGATCGACCCTTGCAATTTTAAAGACTTCCCGGATCAATGAACCATCACCTAATTTAAGACATTGATTGAATGTCTAACTGAAGTTTTCATCTTTTTGTTTTTTGTTCGCTTGTTTATTTATTTGTTGGTTGGTTTTTGATTATCACTGTTGCAAGCTGGCTGTATTTGCAGGCTAACCCATCCAGAATTTTTTTTTAAAGCATTCCGAAAAAAAGTTATTACGTTGTATCATTAGATTAACGGGTCTGATGAAATCAGCGCTTTTTGCAGCGTAGTCCGATTTTAGTCCTTTTACTTTTACTGCTCGCATTTATTTATTGGTTTTTTGCACATGTGTACATTGGGGTCCAATGTTTCTTCCTTCTTCTCTTCAACAGGCCATAACCCCTGGCGATAACTCCGCACGAATCTCGATTGAAACCTCAAAATACACCCAGGTGGTTATTTACGATCACATTACTCGCAGAAAGACGTAATAGTTTATATTTGTTTTGTAGTTATTACTATTGAGTTGTAAATAAATGTAACGATAGAATCTGATAAGTTTATTGCTGTTCTTAATGATTTTAATATGCCAGTCGATTGATGAAAGTTACAGTGACGCCTCCATCTAATCCACCCAGTTTGATTTGTTGTTTCTTTTTAATTTTCATAAGTCTAACTCTTCACCGGGATCTATATAGCAGTCAAACATACGTTCCCGAGGCACCAGTTTATACATGGCGCCAACAAGTCTTGTTTCCGTTTTTAAGCAATTCAAAATCACCCAAACTAATAAATGATTCATGAGGGCAAATGCAAAGAAAATAATGTTTCAGATCAATTTCGATATATTAAAATTTATACTTGGCTCCGAGTAGACTACGAGTAGTCCCCCATTTTTCCTCAGAGACAGTAGCGCGAGCGAAACGCGAGCGCGCGTGAAAATCACCCCACGCGAGAAAAAGCTACACGCGATGGGGGGAGAGAAAAACTCCCTGCCGCGTGTCGCCATCTCTCGCGTGGGATAATTTTTACGCGCGCTCGCGTTTCGCTCGCTAAACTATCCCTGAGGAAAAATGGGGGACTACTCGTAATCTAGGCTCCGAGGCACGGGGGAATAAAACAAAAGAAATGATGAGCCTCGAGATGATTTCTTTTGTCTTAATCTCCTAAGCCTCGCTGCCAAGTCTGAATTTTAATACAGTGAAACCTGTATTAAGCGATCACCCTCGAGGAATGCTGTAGTGTCCGCCTAATGCAGGTTTCGATATATAACGTCATATGAGGTGTCAAATGCCATTCAAATGAACAGTGGAAACGTTTAGAATACTCCCAGAGACTATGGCGATATACGTTTGCATTAATTTCTTTATTAAAGAGGACTAATTGATGATAGTACCATAAACATGGATTGCAACTCAAATTTGAAGAACTCAGATGAGTGAAACAGGCTCTATACAAACAAATCGTAATAGAAAACAACACTGTACTGTGAAACTAATCAAACAAGTTCGTCAAGTCACGTTTTTTTTAAATGTAAAAATATTAAAATTTGTGGGTGGCAATCTTTCGCATTTCCGGTGTCTAGCACGTTGGGTGGTGGAATTTAATTACAAGTGTCCGTTTAATACAGGTTGGCAACAATAGAAATGACCATTTCAGGTACTTTGTAGGTATCCGCGTCCGCTTAATAAAGGTGTCCGCTTAATAAAGTTTTCATTTCACGTAAAAAAAGGGAAATAAATTTGGGGACTTCGGCTACTGTCCGCTTAATAGAGGGTGTCCGCTTAATACAGGTTTCACTGTCTATCGAATTTGCTCCGTGTTTTTAAACCCAACAAACACGTCTGAGGTCTTAGCCCTCAAAAATTCAGAAAAGTAATAATCAAACCACACGAGTTTCTCGAAAAATGAGGAAAGTCTTTGGCTGGAGACGTTTAAGAGCGGATGTCAGTAAATATCGACCAGAGGTCTACAAAAGTGAAAAATCGAAAATTCTCAAAAAAATTCACAAAGTAGCAATAGGTAAGCTATTAACATAAATGTAATTTTTACTTCGATCCGATAATTATTTTCCACGTACGGGGGGGTTATTGGTTTCGCGGCTCTCGGACTGGGTTTTCCAGGCCCGAGACCATGTGTCACAAAAAAATCGTTTTAAAATTCAAATCCATTGTAATGTGGACAACAAATAACTTATTCACAAGAGTACTTAATTGCACACATTCTAAGCGGTGATTTACTCAGTTTGAACGAAAGTGTAATATTTTGGAGATTTTTCATTATTTTCAATATTTTGAAGGTTTTCGTTCAATGAAAAAATGGCAAATTTCAAAGCCCAAAATCGTCGACTGGTACCTCGATTTCAGTAACGAGTCTTATACTACGTTAAAGAGAGTTATATCTTCTTTCAAAATCTGTTTTCAAAACTACGGGCAACTTGAAAGAAAATGTTTGAGGCCAAAAAATACTAGTAGTACTTTTCTGAAATTTGAGCTTTCCAGACTCAGCGGGTCGATGCTAAAAACTAAGAAAAATGCAATAAGAAATCAGTTTGAGCAACAGTGATTTAACGTTGTCAGCTATCAGAAACTAACACGTGTTTATCGAGCGATCTGATAAAATTTAAAGCCGTTTTCCAACAAGAAAAGCAGAGTTTAGCCATCTTCTGCTACCAATCGCACGAGTGACGTAAGGTTGTCAAAGGGCAAAGCACAATAATAAACTTCAAAAAGCACAATGTTTCTGCGTCCAGGAATTAGACTTTAGCGGACAGAACATTGCCTACGAGTGTATGTTTCATACCTTAGCATGGGTTTCCTAGATACTGGAAATAAAAAACATCAAGGACAGCATCGGCAAGAGCATCTTCGGCTGCTCTCAAACGACGGAGATTGCGTTACTTTTCACAGATTGACCGCTTACCACCTGTTTTTGGGCTCGCATTTCGACGGAACGCTTGCCTCGAGGCGCGCGGCACGGATCTGAACTCTTCTTCACGAGACATTGAGCTGAATTTATCGGAAATATGCCACCACCACCAAAAACATGAGCCTTTTTCGGGTATTTGTCGTTTTTTATGCGAAAAGTTCGGGTAAGCAGATTCTCGCAAAAACCATTTGGCTTAAAAAGGGTGTTTAAAAGCCCACCCCGGATTTGAAGCAATAAGTATTTCCTCGAAATAAGCTAAAAATACCCAATTCACGCGGTGAAAAAATGGATGATTATGGAAGGATTATCGAATTCTTGCCTAACCTGAGGGATTTCCCGTGATGTAGGATTAGGGCTAGGAAAAAAGCCCATAACCTGCTCCTGTCGCTGTGAATTTCCTCAAGATCAAAAATTTCAGTAAGAGCCGAAAACAACAGCTTAAAGGAGGTGTACACACCTTGAACTAGCCAGGGAAAAGGGGCTTCTGATTGAGCTAAACTGTCATTGATGCACGGTGCAATTAGGTAAACCTGTTACTATCCCCCGCGCAACCACATGGGGAGTACTTTGAAGCGGTCCTGTCGGGGACTTTCGGGGGTAGGGGGCGGGGCAAATCGAAAATAACTTCTCTTTGTTTTTGTGAAGTGCACCATTCCTCGCACGGTTGACAAAGTGACGGCGGACTCCGAACCTTTGGAAAGGCCCTTTTGAAACATGTCCTGGCAACATGCAGGGCATCACGAAATTAACGTCAACACCTTGAATCAACTCCATGAACAGGGAGAGGCGATAAGTCCCATCTTAAAAGATGCTTGATGTCTAAACGTGAATAGTCTGTCCACAGTCATTTTTCATTTTGTATTTCGGGACCATTTGACAGCGTACGAGTGAACCGGAGTGCAGTAACGAGCCCTAACCCCACCCCATTGCCCTTGCGGTCAATAAATCATCGCGTTTTTAATTTTTTTATGCGCGTTCGAGAACCTCCAAAGGGAATATTTATTGAGGGTCTTTGTACAGTTTCAGTTTATTTTACCGACAAAAAAGAACAAAACAAAGCAAAAGACAAGTATAGAGAAACACGCAGAAGCAATGTGGTGAGGAAGCCCAAAAAGAAACCATAAGGCTTAGGTCATTCCCTTTTCGTTCGTTTAGCGTCGAATAGGTTTCCTGGTTTTGGGCGGGTCGGTCGGTGGGGTGAAAAAAAAAAATCACAAGGAATCTGAGAACGGGAGGGTTGAAACACCAGCATCATTGCCGTGGAGACTGAAAACAACAAGACATGGTCACCAAATCGACACAAACTCAATATGGCGGAAAATTTGATTGTCAATTTCATAAAAAAAAGGCCCAAAAAGGGTAAAAAGCAAAGAGGATACACCACCGAACGTTTTATGCCTCGAAATGATGTTATAATGCTAATTTTTTAGATTAAAAGAATTAATCTAAGTCCAAAAAAAATAAACCTTGTCGTTTTTTTTTCTTGCTTTTTTAAAAAATGCCAAAAAACTGGGTCTTTTGGACGACACTAAAAGGACGAAAAAATTAATATAGGTATTAAGCTCCCTTAAAGTATAAAAGTATAAGTTTACAAGGACAGGATCGAACGTATACTGCGTAACTAAATGATAAAAATTTGATCAAAATTAAATGAAAGGCTAAGAGCCTAAGCGCTGTCTGATAACGAAACGGTAAACAAGAAGTGCTGCCTCTCATTTAAAAGAGACGTGAAATACTGGGTGGACCACATCCTGAACTCCCGCGAAAACCGCAAGAGAGGAACGCTCAGGGCAAAGGAGACTAAACAGGGGCGTAGCTACTTGTACGCACGGTTTGCACGTGCGTACCCGAAAACGTTGAGGAAAAAAATAGAATGAAATAAACATAACTAAAAAAAATCGGTTGCAAGAGAAGCGACGACATTAATTGGAGAACCGAATGTTGGATGATTTATTTATATAGCAAGCTTGATGATGTAAAGCGTGAACGCGTTGTTTTCTCCACGACCTGTCTTCGGAGTAGACGAAGTAGGGCACAATTACGTCAATGTGTGGTGCTTTTGTCGGTCAAATATAATGTGACAAAAAGGGGTAAAAAGAGTCATTTGTAAACTAAAGTCGGAGGTACTACAAGCTTGATTTTTAATAGCGGAATTAATGATAAACGGTTGACGTCAATGAACATAACAAGCCGACAGAATTAAAGAATTTTAAAGGTTGTGTCATTTCATAAACAACAAAAATGCTTTTGCTTACAACCGTTAACCCCACCTTTAATAAAACACCTTAAAAAAATGTTGAGATTTGGGGTGGGGGGAGGGGGGGGAGAGGGGGAGAAGAAGATGTAGAAAAAGTTGGGCGTACCTCCGGAAAAATCCTGACTACGCACCTGCTAAAGCCTGAAACTGAACAACAGGAGTCTTGACGAAACGTCCTCAGTTATCCCCTGTCCGGGGTCGTACTTTCAAGGAAACGCTGATCAAGAATCACTAATGACGGAATGAAAACTCCTCGTAGCTTCCAGCGAAAAAAGGAGTGACAACAGTGGTAAGCGGTCGTTCTGTGAAATGTAACGCAATCTTTGCCGTTTACGATCTTTCGGCGCTTGGATTTGAAACGTTGTTGTTTGGTATGTTCTCCCGTGTGGATACTTGACATTTCCAATATATGGAAACACCATGCTAAGGTACGAACAACAGACATTCACAACATTGTTTTGTACGCTAAAATCTGATTTCATGGACGTAAAACGTTTTGAATTTTAAGACTTTTTAATATTAGTGCTTTGCCCTCCCTTTGACAACTTCACGTGACTGGTGCACTTGGCAGGAGTTGACAGCTGAAATCTGCCTTTCTTGATAGCAAACGGCATTAATTTATATCAGATCGCTGTATAAACACGTCTTGGTTTCTGAAAGCTGATAACATGATTTCTTACTGTATTTTTCCAAATTTTTAGCATCGGCCCGCCGCGTCTGGAAAGCTCAAATTTCAGAAAAGAACTACTTGTATTTTTTGGCCTCAAACATTTTCTTTTAAGTTGCCCGTAGTTTTGAAAACAGATTTTGAAAGAAGAGATAACGCTCTTTAACGTGGTATAAGACTCGTTACTGAAATCGAGGTACCAGTCGACGATTTTGGGCTTTGAAATTTGCCATTTTTTCATTGAACGAAAACCTTCAAAATATTGAAAATAATGAAAAATCTCCAAAATATTACACTTTCGTTCAAACTGAGTAAATCGTCGCTTAGAATGTGTGCAATTAAGTACTCTTGTGAATAAGTTATTTGTTGTCCACATTACAATGGATTTGAATTTTAAAACGATTTTTTTGTGACACATAGTCTCGGGTCTGGAAAACCCAGTCCGAGAGCCGCGAAACCAATAACCCCCCCGTACGTGGAAAATAATTATCGGATCGAGGTAAAAATTACATTTATGTTAATAGCTTACCTAGTGCTGCTTTGTGAATTTTTTTGAGAATTTTCGGTTTTTCACTTTTGTAGACCTCTGGTCGATATTTACTGACATCCGCTCTTAATAGTTTCACCAAGTTTCGGAAAATCATTAAAACTTATTAACTGATGGCCTACTCGTTAAAAACTATACTTTGACGTTTTTTTTAAAGTAAACTTTCACGAAAAGGATATAGTAATTCTCTAGCCTACTGGTTACGTATGAAATTTTAACAGTGAGAAACGACAGTTGTAACTTAGAAAGACTTTGCTTAGTTCTAGCCAATCTAATCTTTTTTTCGTTTCACTGCGGTCAGGACAGAAAGCAACAGCTGACTAAAAAACTATAAATAAACAAGCACATGTTTGGTGATGCGCGCACTTGAAATCATCAGTTGTTGTGAAAATTAATGTTCAACACGTTCAAAATTGTCGATTGTGGGTTTACAACGTTGATAATAATCGTTCCTTGTAATTCAACAAGAGCAATAAAACTTTTTTAATCTACAATTGTGAGAAGTCGTAGAAGGTTAATAGCCTTACCAAAGGATCAATTTTATCTTCGTACTCAAAATTAGAATCCTGTTAGAATCAAAACTGAATCTGTTACCATTAACTGAGAAAAATATTATTTATGCCCTCAAAAGGTAGAAACGTTTAAAGAAAAAAAAATCTCCTAGACAATTGACGGGTTCTCGAGTTAAAGCTTAAATTTGGTCGCCCGTACAGACAATTAAAAGACTTGCATATTTAACACAAAAACGCAAGCATTTTTTAAAACGCATGTAAATGACTTATTAGTTTATAGCCACATGAAAAGTCACGATAGAACCTCATAATGTTGGGGAACTTATAAAAATAATTTTCAGCCAATAAGCGTTCGGTTTAGCCTAAACCGGTCGTAAAATGGTCATAAAAGTAGGTTATTTCCTGTTTTAATGGACAGTTCCCTGCCAATAAGTGACATCTGGCAATATACCGAACACTTTTCAAGTGACGCTCCTGCATGAAATGTATTTTCGCACGCGTACGTGCGCCGATTACTTTCTATAGTTCCTGTGGCTTAGTCATTGTCGAAGTTCCACAGAGTCCAAATTTCCTTTACTTAGGTTGGAAGCTAACCACATAGCTCTTCTAGACATCCGTACGTACGGCAGAGTTATATCCTTACCACCCAAGGATTATTAACGAAGCCCATAGTTCGCTTGCAAAAAGGTAAGCTGCCTTTTTTTCTTAAAGTAAGTTCGATTCCCTTTTTTAAACATCGTACGGTTTCTAACTGAAAAGAGACCAGTGGCTATTTTTACCCTTTACTAAGGCTGAAATGAAAATTTTTTTGAATTTATACCATTTAATTTCTCCTATATCATGGAACAACAATGCTCATTTCCACCATTTCTCTTGGTTTATTGACCGTAAACTCATTAATTTAAAATTTGGTTTCCTGAATTTCGCTATTCAAACTCACTCAAAGTGCAGTTACTAAAGAAAAGTTCATGGCTTTCCCCTATCAAATTTAGATTTTCATTGATCCCAAATATACACAGCTGGTTTGGAATTGGCATCATCTTTTAGAAAAAACTCGACTCGTTCAAAATGATTTTATTTGCATACGGCTCTGTTGGACTTGCGATAAACGTTGAAAAGATCATTTATCGTGTCAGAGGGGAATATGATGTAGTGTACGACCAGATGGCGAATCGTTCAATTCTGAAGCTCTTCATAAGCCCAGCAATGGTTTAAAATTTGCAAAATGTTTTTGTCTGCACTGTAGGATATATCGTCAGTACATTTTAAAGTGGTGCGGTTCTGACTATTTTGATAAGACTGAAAAAGAAAAAGGACCCCCGTTCATCAAAACAGTAAACATCCCGAAGCAGGTGGAAAGAGTTTGAAATGCAAACAAAATAGTCAGTTTTAAAATATTCCGAAGTAACACATGAAAGAGGAAATATGCTAAACATTTTTGTTTCAATTATCGCTTGCGAGCTCCGCAGTTGTAATATGCAACCGTATACTTTTGATTTTTTCGTCCATAAGAGACTGGTCATTTTCTTTATGGAATAGGCAAAACTTCGATGAGAGGGGAAGAGTAAAGTTTTAATGAATCCCGGAAGAGTAGTTCATATTTATTTTGAAGTAAGGGTTTTAAAAAGGGAGTGCGATTGAGGAGAAAACTTCTTTAATTGTCTGAAATATTAATAGAGAGAAATGGCTGGTTAAAGCTATTTAAGATCTTTGTTTTCTGGAATAAACTCTTGATTAAAAAGATTTACATCCCCTACCAAAATAAAATCTTTTATTGCATGATTATGTATTTACATTTGATGAGCCTAGTCAGGTCAGTATATACCAGTGCAATGTTGGTCATAAATTATGTCTATAAACACCTGCCGGTGCAGCAGAATTTGTTTTCAACTTGGCTAAAACACGACAATCTATGACAACCCATCTTAATCCTCCTCCATTCTCCGCCCCCCCCCCCCCCCCCCCCCCCCACCGCCTAAAAAAAGGAAAAGAATATATACAAAAGAAAAAAAAAAAAAAGAGCCGTGTCTCTTACAATCATAGCAAAGCATTTGAAGAAACAGGGAAGAATTTGATTCTATGAGCCAACACATGGTTAGTCAGTGAATCATCAAGAAGTGGTTGACAGGAAAGAACACAGATGGTCCGTATCAAGGCAGACACCCTTTGTATAGGTTATAAGACAGTGTTATTAATGTGCAGCTAAACAGGCATCGGTTTTCATTTCAATATGTTTAACACGCTAAAAACTTCAGAGCTTCAAACCCTGACCGGTTTCATTAACTGTTGTGCGGCGCCATCCGTTCCCTCGATCGTCAAAACAATACCGCCATGTACGCGCAGCATGAGAGTAGCCCAGTAACCCCTATCCAAAATTCGCGGGATTACCCCTCCCCCGCCTCCCGGGTTCAAGACTCTACTTCAAGTTTCGGAGAGAGATCAAGCCGCTTTGGGACGGTACTGGTCAACTGCTGAATTAAGATGTAGAAATCGGTTCGGTTCGAAACGTTATCTGACCGAAGTCGCGTTTGGGTATATACGTATCTTGAAAGACCTTAAGATGCGACGGCAACGGCAACGGCAACGGCAACGGCAACGGGAACGTCAAAAAAGCAATAGGTTAAGATTAGCAGAGCAACAACTTTGCACGTGCATCACGCCCTTTTGTACATTTCTTTGCCGTCACAGCACGACCACGACGTGAAAATGCCTAATTTCACGCTTTATGGAGGACGTAAACAAGCTACTACGACATTTTCTTTCTCTTTCTGAACTTGGATATGGTTCTTAGGAATTCAATTCCAGGAGAGTTCGCCTAAATTTAACAAAGTAAGTTAATTGAAACTGTCGCGATGAAGATTGAATGAACGCGACTTCACTTTTTAGGCGATCTTTTTCCCTGATGTCGCCTTCCTCGGATCTGAAGGTCCTAATTAGTGAAAACTCTGACTTCTGACACCACTGACGGTCTCTACGGACAGAACTATTCCTACGTTCTCACACCTCGTAGTCTTGCCGCAACTTCCGGAACGTAAGTGATAACAGATATCAGCTGTGTTCTAATTCGATCGTCCTTAGTGCAAGTGAAGCCAGACTGCTCTGTTAACTCTATTAAAGGACGGCCCATTAGAAAACTTATGGGGGGGTGGGGCGGGTGAAGAACAAAAAAAAATTCGCGCAAGGGAAAATTAAATGAAAAAAAATTCTTGCACCCCAATTAACCCTAAAAAGTATTCATGCTATGGCCTAAAAAAATGCACACAAGGAATCTGATAACGAAAAAAAATTCCTCCGGCTCGAAAATTCCCCTCCCCCCCATAACTTTTCTAATGGTCCGTCCCTAAATTTAAGTGTTATTTACCACAGTTAGGATGGCGCGAAGGAGGAATTTGCAAATTTAGGGGGGGGGGGGGGGTTAGGGGAGGGGAGTGATTTAGCACTGGTTTAGGTCTGGGGGAGGGCGGGCTTTGAAATCATGTATCATCCCACAGATGACTTTTCCCGTTGCCCATCCTCTAATAGCACGAGTGCCATGTGATAGCAAAACTTTTAAAATATACCTACGGGCAAATGAACAGGTTTGACAGATGTTCTCGCACATTTACATACGGAGACTCAGATACAACGCACGATACAATCAACTGCAAAAGGAGCCCTTCTTTGCCCATAAAGTGTGAAGATGCCTTTAAGAGACTTTAATTCTTTCTCTGTCTTTTTAATGAATTTTGGGCGCCTTCTTCTCCATTTACTTACTGTTATATTCGTCAAACGACAATGGCCATGTTCATCCGTATCTCGCTTGTTTTTTCTCAGTTTCGCAGTGAACTTCTAGCAATTTTTGTTTTCCTAAACAAGTTCACGGTTTTCTTTCGGCAAATTATAATTCCATTTTTATTGTCTAATGTAAATTACTAGTTCCAGTTTGGCCAGTCGTCCTGACGCAATTAATGTATTAAAATAAAAAATATTTTATTTACATCAGTACAACAAGCTGAATTGCTTTAAAATCGTTAAAAACCAAGGATATAACAGATATATCTTACTAAGCATAACTCAAATAGCTATACAGGGAGTTAATATACTTCTTAACCAAGCAATGCTTTAAAAACTGTCGAGTACCAGGCTGTTTGAACGGCCAACGTATAAAAAATCGTACACTTTTGAGTATCTCAGTGATTAAACTAAGAAATGCCGGATCCGTTTCATCTTACATGTCAAATAATCAGGAAAGGCAGCTGAAACAGTTGAAATTCAAAGACGACGAAAAAGAGGTGGTTTTTAATACCACTAACCGCAAGCAAAAAGGAAAAAGGGAATTTTTTTGAAAAAGTCAGTAAGAAAATTTTTTTTCTTTTTCTGGCTATTCTTACATTGTAACTGATGAAATGAGAAGTTAGAGTCAAGTTAAGATTTTCCTAGTCTCTTTATTTAAAAGTTTAGGCAGTCCGGAAATTTTTTTTGCTCTATTTTAAAGTTCATCACGTGACTTACAACCAATGTGTGTTAGACTTCAAAGTCAAGAATTATATTTACCACTGATTGAACTCCTCTGATAAAAATAAGCGTCTTGGATACCAAGCAAGTCGGCCTCCCACAAACACACAAAACTACCTTATTATTATTCGTAAACTCAGTTCTGTTAAGATTAAAATCTTTTAAAGCAAGTGCTACGTGAGTGCTTGCGTGATCGACCATAACACTTGACGAAAATGACCAATATCTTATTCCTTAATACAGTCTGTAACATTTCCATATTGGCGTGGAATCGTTTTGTCAGATTAAAGACCACCGAAACCTAAACCCGATGCAGAAGTTAAGTGTTTATCTTTCCTCAGTCATTGTAAACGGTGTTTGTCACTGGATCAGGAAGGGTATACTAACTGTCTTATCCATTTCGATGACCGGTAGTTTGTTTTGAAAAAAGTAAGTTTTTAAAAAACTTAAAGTTAAAAAAATGTCTCTAAAAAGCAAGAACGAGGTAAAAAGAAAATTTCAGAACTAACTAAGTGTGTTTCACTCAGGACCCGTACAAGGCAAGAAAAAAGACCAAGGGCCAGTTACTTAAACGGAGTTTATAGCCAGTGTTTAACAAAACCACGTTCTAAGCCATTTTCAGTTTGCCGAACGCTTTTATGTAAATACCATTTATCGTGGACAGTTTCATAAAAGTATATGGCGTAGACTAAAAAAGGATTTTTCTTCTAAAAATAACCCTCTAGGGGTCCAAACATCTCTTAACCGCGGTCTAAGTTAGACTTCGTTTAAATAACCGGCCCTAAAAGTCATAAGTTCTCGGACGTCATGAGCTGAAAGACATGTTCACGGGACCCAGTAACCAGTAAGATGATTGCTTTAGTATTCGAACCTCGAAAAAAAAAGTTACAGTCGAACCCCGCTATTTCGAAGTCCCACAGGCGGGGTTTCGAAATAACCGCGGAAGCGTAAAGGGGAAGGGTAAATCCAAGAGAATTCGATCTTCCCACGAAGACTTCGAATTAACCGAGTTCGAAATAGCGGGGTTCGACTGTATTTCCAATTTATGTTATTGAAATTAAATTTTTAAATAATTATGTAAAGAAAAATCGAAATTTGATACGGTTTTCTCGTGTTATGCTTTTAGTTAGCTTCTGAAATTCTGAATCAATTCGCCTGAAGTTTCAAATGAAAGGCTAGGCTTCTTGTTGTTGTTTTTTGTTTGTTTCCCCATCTTTTTCTGTACCTTACAGCTTCTTGTTTATTTGATACAGTCAACATCTTAGTCATTATTGGAGACCTAGTCAAAAGCTTAAAAAGTGGACACCTGTCATCAAAAAATTAAAAAGTTATAATATAAATGCAATCTTTTTCCTTTTCCCTTTTTGAAGTTATTCCGTTCATTTAGATATCCCTCACATTTATCGAATGTTTTGTTCTCCAAAAGCTAGTAACCTTTGGTTCTTAATGTATAAATGTATTCTGATTCAAAGTAATTAAATCATAAAAATTATCAAATATTAGATTCGGAGTGTGAACAATTTTTAACCGAGTAGGTTTTTGCAGATATTGTCGGGTGATTCTTTGTCAAGTAATTTATACGTTTTATCATTGCAATGAAGGTAATGAAAAGTGATTTTTAATTATTGATTTATTTCTTTTAGCTGTCCTGTGAAGAGAGAAAGAGGCAAGAAATAAATAAATCCCGAGAAGCATGTCAAATTCACTCTTATGGCTGATCAGCTTTTTCTGCTGCCATATCGTCACTGGTGATTCGTCATGCAAAAATCAAGGCGGGGTTACGCATGCCAACCCAGGTAGACTACAAGGTCACTATATTTAGCTTGATTTTTTTAAATAATGTGTTTCCAGGATATCTTTTTTCCTTAAATCACCCGAACCTTCCCTAAAAAGATATAGAAAGGACGGTTCCTAGATGTCGATATCTTTGACATTGCTTAAAGTTTTTTAATTTAATTTTTCTTAAGGGAAGCTCCGCTTTTAGGCCTGGCTTAATCCCGTATATATTATATAAATTAAATATCTAAAAAATAAATATAATGATCAAAATTATAATTTTTCACTTGCAGGAATATTTTAATATTTACTCGAGAATGTTAATAAGTTGCATGTTAAGTTAAAGTTTAATTTTTCAGTAAAATGCATGCCCTAAATCAAAGAAATATGTTATAAAAATTAGATAATAAAAATCTTATGGGGAATGGAAAGACTTAGAAATGTATGATTACAGAAATAGAGAATTTTTACTATCTCAAAAATTATATATCTATCTCGAAACTCATCTAAGCTTTTTTCGCTTGGCACAGGGGATTGCAGTAACCATTGTGAACATCACATTGTACCAAATGAGGATCACAGATCTTATAGTTGCGGCAGGAATAAAGAAACTGAGATTCCAATATTCCGTGGAGTTTATACCTTTCCGGTGGACCCAATTCCACGAAAAAATTGTTTTGACGAGGAGGCAATGCAATTTCTTCAGGATGGGGTAAGCAAAATAAAACCTAATCCCAGCCCAGCTTGTGTATCAGGCGCAGGATAAATTTGAGGTGTGCCCTCGAGGAAGGATCGGTGAATATTTGCAACAATGCGTAACACTAATATTTCTTATTCATTGGTCACTCACGCTAGATTTAAGTCGACTCGACTTATATGAAGAAGCTTTTTTTTAGGAAATGCCTGATTGTTTTCAAGTTAGACGTGAATTTGTCTGCTTGTGCTCAAGGCTGTTCATATAACAAAAACTTAACTCTTGCTTGACATGCACTTGCAAAAATTGCTTAGACATTGATACCCAGTCATTCCACCAGGGGCGGATCTAAGGGGAGGGTGCAGGCTGTTCCCCTCCCCCCCCCCCCCCCCCCCTGAGATGACCTGCAACTGGTATCCTGCAAAAAACTATGTGGTTTATTGGTGTTGAAGTAAAACATGAGACGAGATTGAAGAATTTATATGTTAAACGCCGTAAACATGGTAGTTTAGCACGTCACATCACCAGTCAGTTACGCCTTTCGTTAGTGGTGCACCCCCTCCTAAGAAAAATCCTGGATCCCCCCTGTTCCACCTTAAATAGCTCGAAGTATTTTTTTTTTTTGCAGTATCCGGTGGTTCTTGAAAACTGCACGTTTCACAAACCAGCCATGAAATGGACCATAAATTATCTCAAGGAAAACTTGAAAGACAAGGATCACACAGCATATTTTTCGAAAGACAGGTAAACTGTAGGCTCGATTACCAGCCGCTGTTCGGGAAAATGAGCCCAGTTAAGAAAAGGTTGATTGTAAAGCTAATAAGCAGAAACTTTAAACAGCTTGATACCCTTCCTTATGAAGAGTTCATATGTCAAGAGACTACAGTAGGATACGACAGAGATTATACGTTTTTACAGAAATAAGCTGAAGCTTATATAGTTAATGAAGAGAATCCTACATTTAACGCAGGCAGCTGCATGATCAGCCAGCTTTGTACAAGGAGGAGGAGATTATTGAATAATCTGAGATAATCTATTCTCTTTCTTCAACATCAGAATATTCCTTTACTATGACGATGACCGAATCAAGGGAGCGTTCAAGGAGTGGCACCCACCTACGAAAAGGATGTTGATGTACTTTACGAATTTTTCAGAATTAATGGATGAGCTTGAAACAGCTAACAATGGGAGCCGCGCTTATTTCCAGGTATGGCAAATGCATCTAAATTAGACCTTGGTTGATAAAGAGTGTTCTCTTGGTCGTATGTTGGCGACAATAAGATTAAGGACATCAAGGATTGCAAATGGTTCAAATATACTTTTGTGGGCTCAGTTTACATCTTCGGCTCAAACTTTCTTTTCCTTTTCTAACTCATTAACTTACTTTACCATATATGCATACCCAGAACTGAAGTAAATATAAAATTTGATTTAACCACAACATAAATTTATTATAACACTGGCGTGTGCCTGAAAAGCGACCTCGTCAATTTTATAGATTTAATCTGAATATGCCCTTTCCAGCACTGTTTAAAATTGCAGTCGTATTAATACTTGACCACTGGCAGTCGCCTTTTTCAATGTGGTAGTCCAGTTCAAGAGTCCGCCATTGGGAGCTCACTGTTTTCTTTTTTGTTCACAAATTGTGAGACAAGGCATTAATGGTACGCTTCTATTAGTCACTTAGTATAAAATGATAGGAATGCTACTGAACACATGCACGTTAAGTACTAAAAAGCTAACAAAACATATATCACCCCACATAATTAAGGGAGTCCGAATTATGGAATCCTGGAATTTGGAATCCGGGATACAGCTCAAAGATTCCGGAATCCCACTAACGATTGGAATCCAGAATCCAAGTTCCATTGACAAAGACTGGAATCGAGTACCTGGAATCTGGAATCCGTGGCGGGGAATCCAGAATCTTGGATTCCCTTATATCGGACGACATGTAACAGAGAAGTCTGATCAGTAGGCTGCATATCGATCACCATATCTTCTATGACGGACGTACTTTAACTCTATGTTTTTGCATTAATATAGTCATTAGTGTACCTTCAGGATGGTGTGAGTGACTCTTTGTGGAAGGATGTCAATTCTTTCAACTATAGTTTTTTGCTTGACCTTGTAACGCGCTTGAACTGGGGCGAGGATGTTTCTAACTTGCTATTGGTTGGAATGCCGGATGTAGTGACGCCTGCGCACTTTGACATCTTGGAAAATCTTTATGTCCAGGTGGGTAATAATTCAGTTTCGAGGAACCTTGTGGTCCCTCCCATTTTCCAAAGGAAACCCTGGGAACGAGCTGAATTTTTAATTCGCCATGACCGCTGAGTGAAAGAACTGAGGGGGCACTTTGACAGGGTTAGCCCGCATTTGAAGTGGATATATTGACAAATCCCAGCGAGAAGATAAAAAATGTTTACAACTCTAAAAACAAAAGGGGCTATTAACGTATTTAAAATTTTAAGGGGAGAACGTTTAGAACCAAGTCCCTTGTACCACACACGAGATGTACGTCATCTGATTAAGGTTTGAATATCCCTTGATGTTCAATGTCTGCAGGGTGAAGACTCTTTTTTCAAATGTCGAACGGGCTGGTGATGCAACCAAAATCATGCAACTTTGACAGAAAATACCAGCGAAAATAGTGTACCTCGGGTTTCAATTGATTGGAATGGAGTTTAGTCATAGCCCATCAAAAGGTAAAGAAACAAAGAAAAAAAGAGAGAAACTAAAGAAAAGAAATGAAAGAAAGAGGAACGACAAATGGAAAGAAAGTAAAGCGAAAAAAAAAATTGCCTTCTGCAAATACGTCAGGAATGACAGCGAGCCTAGTTCTCGACTTGTAAACAAAGCTTTGTCTTATGTTTTTGTTGAAAAGCCAGAAAACGGCTTTTCAACGAAATGTTCTGGGGTTGAAATAACGACAAAACTGAAAACGGACCTATGGACGTATCCCTAAATGACAGAAGTTGGTCAAGTAATACCGTTTCGAATGGTCACGCCTATTACTTATTTAACTATAAAACTGAGTGTTAAGTAATAATAAAAATATCTTTACCTGCAGATCTTTGGAAGGAAAAGAGTTATTCTGTTCAGTCCAGATTATTTTGGTTCTCTTTACCCTTATCCTGTGGGACATCCTCACGATCGACAAACTCAGGTGAGAATATTTTAAATATTCATCAGCCTTTTATGCTCTAATCTTTCGGTGGTGTTGATTGGAAATAAAGGAACCGGCGCGAAGGACAAAATTGTGTAAAAGTTACACATGGTCTGAAATTAGGCATCATATCCGCAAACACGATGTAAACATTTTTTGTCAAACGTGTTTCGTCCTTGGTAAAATGGTCTAATTTCAGCTTAAGCCCATAGCGTTCACGGTTCGGTCAATCCTGCACTCTACCGTGAGCTGTAACGTCATCAAGAGAGATTCGAGCACCCTTTCCCAGACTTCGTGCGGAAAATGGAGCATGAGGAGCGCCTAGTCTAATGGTCTAATTCCAGTGCAAAGTTCTCCCTACCGACCCCCCAAAGCTGTCTCGCAGAAGATTTTTCGTTTTACGACCATCGCGCTCCCGTAATGAGTCGGCTTGATTTGGTCAGTATGTTAGCTAGAAGGAAAGGCTTATTGTTTAAAGCTTGTTGGGCAAATTTAGATCTGTCGATATGGATTCAACAAATGCCATGTTTACATGTAATTCAACCCGATAATCGCTAAGTATGAGGGTTTGGATGTTGATATGCTCTCAAAAATATTTGTTCTGTTCGCCTACGAAATTCACCTCTTTCTCTATGCAGGTGGACTTTGAAAACCCGGACTTGAGCAAGTTTCCTCGATTTAGCGAGATCAGGGGCATGGAGGTATCCCTTGAACCAGATGAAGTACTTTACATTCCAAACTACTGGTGGCATTACATCGAAAGCGAAAGTCACAGGTAACTCTTCCGCGGCGTTAGCTCATTATCAGTTATCGCAACTGCAGCTCTCTGTTATAGGGTGGGGTGAGAGGGTGTAGAGTTCATTCTCGGTGCTCCTGCCTTCCAGGGTTAATCATCATGAAAACTGGTACATGCTCTAATCACACCAAGAGACATTATGGTCTTTGAAATTTCAAGAATAAAAATCGGAAGCATGTGGCAAAATATCGCTCATGATTTTATTGTGGGTATTCGCCCATTCGATTCCCCTAAAACCTGGCCGTTTCACTTGTCCAAAATTTTCTTGTGGCTCTTCAAAAAAATATTAAAACTTTGGATTCGTGGAAGAGATTTGATAATTTTTCGTCGCAGTTTCTTAGAAACTAGATAGACACCCTGGAAAGTTTCTTTGTGTACTTTATTTTTTCCACCAAAAAAGGTTGCACTGCTATTTTTACCGTTCGATCGAGGTTAAGCCCTCTCCCAATCACAAAATGATAAAACTTCTAACATTTGTTTACTTAGTTGTTTCCTCCACTACGACATTCTCGCAAAAACTCGTAGTAGAATGACGACAGCCATCACGTTTTTCCTCCAAAATGTCGCTGGTTCACGCGCACTCACTATTTTGTATTGAGGAAATCTCGTTCTCGCAGTCGTGCTAGTCATAGAATCTTAAGGTTTTGTTTTGCATATATTGTGAACTGTAAAGAGACCATAGGACCTATTATGTATTGCTGAGACTGTTCCTCATGGCCTACCTGATGTTAACAATCTTGTTCTTCTTTCTAGTAAAACCATATCAATGAATTTCTGGTTTGATCCAAAGAACGATACCAAGACAAAAAGCGATAACGCCACTGAGAAGGTGGATACCTCAAGTGTTCAACTGGAAACTGGCGAAAACCAGCAAGAAGGTGGTAGTCTTAAAACTGATGGAGATGATGCAAAGGAAACGCAGTCAAACGGCGAAGGTGCGTATGCGCTAAGTGAATCCGAACGGAATAAAGATACACATCCCGAAGGCCAAGTTAAGATCGACGATCGAACGAAAGTTAGTTCTGAAGAAACAACCACAGAACCTGGAGCAGAAAAAAAGGAAGCAGTCGAGGAAGATGAAAAAGAGATCGAGTTATCTGCAAGTCAATATATAGCACTTCTGAGGGAAACGGAGACATCACTCTTCAAAGCTACTTTCAGCCACAAGAAGGTAGTCTCGTTCAGAGCACTTTTTAACAGTTTTTTAAAGTGATATACATGAATTGGAGGAAAAGGAAAATATCTGATGTTGCCAAAAAAAAATTTATATTTGCTTATTCTGATCCGGCTTCGCGATAAAATAAATATCATGATCAGCGAAGAAAATCAAAGGGATTTTTGCCTTGACTAACGGGGGGGAGGGGGGGGGGGCGGGGAGGGGGGCAAATAAAGGTGCATTATGGGAGACGTGCGAGTGGCGTATAGTGCAATTCGGCTAATATGGCACATTTCTTCCAGCTTTACGTTGAGAAGGAAAAGCATAATTGCCACTTATTACTTGCAGTCAAACAATTTGCGCGCAAAGAAGAACGTCAAACTGAACCAGATTACGCTTTTTAAAACTTTTAGTTGCCATAAATAATTTTAATAATGGTAGGACGAATGGCTTTTTAACTGATACTTATACTTACTTATTACTTACTTATACTTACACAGTTTTGCCGTCTTTTCTTTTTAGGTTAAGCAAATTTTGGAAGATCTGCTTTCAAGACGATTCGATTATATCAAGGAGCTCTACTAAAATAGACATCTAATGTTCAAGAAGTAAATCAAAGAAATCGTTAGTTTGAAAAAAAATAAAAAAAAATAAACTAAAGAACGTTAACATAAATAGAGGATATTACACGGTTGCACGAAGATATGAATTTTATTTTCGAGTGGCAAAACAATATTTTACGAACGAGCGCAGCGAGTGAGTGAAATATTGTTTTTGCCACGAGAAAATAAAATTCATATCTTCAAGCCGCCGTGTAATGATCTTTTTATTATATAGACAAAAGGACATCGATAAAATAATAGAGGGAAATTATCGAAATTACGTCATCGATAAACTCACGCGTGAGATTATGGAAAATAAACCACTCGGGTCCCAGATGTAGTTTTTATGAATGTTACGAGTGGTATATTTTCCAGTAAAACACTCGTGTCTATATAATAAATAAGAATAAACTATATAAAACAACCTTGAGCTGGAACCAATGGGAAAGGTTCATCATTTTTCGTTATCCCTTGACACAATCAAGTTACTTAAGTGCTAGTGATGCTGTGAAGAGTATCACTTAGCGTTCAGTGAAACAATGAGTTGTTTTTTTATTGCTGAAACATGTAATTATCAACCAGCGGATTTATTATCGGGTAGGCTGCGTGCAAGCTCTCCGGGGCGCTCTGTCTGGCGGCGGGGCGCCCTGCCACCAGAGCGCCCCGGAGAGCTTGATCGCAGGCTATCAGCGGGGAGTAATAACAGCGATACCTCAGTCCAATTTATATATGTATATATAACACACCGAGGAAAGGATGAGAGAACATGGGAAACAGTGATAATTCTTGACAGACTTGTAGCTTCCAAAGAAGCTTTTTCGGCTTTGCTTAGGCGGAGGTGAGGTGGGGTTTCTACTTTCCCCACCTGACACCAGAGAGAGATCGTCGGGGAAGCTTCTTGCAGGCTTCGACAGTTTTTTGTTTTACTATTATTACGTGATCCTGGCTTGTCCAATACATTCATGAAATTAGAAATAAGAATAAAAGAGAAGAGTAAAGATGCATAGGCAACAATACGTTTTTATTGCTTGCGTGTGTGGTCGAAGGACAGGAGTCATTAACGATTAAGTTTGTATGCCATTTGCACTAGTATTACACAGGCTTTACATAGATTCCTTTATTGATAATTACTGGCTGGGTGATTTTGATGTTTATTTTTCAAGGTAGACTAAGCAAAAAACATTATTCTAGAACTTCGCTGTGACTGTCGCAATTTCCGCGTCAAAAGTGAAAATTGATTTTAGGACTGCAAAGACGGAAGTCTTTTCATTTATTATGTAAAATACTCGTCTGTAGGTTAGCTCGACTGCCGCTTTATGGTCTGATGCCTCGGTTCAAAAATTAATATCACTTCCAAAGGAACGCTAAGAAAGGCTGCAGCTTTTTTACTGGTAATAAATAATAATGAAATTTGGACATACAATTTTGGTAAAATTTAAAATAACCATTTCACGTCGACTACATTAGTGCGGGAACTTTCTTTTAAACATTTTTCATGGATCATAAACTGGCTAAAAAAAGAAAAGATGTTCTGGCCACGGTCAATGATCAATTACTACATGTGACTGCACTTACAACGCGTAAAAACGGGAATCAATCATTTGCGCTGAAGGAAGTTTCAACTAAAACTTAAGTTTAGCGCGCTTCAGAAAGGTCCAACACTTAGTAGTTATCGGCCAAGAGCTTATCGGACTAAATCTACAGTTGTTACGGTGAGACAAGAGATGGAAGCCGTGAAATTATTTTTGATGTTCTATATCCTGATGTTTTCCACGGTGCACGGAGGTAAGGTTTTAGCATTCATTACACTCGAACAGTCATTGTTTTGATTATATCAATGGAAACTTATCATAACTAACCTTGATACTGATCCAGTGATTTATTTTCAGATATTTTAGGTATTTAACGTCTTTGAAAATGCTAAAAACACACACTGCTGAGAAGGAGATGAGAACTATTTTGCACCGAGGCAACGAAAAACTAAAATGCCTTGGAGGCCACATGTATCAATTAAACTGCATGCATAGAAACCAGTACTAATCAAGTTAGCGAAAGAGATCGAAAGACAGCAATGAATAAAAATATCAAATAATGCGATGGCAATAGTTCCATTTTGTTTTTGGCTCGTGTAACATGCATTACGTTTTTGTTGTGAAAGATACGAAGATGTTTATTTGCACTACTTCCGTCAAAATGGCGTGCATGTTCCGATGCAAAATTCTCTGAAAACCGTAACTGCGTCCGTCTCGTAACCACTTTAATGATCGCCGGAGGCTATTCTGCAAACTAGCTTCAAATTCTGTGCATATAAAACGAATACAAATGTTGTTTCTGAAAGCCTTTTCTCACTAGTACTCGACAAGCATAGATGCACTTTTGAAAAGTGCTTTTTTTTCTTTACGAGTCAGTTAGCCTTAAAAAAAGTATATATTTTTTTGCTGGCCGTGGAAACGTTTCTGTTCTGATTAGTAGTCACTTAACGAATGCTTTTGCTTTAGACGATCTCCTGTCTTTGCATTTGTTCAGTTAATTCCTAAATGTACCTTCTTTTAGAAAATGAAAAACACCCCGAGAAAGACCTAGACTTCAGTAGTCATTGTTATAATTATTATTTTTCCGCCAGTAAAGACTTTAGGCCCTACTTTAGATTTCAGGAAGTCTTTTTTGGAAGGGAGAGAGAGAGAGAGGGAGAAGGTGTGAAGGGAAGGGGGGGGAGGCGATTTATTAATACGCTTTGATACTTTGGTAACCGCCCTGAGAAATTAGGAATTAAGTAGATAAAGTGGCTTATCTTTCCTTTTTTAGGATACATCCCTTATCAGAAGACGCACATCAAAGAACCGGAAGACCAGATCGAGCACCTGAGGGAATTAAAAGTTCCTGTAAAAGACAGCTCTGCGGAATTAGAACCACCCGGCGCTGGGTATCCTGGTGGCGCTAGTACATCCGAACGTAGGAACAGAGATCGCCCAGGACGATAAGCTGATTTCAAGAATCAATGCAAGGATCGAATAAACTGCCCGAAGTTCTTGCATGGGTCTCGATTCATTCTTTGGCAAATTTCTGCTTGGGGTCATCCCTTCATTTTAGCTTTTATGGATAGTAATTAAAACTCCAATTTCTTCATTTTAAAGCTATGATCTTTTGTAAAGAATAATATAAGCGGAAAATCAATCAACGCTTTTTAGACTTAGAGGAATAAGCGATAATTCGGGCAGTGTTAGAAGCCCGGATAAAGTATTAAGGGTCACAAGTTCCAACTGAAGAACGAAAAAGCATTTAAACAGGCAACAAGTTTGGAGACGCAGTTTTAAAGCAAAAGCCGTTAATCAAGAACAATTTATAAGTAAGCACTTGACTTAGACGAAGCATAGTGAATCAGCAATGTGAATCAGTGAGCTAATGATAAAGACATTAAATATAATAAAGTGACGCCTCTAGAAACCTCCATTGGTGATGAATGATTGGTTCTTTAGAGTGGTTTTCGTTTGAGTGTCGTAAAACCAAAACCAAAGTAATTACTCTGGCCAATCACATAGGACACAGACAATACATTGAACCAATCAAAACTCGAAGTAATTACATGTGGCTGACGCAAAGCGCGGGAAAATCGTGCGAGCGCGTCACAATTGGCTTTGGTTTTACTTCTGATTGGATGAAAAGGTGGCGCGAATCTTTTAAGCCAATTGCATCGTGTAGAAAGTGCAAAACCAATTACTTTTTGACACTCAAATGAAAACCGCTCTAACAGCACTAAAACGAAGCTTCATATCCTCTATATTGTCCCTTCAAATTTCATATCTCGACCATCTTCGTAGTTTTGCCATTTTAACTTTGAGCATTATCCTTTTCCGTAAAAAATAAAAAAAATAAAAAATAAATAAAAAAGAGAGAGGGAGAGAATAAGAATAAGAAATTCAAAAAAGTACATGATGTTGTTGTTTCTATCTCAGGTAATTTTTCTTTTTTCTTTTTTTTTGTTTCAACTTCCTTAGCATACATAACCATACCCAAAAACAGAAGAAAAACAAAAATTAGCTGAGATAAGAAATTAATACAACATATTATATCCAAATTTAATTTCAGTGTCAGTATTCCGCTTTATTTCAGCCGCCTTCAACACTTGCCAGCGATCTTTCAATTGAAAATGAACAGCGAGCGTCAACTGAGAATTTTTCTAGCCTGAGATCACACGCCTCGGGGGCGAAGAGCGAGGAGGGACGGTTCAGTATTCGCAGGCCAGACTTTTTTCATTTTTTGTGGTTCTCATAAAGCTAGAGATTATAATTAGCCCTGCCCAAGAGCTATATGTGTGCAAACTAAAACCAGATGTCGAACAGTTTCCCAAACTGCAGCAGGCTTTCAGGGCTTTCAGCTGAACTTTTCCGAACTAGAATTTCGTACCATCTAACAGTCCTCCCGAAACTCCTTCTCCTTCACTAGTTTCAAAGAAAAAAATCCAAGTCTACAACCGAGTTCTAAGAGTGAAGGCTTCATGAACCTCGTGGTTTTTAGCTCGCAGAACAGGCGCTGATATAAAAAAACGCAAGTAATACGTGATTTTAGAGTTTTAAATTTCGCAGTATTGACCCAATTGAACGGTACTGAAATTTCTCTGCTGGCAGAGGCCTCTGCCAGCCGAGAAGAAGCGTGATATTGGTGCTATTTTTTTTTCGTGAAACGTGATTAGACTTTTGATTCTTTCGTGATTGCCCATCACAAGACAATTTTAACGTGTACGTAAAGGCGGTTTTGAAATTAAGCGTGACACGTTGGCAAATATTTTAGCTTATTTTATTGGTGAACAGAACTGATTTCTTTAAATTTAGGCCGAATTTTCAGGTGATGAGGTTGGCTCAACGGTTTAGTCGTAGCATGTTAACTGCCATATCTTTGGGTAGACAAATTATAGCGTATAAACTTGCCTTTATACTGGTATGGGTCATTTGAATTATTTCCGGTCCTATACCCTGCCATACCCTAACATTTGATTGAGATTTCAAGGAAAACGAGCCACATTTAGGGTGTAAACAGGTCAGTCGAAAGGAAAAATTAATGTGCGAATTTATTCTTTAATTTTCGGTGAAACGTGAACTACTTGATTTTTACGTAGAAATTTTTAGAGTTATTCGAAACGCGTGAAAAGTCTCGTGATTGAGTTACGTGAATGCATTTTTCGTGTTTTCTCTGAGCACACGGTGAACTATATCAGCGGACTACAATGGTCTCTATGGTAACCAAGTTTCAGACTTGAGAACTGCGGGGGAGAGAAAGTCAGGCAAGGATGGTTGATATTTAAGCGCAAAAAAACTGTTCCTCTGATGAGGTAAAATGGTTCTTCCATTCGAACGACAGCCTCTCTTGCACAAGAGATACGCCACACTATCTTCTCCCGACCTTTCGAGGTCGTTTTCGGAGGAAAATGAGGACTCGGCGCGGGGAGATGAGTATGCGGCTTTTCTTAAGTGAGCGACCTTCTTTTGTTTACGAGTCTAATTTTGCGAAGTTGATTTATAATTTAAAACTAATACGTGCTGCGTGATCTTACGTTGCCATTTTCCATGTCTTATGTAGGTTACATTGTAAAATAGCAGATCAGTTTAATTGAGATTTAGCGCCCGTGATGTTCGCACTTAAGAATGAAATGTCGGGGCAGTTTCACCTTTCATAATAATTAGAATGGATATTGAACCCACTTTACGATGAAGTACAAACATTGTGTTATTCTAAAAATACAAACAATGATGTTATCATGATAATATAGCTTTCTGGTCATTAAATTAATGAAGAATCTAAATTGTGCGGGTTGCCAAGAACCTAGATTTTCTAAAACAATAACATTAAATTCAGAGAAACTGAACAAAGCTGACAGGCATGTAAAATTTATAGATTGAATATCCTGTGGTTTACTAATGATACAGAAAACATGAAAAATTTAAATCTCAAATACTATAAATTTTATTGGCAAGAAATTTGTGAAAGAGCGTGAAAAGAAAATATTTAATACATTTTATCAATAAGATTTTGTAAATTTAAAGTAGGAAAAGTATAAATTTAAAATTTTCCTTTAGCCACATGCAAATAGTCCAAATGGGATGAGTTATTTTTTGGAGAAAAAGAAAGAAAGAAACACGCATAAAAAAATTGTTGGAATAAAATAAGTTTTTCATGAAGTCAATCCACTTTGTGGGGAACTTTGTTTCGGTCTTATGAGGGGATTGAGAAACTGCTGCTCACAGGTTATAGTGATCAACCCCAATAAACGGACGCCTTTATAAAGTGCATGGAGTCAAGAAAGGTTCATGGGTGTCCCATTGAATACAGGTTAAATGAAAAGAAAAAAGAGAAGTATTTTTCTTTAATTACGTGTTTATATTTGAAGCCAAGATTTGTCTTACTTGGACCTATTTCCAGTGAACAGATCCTCCTTTTGTCTATACTTGAGTCCCAGGGTGGGTACTTTGGATTTCAAGTGACAGGGATGATCAAATGGGGGCAAAAATCAAAATCCAAAAAAAATGGTAGGGCTTCAAACAAAACCCCAAAAAATCCCAGGACCAAAATTTAACCCAAAAAAATCCCATGCCGGATTCCTGAGCCATAAAAATTTCCAGAGGAACTTTGTGGCTGGGATATGCAGGAACTATCAACTATCATGAATCTTCAGATTGTTTTGAATTCCCATAAAAATCCCTACTTAAATCAAGCTTCCCAAAAAGATACTTGCCAAAATTTTCCTACCTAAAAAAATGCCATCGAAAATTTCAAACCCCCCCAAAATCCTTATCATCCCTGTCACTTGAGCTCTGGAGTACCCCCCCCCCCCCCTTGGGAATTGAGTGAGGAGGAGAAAAGGAGGGGCTGCTTAAATCATGTTAGGTCTTAGGAGTCAAGGAAGCCATAACTTCTGGAGTGGTTAATCTTGTTCTCTGTCTCCAAACTGGTTCTCGAAGAGTGAGTATCTGTTTGTTTATAAATCGATGGGCATGTATAACTGAACTCCCTGAACCAAGACAACAGCTATTAGGCCTGGGTTCAAATTGTATCCAAGCAACAAGCAGCACATGCTCAGGTTGACTAAAATCTTATACAGTAACACACACAATATCGTTATTTAGGGTTTGTTGAGCACAAAGCAAGAAATCTATTTGTGAGTTTTATTTTTATTAAATTTATTATTAGGTCATTGGCAAGTGGGGAAAGACAAGATTTGGGAGTAACAAGGTGAGGGTAAAACTTAATATTATTAATTTTTATATAGCTGGAAATTTTTCCCAACAGCGTGCACTCTCATTGGTTACATTGAGATCACGTGACATCCAATAATGAAAGTATTTCCCGCCAAAATCCTTGAGTGGGCAACATTGCAAAATCTATGACGTCAGAGGTTAACACTTGCACTCTTACCTGCGAATATCGGCTAACGAGCGCCATTACCGCAAAGTTTAATAAATTTCCAGCTTCAAAATTTCCAGTTATGTAACAAATCACTAATAAAGACTGGTACCTCGGGAAATAATTGAGATTCTCTGGAAACAAAATTAACTATTTCCCTCAGGACCAGCCATTAAGTGTTGTAATATTACATAAAAGATTGTTTTGCAGTATTTACATGTTACATTATGGTAATTCAAGGCCCTAGGAAGGCAGATAAATTCTTTTCCATATAACTGTGGGATCTATGCTGGAGACTGATCGATCATCATTAATATTTATCCCCAGAGTTTACAAATATACCAAAAAGAATTTCCCCAGTAGAGCATACAGTATAATGTAATAAAATTATTCATATAATGATAATATTAATAATAATCCCTACAGTGCACAGTGAAATTTGGGCACAATTGGTTCTGTCCATTTTGTGCTTATTAACATTGCATACTGCATAATTGATCATACATGTACATCTTATATGATGATTTGCTAGGTGACACAGTCATGTACATGCATTAAGGACGAGGTAGTTTACAGCTCAATAGACCCAATGCAAAAATGGCTTAGCCTGACTAGCCTTGTTCTTCCAAAAAAAATTAAAAAAAAAAAATTAAAAAAATAAAATTATCTCAATTGAGGCTACAATGTAATCAGGCTAATTTAAGTGTAAAATAAAAGTACATTTATCCAGCAGCTATTTTTTGCATTGGGTCCAATCTCTCTGCACATTTTTTTCTGATCTCCAATCTTTCTAAACTTTTACTTGCTAAATATTAAATATTTAATATTATATATTTGAAGACCAAAGCCAGTTGCAAAGGTGCATCCACAAAGCCACACATCTCCAGCGACAAGAGATTCTAAACAAGCTAAGCTGAAGTTAACTGGACCAGTGTTGTCACCACAGGGAAGTAATAATGGTGTTCTACAGGTTACATTAACAGCAAAACGTAGCATGCAAAAGCACAAGGAAATGATGAGGGTGATAGAGGTGAGCACACCCCATGAAAATGGGAGGGAGGTTGAGGGTGGGGAAGTGATGTATTACAGGTTTCACTAACAGCATAAGACAGCTTGCAGACGTGCAAAGAAATGATGAGGTGATCACACCCCATGGAAATGGGAGGAAGGAGGAGGGAGGGGGAAGTAGTGTACTATTACAGGTTACACTAACAGCATAACACAGCTTGCATTGAAGCACAAGGAAATGATAAGAGTAATAGAGGTGAGCATACCCCAGGGAATGGAAGGGAGGGGAAGTGGTGCATTAACAGGTTTACATTAACAGCATAACATGCCTTGCAGAAACGCTAGGAAACAATGAGGGTGATAGAGGTGAGCAAAGGTCAGGGAAATGGAAGGGAGGTGGAGGGAGGGGGAATTGTCATATTATGGGTTACACTAACAGCATAAAAGAATGATAGAAGTGAGCATATCCCAGGGAATGGGGGTGGGATGGAGGAGGTAGGGGAAGTGTCGTATTACAGGTTACATTAACAGCATAACACAGCTTGCAGAAACACAAGGAAATGATGAGAGTGATAGAGGTGAACACACCCCAGGGAATTGGGGGGGGGGGGGGGAAGGAGGTGGGGGCAGGATTAGTGGTGTTTTGCAGGTTATGCTTAAAACAACAAAACATAGCATATGCAGAAGCTGAGGAAATGATGAGAACACACCCCAGGGAAAGGGGAGAGGGGAGAAAGTGGGCAGAGGGAGGCATTAGGGGTGTACTACAGGTTACATGACCAATGTATGTTAGTAGCAAAACATAGCATGCAGAAACGCAAGGGAATGATGAGAGTGATACACTACATAGAGTTGGGCTTTGCACACCCCAGGGAACTTGGGGGTGGGAGGGGGGAGGGGTGGTTGAGGGGAAACTGGTATACCAAACAGCTGTAGGTTTCCCTAAGAGCAAAATACTGCATGCAGAACCAAATAATTCTAACTACACTGTACATGTATTTTGAATAAATAAAACACCTAAATTGTGTTTGAAATTTTATTTTACATAGGACCACATGCTTCAGCATAAGCAGGAAGAAAGAGAATTGAAGAGATATGAAGGTGACATCATCAAAAAACAACATCAGCTAAGAAGAACCATGGACGGTTTACAAAATAGTAAGTTCTGAAACCTTGGCAGTTACACATCATTGCAGTTCTCAAACAGTCAAGCCTGGTCAAGTATGGTATGCTTGACCTGGCTTGACTGCCATTATTTTTGGTCTGGTACGCTGGTGAACAGCTGATTTCGAGCAAGTTCCTGATACAATCCTCTATGACTGGGGTTCTTATAATTAAATTTCACCCCTGCTCACCATGCATAGAGCCTAGTTCCAGTAGCTCAGTAGTTAGAGCAGTGAATTAGAACTCGGAGGGTCATGTATTCCATTCTCAAATCGATTCTTTCAAAATGGTATTCTTATGTAGCAACATTATAATTATTTATACTCTGATGATGAAGAACTAAAACAGTAAAATATGATAAAAATTGTAAAGGTTAACAAGATGTTGCTTTTCTTTCGTCAGGTGTATATAAGAAAATGAGAGGCGAAGAAGCACGGCTCAGCGAGAACAGCCAGGACATTGAAAAAGTCAAACAACAACATTATATCCAAGAGGACAAGGTTTGATCTTTTTTTTTTCTTTCAGAAACAAAGTTTTTAATTTGTTCTTGAATTATCAGGAATGCCCTTAATGCAGTTTTGTATCTTTAAAGAGCATGTCCCTCAAATCCTAAAGAGAGTGAGAGTGAAAAAGAAGAATATTATGACGTGTGTTTGGTAATAGTACGTCATTAGGTCCATTACTTTTTTATATATACTTTTATAAAGAGCAGTAAGCAAATATAGATCAACACTGCTGAAGAAAGCACCTTAAAATTAGGAAACTAACCAAGACACAGTTTAAAGGTGACACGTCCAAAGTATTAAAGCAAAGACTATAGTTTTGCAAAGTCGTGAAATTTTACAGACTTTTGTATGGTGGAGGGCAGGGAACTTACCCATCCCCCACAAAACAAACGTCTGTAAAATTTCGCGACTCTTCGGAGCTATACCCTCTTTAGTTTTCGAGAAATCACTTTCAAACTTGGCAAATATTTTATTGATTCTACTTAAGGCATTCTTTCCAGCTGTTCTTTCTAGCTGCAAATTTTTGCTAACTGGTCCCAGTCAAAGGTTTCAAAAACAGCAAACAAACAAACAAATGCGGAAAGGTGTATTCTGTGAATTTTTCCAACATACCCTGTATGTGTTATTGAACACTTTCTTGCAGCCTCAGAAATGTCATCAATTTTTTGCACTTTTCCTTCTTATCAAAAATATTTTATTTATCATCTTGCCCAGATCTAATTTCATTGTATCTCGGTTGATTTTTTTTTTGACAGATGTGTGATTTTTGATAATTAGTATTCCTTGATGGTGACTGAATTTTTAAACTTTTAAATATTTACCAGGTAAACAAGTCTAGGATTGAAAGAAATATGTCTGCTCGCTTGAAGTTCAGGGACAAAGACCGAAAAGTTGCTTCTGAAATGTAAGTGTCAGGTCCTGCCTAGAGCTTTGGGTTCTTGATTTTAGGCTGTGAGAAGGCTGATATCTCAAGCAGATTCCCTTTTTACAGGATACGTTTTTCATATTGAATTTAAAATGGCGGGGTCTCCCTGTAAGGGTCATTATCATATAGTTTCGAATATTCTACATTGTCATCTCTTCCAACTTCAAATGAGATATGTCCCAAATTTTCCAACGCTGAAGGGTGGCGTTACTCAATCCTTTCCCTGCGCACTTTCCGCGCTTTACTCGCCCTTTCCGTGTGAACCTTCGTTACTCTGACTTGCAGGTACAGGTTATACATATGGGCCTTTTTACTAACCCACACTGGGTACAGGCTCCCCTCCCCCCTCCTCTAAATCACCAGTCCTTTCCCCTCCCCCATGGACACAATTAACAGTCGGCTTCGGACAGTGTTGACTGGAACTTGCCGATGTGCAACGAAATCCTTTCCGGGGTTGGACATGATGACCGCCCGGACAGGTCAAATACCAATAACTGTCATTTGTAGTTGAAGGTTTGTATAATGCTTTAAGAAATTCAAATGCAAAATCATAATGTTTGCCCAGCCACTTTTCTGGTTTGTCTGAAAGTCCCAGTGACATGATCCGACCCCGGAAAGCTGTTTTACTTTTGTTGTGCTTATACATTAAAGATCAATAGTTGTGCAGATGATGTGATAAAATTCTCAGTCAACAAAACAAAATGTGCTGGATTGGACTGAATTAGATTTTGGCTATGTTCACACGGCATCGGACAAAGCTTCGTTCGTTCACACGGAACCACCTTAACCATACAGAAATTTAGACGCTAGCCGTTTAAAGTTCGTGTGAACAGAGCGAAAACCACTGAACGGTTTCGCGTGCAAACGAAGTGACCGGCCAAATTTTTCAGCCGGTCGAGAATTCGTCCGGTACCGGGTGAACGTAGCCTTTGATTCTATTAGAGCGATTTTCGTATGACCTTGATATGAAAACGCGCGAACAAAACAGAAATAACAAACGAACGAAAATAGAGCGATTTGATTGGGCTATCGAACGGATTCAAACGCGTGGCTTTTGGTTGGTTAAGCGAACACTCGGCTGAAAAACTTCGTGCCCGAAGAACTTTCTCGAAATCAATCAATACTTTACTTTGACGTCATACTGCAACACTTTTAGCCAGTCGAACAATGCCTTCTCCATATTAGGGTTTTCTTTGGCGGGAAAACGAAGAGTCCATGTTTGGATCTTTTCATCCATTGGCTGATAAAACAAATAACGAACACTTACCGAAACCATTTGTCAAGGCCATACGAAAATCGCTTTATTTGGCTTTTGGATCGAAAAGTTAATGTTACTTTCGAGAAACGGTTCCCTAATTGGACGTTGGTTCCTTACTAAAATAACGATAATATTTGTAGCCCAGCCTTTCATAAGGATATCCTTTTTCATTTTAGGACTGAGGCTGAGTTTCAGTATTGTAAAGCGGCCAAGCAATTAGAGCTGACAAGAACAGAGGTCTTTGCACTGACGCAGCAGTTTGAAGCTAACTTGAAACGGATCGAGGTCAGATTGTCACCCCTTTAATTCAAAGGATGCTTAGAATTAAAATAATTTTTTAATTTGGAAAATTGTTTTCAATGTACGTGCGAGTCTGCCCGCCAGGGAGGAGGGGGTGTACTGCTACGTACGTGAAGATGTACTTGTATCCAGATGTAGCTTGTTTTGAAATTCTTTTTTTCACTAATAAGCCCGACGGATGCAAGCCCTCCCGCTCTTCCGTTTAAAGGCCTTCCTAAAACCCATAAACCCGGGACTTACAAGCGAGAGTTTACTGTATATAGGTACGCTGTGAAGGGTTAGGGTCTTCAAGCGGCCTAGTTTTGGGGGTAGTGTTTAGAAATCGGAATATTTATTTTGGTCCAGAATATGTGAGGAATTCATAGTTAGTTTGGGATATGTAGGAAATTGGGTTTCTTAGGCTTAAATAGGCTTGTAAAAGTGCATACCTTTTATATCAGAGTCCCTGCCGCATAATCTACGCCCTGTATTCCCTGGAGACTTCCCGGCAGACAGATGTGAAGCTTTTGCGTTTGAATAGAGAACTTGGTTTTTAACAATCATCTGCTGAACAAAAGTACTTAGTTCGGTGATGCGTTTGTTTGTAAGTTAAGCCTATATCTTGGAAATCTTTGGTTATTGCTGCCGTTCCCTCCGCCTCCCAGTAGAGTGTTGAAGCTCACGAGGTAATCGTGGGTTTACGCCCTTCACATTGTATGTGGAGTGGGGGGTGTTGACTAAGCAAATGTAGTTTCATCTGCGTACGATTGTTATTTTGCGTGTGTAAGAAAGAGCCACAAATACAAATTTATCCCAACAGCTGTAACCATTTCAAATGTAGCTAAATTTATTTTAGGTAGGGTTAAACTTGAGCCAATGTGACCAGCGTCTTTGCTATCTCAAGCACGTGTTCTGTGTTGGCGCCCCTTTAGATTACAGGACTTATTTTACATATTGCCTTAGTTTTGCCAACATGGTGGCGGATCATTGTGGATCCAGTTTATGTCATTTTTGTGCGAATTTTTGGGGATTCCTTTTGCCCCACCCTCTTATTTCTCGGTTCAGGTTAGTCTTTTCCACTGAATCAGGTTCCAGTGTGACGGTGCCTGTTAGTGGCCGCTGCTGGTGTGGTTCCCGCTTGTGTGGTTGCTATGGATACCTCCCATTTATGCCTGGGTTATTTAAGACTCTACCCCACTACCTTTTAAGGCATCAGTTCCCAAGCTAATCTTTTGGCGATGAATTTAACTTTCTTTATCTGGTAGTTATGGAAGTTTATACAAAACGTCTTTAGCATTATATACCGTCTCCATAATTCGTATGGTTATTTTACAGGAGAAAGGACATGCGTTGAAGAAAAGTCTTGCGGAATTGGCTATTGCTGCTAATCAGCTTGCGTTAAAGAAGAGAACACAAGAAGTGGACGATGGGCGGTAAGTATTCTTCAACACGCTCACTTGAAATCAAACAAATGATTTTGATGAGGATAAACACGGCTGAACCTCTCTACAACGGCCGCCTTGGGGACAGAAGAAGGTGGCCGTTGTAGAGAGGTTTAAAGCAAGAGTCAATGTATGGATTTTTTTTTTCCGCCGGGACGAAAAAAAGTGGCCGTTGTAGAGAGGTGGCCGTTAGTGGACGTTTTACTGTAGAGCAGTTTTCATTTGAGTGTCGAAAAGTAATTGGTTTTGCACTTTCTACACGATGCGATTGGCTTAAAAGATTCGCGCCACCTTTTCATCCAATCAGAAGTAAAACCAAAGCCAATTGTGACGCACCCGCATGCATTTTCCCGCGCTTTGCGTCAGCCACATGTAATTACTTCGAGTTTTGATTGGTTCAATGTATTGTCTGTGTCCTATGTGATTGGCCAGAGTAATTACTTTGGTTTTGGTTTTACGACACTCAAACGAAAGCCACTCTATCAGGGAAACCAATTGCATTATCCACAGGATGGTAATTTATCTGGTGGATAGCACTATCCACCTTTTGAAAAACTATGGCCCAAGTCAATTCATTTTGCCTGTAAGTCTACTGTAGTTTGATTATATACTTCTCCGAGAAAACCGCTTTGCCTAAAGACAGTGTCAAGCGTTTTCACCTTTGGAACACGTTGGCCCATATTTCTAGCCTTACAGTTATTTTACGCTACTGCTGTAAGCAGAACTTAAACTTGTTTCTTTGCATTTCTTTATGTAGCGTTTATTTTTACTGGTTTTCTTTGTAGGTATGTCCAAGACACAAGCATCAAGGACATTCAGGTTAGCTACGATTAAAATTCTGACATTTTCAAGGTTTCTTTCTTATACGCACGATGTGCTATCCTACAGTCTTTTCCCTTGCGAGCATAGGTTTCTCCCTTGCATGGATTTTAACCAACTTCGCGACAGACAAGCCACGCGAACGACTTCGTAAACACTAAAAGCCATACAAGAGAAAAACCTCTGCTCGTATAGGGTAGCAGTCTAAGGGTGCTTTCCATTTGTCAGAACTGGCCGGCCGGACCATTGCCCGACCAGTCAGTTTGAAAGTGAAATAGGCTTTTTCCAAGAGCTTTAACTGAAAAACCATCTCCTTCGTGCATACTATTCAGGATTTGAAAGATCTGGCCAGAGAGTTTTGATTACAAGGGAAATTATCAGTGCGATGGGAATAGTCTGGCCTGTTAGTTCTGACAAATGGAAAGCGCCCCAAGATATATGCCGAAATGTAGTGTGTTCTCTACGGGTTGAGGCTCTGTTCGGTGTTCCTTTACTGTACACGCTAAAAAATCAAGATTTTTTTTGGCAATTTAACACGAATAACAGCAGTTTCCGTTTTTAGATGCCCGAGAGCACGGTGTGAAGGAGCAAAAAGATTCCATCTGTTTGCTCCTCTTGCTGTTGTCTCGCGCGTCTCCTGTGTTTCTCTGGCCCAGCTAAAACGAGCCAATAAACTGCTATTTAGTGGCCAATCGATTGGTAACTGCGAGTTGCTAATGTTGAAATTGTAATTATTATTTTTTCTTTCATTTAGCAAAGTTATTCCAGTCATTTCCTTTCTTCATTTGATTATTGCGTAGAATTCAGTTGTGAACCCTTCATTATTACGTAGAATTCAGATGTGAACTCTTTTGTCTCCGTTTCTCCACTTTTCTTGTTTGTAAATAGCTCCTGCTAAACGTTATTCGAAGCTTTTACTTGGTCAATCCGAAATAATCTCACAAACATTTTCAAAACCGCGCGCCATGTTGAACAAAACAAAGAAAACAAGTTTCCTGTGACGTCATCCATGTAGCTGTACTCAAATAGATCATGGGCAACGACCAGTTACAGCGCACGTAAAATTCACATCATTGTATAAACCAGTATCAGTTACATTATCAGTATCTTTATCGTATCAGTATCATTATCATTTAACATTAACATCAAAATCAACATTAAAAACATTAACATTTACATTTATATTCACATTTTTTATCAGTATCGTTATCGTTGTTATTATCGTTTTCAGTATCAGTATTATCATAATCATTCTCATTATCGTTAACATTAACATTCACATTATCAGTATCGTTATCATTACAAGTAAAAGTTTTATTATTATCATTATCGTTATCACAATCGGTATCGTTTTCAGTATCAGTATCATTATAATCATAATTATCATTATTTCATTTTCATTTTCACTCTCTTGTATTAGTTTATGCAGATATTTACAATTTTATTTTCTAACTGCCCACAAATAGCAAAGGCTAGTCTAGGTGGGCAGTGTCTATATAAAACAAAATACGCACTCCAAATGGTATTGTATTAAATTAACAGGTCAACAAAAGTTATTTTAGCTTATATAAATATATTAAGTTGTACTCAAAATTTCACTACTAGTGCGGAGCTCAATAACACACGTCTGCACAGTACCAGAACATGCGCACTCATTACTTTAGCCATTTGCCGGGCACGTACATGTAGACACTATAACTTGAAGTGACCGTTTGTCCTCTACTCTGTACAGGATGACAGGCGACGCAACCAGGCTTTGACGGAGAAACTCAAGTAAGTGACTGTGATAAGTTTGAACACATGTAACTGTTTCCCAAGAGCCCAGCAAACAAACTCTGGGATATCGGTCCCCCGAGAGATTGCTCGCAGAACACCGTATTTATTCCATTAAACGCCGCGGTAAATTTTTGCGTTCCCGATACGGCGTTTAATCAAGGGCGGTGTTTAATTCGAGTTCCACGTTTATTTCAAAAATCACTTTTCTTACGTGATTGTAAATCACAGACAAGAACGGTTATGAAAAATCATTTGTAAATATTATGTAAAACGGAAAGATGTTTAAAGTTCGAATGTCTCACTTAATGCTGAGATAAATCGCAGTTGTCTGGATGGTGCAAATTGCAAACTTGTACCGAGATTTTCCCCTATAATCCTCCAATAAACGCCTCATTTTTCTGACTTGGGTGCGGAGTTTATTCGAGGTTGTGTCTCTAATTATTGCTTCTCTAATTTTGGTTCAGTCTGTGGCATTTGATTGAGTAAATACGGTATCCTTTAGTAATGTTTAACCGGTTTACACTCCCCTATCTATAAGATAGAAGTAAAGAGCGTAGAATCTCGTCTGGACCCTTCCCTCCATCTTTGACACTCGTGTCAGTTGGCACCTTCAGCAAATGAAAATACGATTTGAATAGAGTCCTGCGAACCTTTTAACGACGTAAATACAGTTCAAATTAATATGAGCACATCTATATAATTTGTGTCCTTGGTAAGCTCAATACTGCTCTTTCTTAAATGCTCAGTAGTTTTCTCTTTTGGTCTTCTTTGTGGTGAAAGTAACCTTTTGTCGTGTTTTTTTTGTTTGTACCCAGCGAAGGGCACAAACTCCAGTATTTTTCATATTAGACTGGGAAGTGATTAAATGTGTATTCAGAATGAGCTGTTGTCTGTTACGTATTTAAGGTTACTAGTGCTTGTTTATTTCCGTAGGGGTATTTCAAACCAAGGATTAAAACACGAATATAACAAGCGTCGTATGAGTAGGGATTTGATAACCTCCAAGGATATGTTGTCATTAAAGTCGCGAGAAGGTTTGTTATTATTTAAGGCTTTTTCTTCTCATGGGCGTGGCGACTAGAATTTATCGCGAGAATCATACATAATTCTCCCCAAACTCCTTGTTGGTGAGCTTTTGACGCTGTCAGTAACTTCTTGTTTCCACGAGCCTCCCTCCTATTTAGGCGTTTCAGTCTGGATTTATGTTTGTCGGGTTGATTTTTAACAGAAATGGCTAGCGGTGTCATCATATCTCAATTTCAAATGGTAACAGTCTTGCTGCGTCTTCTAATTGCGCTAAGTTTTACTTGCAAACAGTTGCAAGTTATTTTCGTAAAACTGTAAACTTGCCAATTAAGACCCAAATCACGAAGAACTCGTGATAGTAAGACTCCCTTTTAGTCCTTTACTCCACAACTATTAACGCTTTGGGTGCCAAGTGTGGCCAAGGACAAAATTCAACAAAAATTCCCAAATTTTGTTTTGCAAAAGTTTGAAAACAAATAGCACCATTTGAAAGTACAGGCAGAGAGGTTTCATTTGAATGGTCACATCATAGGATTTCGTCCACAGACTCAAAAGTTAGGACTATACCTTAAGGGACTCCAACATTCACCCTGGCAGTGAAAGGGTTAGTTTACCCAATAGAACGGTCTGTAATTGGCAAAATGTATATGTCAGTTCATCGTTTTTCAGACGATGTTTGACTGCCCAGCATCTGCTCGCAGCATTATACTTACCATTTGTAACCTCTAGTATCGTGTCTTACTCGCAGAGGGACGAAAAATGACAGATATTAATCGACGGCTACAATACAATTCAACCAGTCAGAAGCAAGCTAAGCAGGCCGCCGAATACCTTGAACTTGACCGGCAGGGTAAAGAGATCGAGGAGAGAGGGCAGGTAAGGATGATTCTACCATTATATACTGGGCTTAAGCAACGGACTTTCTTTGTCTTGCTTCCTACATAACCCCTTAACTAATGCAGCTCCTTCCCTCTCATATAAGGAGTCTTTTCCTTGCCCGACAGGGTAAAATAGGGATGAAGGAGAGATGGCTGGCAGGTTAGGATGAGCCCGTCAGTATATCCTGGTTCTAACCCAGGCGCCTCTTTTGCCTTGCCTCCTATATAACTCCTTACCTAATATAGCCCTCACCCTCCCCTCCTCAAAAGCGAACCATGGAGCGTTTGAACTTGACCTACAGGGAAATGAGATTGATGATATGGTGAAGTCTTCCTCTCCCCAGGGGTGGATCTGGGGGGAGGGTGCAGGAAGGTGCACCCCCCGGGATGACCTGCGGCTTTCTAATTAACACTGTGCATTCGCTTCACAATTATACAAAACCTGCTGTATCGTTTGATATGTAATCTTACCAGTTCACATTATGTTATTGCCTAGTCGAAAGCCCTCTTTTTTGTATTCGCTTTTAAAATTTGTTTATGTCATCAGTCGGTTAGTGGTGCACCCCCTCCTAAGAAAAATCCTGGATCCGCCTCTGCATCCTAAACAACGAGCAGTCTCTCTAAAACAGCAGAATCCTTGTGACAGCCCCTTAGTCTTAGCTTGACGTCATTTTCAAAGTCAATTGCTAGGAGCTTACGCTACTCCATTAGCGACAGTGGCTATTGAGGAGGTAGATTGAGTTTACTTAACCCCTTAAATATATATAGGGACATTTGATGCCAAAACGCTACGCAAATTACCCAATCAAGTACAATGGAATCAGTGTATACTAATGCGTAGTAATCTATTCTCTATTTCACCGGTTAAATAAAATCACTCTAAAATACAACTCTATGTGCATAGTCCATTAATACACTCTTGACTTTTTGCTACAGTTTGCCGAGGCTCGACGACACCAGCAGATCGAGCAGTTGACTAAAGATAGGAAACAACAACACTACTACCAAATGGTCGAATGGAAGAAAAGATTCATTGAAAAACAGAATGAAGCAACTCGACGAGTGCACGAGGACAATGTGAAACATTTGCAGGTTAGTTTGGCAGGAGTTGTCATTGGTGGTTGATGGTGATGATGATGATGATGAGGGTGATGATGTTGACGACGACGACGACGATAATGATGATGATGATGACAGTGGTGTTGATGGTGGTGATGATAATGATGATGATGAGCTGCAAATTTGTTACGAGACAAATTCCCTGGTCCGCCTGCACTGTCCTAATGCGGCTCCTCTGATGTTTTTTGAGAACTTTAACTCACTTTCTTGCCAGAATGTACCTAACCAATAACATCACTCAGATTTTCATTGCAGTGTACCTGCTAACTTCAAGTTCACTTGCAAAATGTTATGTTATTATGTTTTTAATGCAATAATCCCATTGTCTTCTTTTGTGTACTTGTAGCTATTTTGCTCTAGTTGTTAGCATCTGTTTCACGGGTCAAGTAAGATTACTCTATGTTGTATGTCATGTTATGTCATGTTTTGTTGTGTTATGTTATGACTGGTTCAATTTTGTCTGTCTTAAATCACAGCTTCCTCTCTATGGTGTTTGCTTAAGTTGCATACCCATGTGACTTCACGGGCATGCGCTGTTGATGAGTTATGAGTAGCTATGTTTATTTTTTGCCCTTATTCATTAGAAAGTTGTCAACAAGATGGAAGAGACCGAGCATGCGCTATACAACCGTGTGCGTGCGGCTGAAATGCAGCGTAGAAAACAGGAGCAAGATGTCCAAAGGCTCATCGGTGAAATGGAATCGCTAACGAAAGAAAATGAGAAACGAATGAAGGTATCTCGTAGAGCTGTTTTCAGTTACTCTTTTTAAAAAGGAACCTGTACTACTAGAACAAATTTTCCTTGAATTGGTCGAAAGAAAGTCAAATTCCATTTCAAAGCTCAACTAATTAACTGTTCTGTTCTAGTGAAGTTACAAACCTCAGCCTACACACTAACCAGCTTAAACAAGTACAACTCGAAGCAACCAAGTATTGCGGAGTCAGAAAAGAGAAATCTTGTTTGATCTAGTCAAGCTGGTTTTTGGTTATATGACTTCATATAAGCTTTATGGCCGTGCCGATTACAGACACGTGGAACCAAACTAACTTACCAACTTGTGGAACTATTCAGTTGTCGTCTTCAGGGGCACCCAACGTCAATTTTCGGAAAATGTCTGTTCGGAAGACGATTTGGGATCTAGAATTTTCGGAACATTTGTTGTAAATTTTCTTTGCTTGCCTGCCTCTCCTAGGATTTTCGAACATCTAAAAATGTTATAATTGCCCATTTTTAACGGATTTTTACCCGAAAAAGGTCACCTAGAATTTTCGGGAGCCTTTTTTTCCGGCTGAAATGTTCGAACTGAGATAAGTTTTGATCCCTATAATTTTCGGATCACTAGACTTTCAGCTAGGAAATCCGAACAAATGATGAAAAAATCTAGGGGATAAAAATATGCCTATATCTACAGTTTAAATACTAAAATACGTTGAACAATGCTATGTTTAAGTGGTTTTGAACTATATTCTCGATTGGTGCCCCTCTCTTCTTCCTAAGAACTTATAGTCTCTAAACACTAGACCCGCGTTGTTCAAACGTTGGATAGTGCTATCCCGGCGGAAAAAATCACTATCCAGCGGATAAGTATTAGGGAAACCAGTTGCGCTATTCAGTGGACAGTTATTTATCCATTAGCGTTATCCATAGCCTGTAGTGCAGGCGTTTTCATCGGGTGCGCGAATGTTTTTGCTCGCTTTATTTTCTGATTTTAACCATTTATTTGAGTTACTGGAACAGGTTTTGCTCCCAATAGCAGTAGCACCTTTTATATTTTAAAATTTTGCTCAAAGAACATTTTAAAAACGCTCACTGGGAATTTTATGAACAATTTTCATGTCGGAAACGTATGTTTCCCGTACAAAGCCTTGGAGTAGAATGCAAAGTTTGTCTGAGTCACGCGGGGGTCTAAGGTGACAAAACCTATTCTTAGTAATAGTAGAAAGCGCTATTTCGTCGTTAACTGGATAAAGATTCATCTAGTAGAAACGTTATCCACCTTTTGAACAACTGGGGCCAGTCCTTAAAACACTATCGCGTATTAGCACTCACTGCTTACTATTTCAAACTGTTCTTATGCGTTTTATACTTGTTGATTTTAGGAAATTCAAGAACAATATGACCGCAAGAAGGTGGAATTAGCGCAAAAGCTCTTGCGAGAGAAGGCTGAACTGGCAAAGGTATTCTGCGTCCGGAACTTACTCTTTTCTCTTTTTCATGCAGCCATAACGTACGGCTCCCGTTGGAGGACCAAGCCCTTAGAGTGATGGGCGTCAAATTTCTCCTTGCAATATCACAGCTTAATAAAACAGCGTGGTCTTGAGAATTAAGGACATGATCACACAAGATGAATCTAATTGATACTTCAACAAATTCTCCCCACTACTTCTATTCAAAACGTATAGGGATAACAAATGACAATTTGAATTTTGATGTTATATGGTTTAAAGGGGTAAGCATAGGCGTTTTGGAGTGACTCACGTCAACCGGAACTGAGGCGTGCTCCCTTTTATTATATCTTGACGCTGCCAAATCCTTAATGCTTTGTTGTCTTGCTCTTATCGAGTCGAACTACCCAAAGATATTTGTTCCACCGTGGTTGATTTTCTTTGTTTGTTTTGTCTTTTTTTTGGAATATGCACTCCTCCAGGAGCAGTTAAAAACAATACTCTATGCAAAAATGAATGTGCCTTTGCTGACCATTCTTTGCTTTTTATATCACTCTGTACTTCAGGGTCCAGTTGTTCGAAGGCCAATGAGTGCCAACCCGGGGTTAAATTTTAATGCGGGTTTCTTTTTCTTCTGTTCAAAAACACCTCGAAAAATTTCCCTACTATTTTTAGAGCATAAAATTATCAAATTGTAGACAATAAGAATTAAACTGAAATTGCTTTTAAGCTTTCATGTCTGAATTCAAATTTTGCACAAACCCTGGGTTAACTTAACCGCGGCTTTGAACAACTCCGCCCAGATTTTGTTGGTGTTTTTTAAGGCAGTTCTTTTGTTCTATGTTTCACAGATAAATCAGTCAATAACTTAAAAAAGCCATAATCCCATCAGTTAAGCAGTCCTCGAGGCTAATTATTGGCCAGTGAGTAACTTAGTCAGATTTTAGGTGAGTCAGGCATTTAGTCAGTCAGATGGTCTTCTTGTGTTTTAGGATAATTTTACAATTAGTTGAAAAGGAGGTCAGTTAATTAGCCAGCCATTATGTGAGCCGATCAGCCAAAACCAGTGATGTCATTTTGTAAACCAGTCAGACAGGTCAATCAGTCAGTCAGGCAGCGAACCAGCCAGTCAGCCAGTCAGTCAGTCAGCCATCGATCAGTCAATCAGGTAAGCCTGTTAGTCAGTTCATCGTGTTCCCACTAAGCCCCTAGATCTCCTAGATCTTTCCTCTGCCATCTGCTAAAGGCTCTCTGAACCATATATATGGCAGCGAGGCCGAGCATTTAGAGCGTTAAACTTGCAATCCAGAGGCTTCGACCCTGACCCATTGATAATCAGTCCGCCCATGTTTAGAAAGAAAACTGTTTAACGCTTATTTGCCTTGTTGCCGTTAGAATGCTTGCAGTCCGCCTTTTCTCTGAAAATCAACCAGCGCGATTGCCAACAGTGACATTACAATAAGTGATTTAATAGGACGAGACGGGAAAAGACTCGGCTCGCCGCTCGCGTGCATGGGTTACCCAGGGGCAAGAGAGGATAAAATAAGAGACTGGTCGCAGTTTATTTTGCTGTTTGCTTATCGATTTTTTTGTAAATGTTTTCTATTTCATTTTATTTTACTTTGTTACTAATTAGGCACATAATCAACGCGAGGAAAGTATTCAGAGGTTATATCAACACAGAGCGAGACTGAACGACGAGAAATACCTGCTCAGCGAGGGGGAAAGGGTAAGTTACTGGGTTTTGTAAACTGAACAAGTGGTAGATAGAGCGACTTTCGTATGACCTTGAAAAACAGTTTGGTAAGTGTTCGTTATTTGTCTTGAGTGAAAACTCTTCGTTTTCCCGCCAAAGAAAACCTTAACATGGAGAAGGCATTGTTCGATTGGTCAATCGTGTTGCTGTATGACGTCAAAGCGAAGTATTGATTGATTTCTAGAAAGTTCTCGGACATGACGTTTTTTCACCCGAGCGTTAGGTTAACCAACCAAAAGTCACGCGCGTTTATATCCGTCCGATAAAGCAATCAAATCACTCTATTTCCGTTCGTTTCTTGTTTCTGTTTTGTTCGCGCGTTTTCATCTCAAGGTCATACGAAAATCGCTCTAGTGGGAGAAAAAGTGGAACGCTTGAAATGGGGACGGGACGTGGAAAATGTGGGCAATTTGAGTCAAGTCAACACTAAAGGGTTTTTTTAAACATCTGGTCTTAGTTGTTCCAAAGCTGGATGGCGCTATCCAGCGGTTAATTCACTATCCAGTAAATAAATATTAGGGAGACCAATTGCATTATTCAGTGGATAGAGAATTTATCCGGTGGATAGCGCTATCCACCGGTTGAAGAACTGGGACCAGTGCGTTTCTTAATATTATGTTGAATGAACCACTTCGTCACTCGTCATTTGTGCTCCACGTTTATCTCCTCCTCCACCGTTCAAAAACTCATAAATAAATTATAAGGAAAAAAAAAACTGTTTAATGAGTGTCTTTGTATCTCATAAAGACACGGCTAAACTTTACGTCCAATTTTTTAGACCAAAACAACCCTAAATCTAAATATTAGTGCAAGAATGAGTTGAGTTGATCTATACCAGAGATTATGAAGCCGTTCAAAAAACACGCAGGAGTGTAGTATCAAGTTTAAAAACTCTCGGCTTCGCCTCGAGTTTTTAAACCTGATAATACACTCCTGTTCGTGTTTTAAACAGTACTTAATCCTTTGCAGCAGTTATATACAAGGCACCACAAAGTTTTAAATATATATCCTTTGAATACAGCCGTCTCTCCTTCCTCCTCGCTAGCGAGGATGGAGGGGAGGTGGCTGTATTCGTAGGTTATTAAATTTATGACAAGGAGGGACTTACAGGGAGAGAGTCAGATTTATGTGTTTCACCTGGTGAATAAGGTCGGTTTACTTTCTTTAAGTATAACCAACTGAAGCTTAGTAGCCGCAGAGTCCATGATCTTCAAACAATCCCATGAACCTGAGATGTTGAGCAAGACTATTGTCTCTGAACGTGCAGGAATAGGTGGGAAGATCTGTTAGAAAATAAGTACTCGTGCACACTTGCACTTATCTCCACACTTGTGGGGATACCTCGGCTGGTTTTGCCGACAAAACACGCGTTAACGTGCACATAAAAATTTTTGCATTGCACGCGTGCAATGTCTCTTTTCAAGGTAAAGGGTTTTTTGATTTTTGCGGATTCAATCGAGTCAAAGAGGCCTATTGAATAAGAAATAATGTTTTTAGTTTGACTCGCTTTGTAGGTCCATCCACCTCAGGGGCGGATCTAGGGGGAGGGTGCAGGGGGTGCTCATCCCCCCCCCCCCACCCCCTGAGATGACCTGCGGTTTTCTAATACAACTGGTATTCTGCAAAAAAACAAACAAACAAACAAACAAACAAAACTATGTGGTTTATTGGTGTTGAAGTAGAGCAAGAGACGAGTGCACCCCCTCCTAAAAAAAATCCTGGATCCGCCCCTGCACCTCCTTTTCACGCAATATACGCGCAAAATAAAATACTCCAAATATCGGGAAAGAGCGCCTCTTACTATAACTTGGTACTACGGGATGTATTTCATATTTATAAAGCTACAATCTGTTAATTTTCAATAAGTATTTATCAAAACTTTCATTACAAACACTCCTTAGGAACATGACCGTCTAGCCAAGATTGGCCTCAGAACAGACAACCTCGAGCAGGAAGTTCATTCATGAAGAGTGGAAAAGTTGTGTTTCTACGTAAATCTTTCAGTTATACGTCGAATATTTTGAATTGCGTGTGAGTGGTCCGTTTGCCTTCGAGTCCCGTTATATATACTTCGTCATCCAATGACCAAAGGTTTTTCTAAGGCCCTGACCACACTAATACGTTTTAAAAAGTATGCGTTCTCGTTGTCATCGATAATGCATCGGTCGATTCGCGTCTATGCTACCATTTTTGACGGATTTTCGACTGTCCACACAAAAACGTTCGAAAACGATAGAATTGCCCGTTGTGACGTAAGTTGAACTATATGCGCATGCTTCAAACACGCGCATGGGATATTTTCGGTCATCGTTTTCATTTTGATCGGTTTTGAACGTCCACACTAATATGATATGTATTTGTTTTCTTTTTGATCCACTTTCAAGAGCGTTTTCAAATCGATGCGTTTTCGATGAAAAAGCTCATCGTATTATTGTGGACGGAAAACCTAAAGGCATCCTGATGTATGCCTTTTAAAACTAAGACTCATTAGTGTGGACGGGGCTTAAGTAAACATTTCAGAAGCCTCTTTCCTAGACTACCTCTGGTCACTCACTTCCGTTTCCTGCGAGGGAGTGGAGGAGAATGTCTAGACGGATCAGATCGAATTGCTTTATGGGACTGAAGTGCTATAAAAAGATCCTTGAATTCCAGCTTTTTCTTTGGACAGCAGTTCTCACATTTTGCCCGGAACAACTGCTTGCTTGTCGTAGTTAATGATTTACTTAGAGGATGACTTTCCTGGTAGACCTTCCCATAGACAAGTGAGTTTTAATTTTATCAGTGGCAAAGGAAAGCGAGCAGTAACTTTGTTCGCATGCTGTTGCCTCCTTTGTAGCTGTGGCTCAACTCTTTGAACAGTGCTGTACTTTAAAAACATTCTTGCTTCTTCAAGAAATCTTAAATCAATGACGCACTTAACCAGTTAAAAAACGAGAACTAAAAACCTTGTAATGATGTGATATCATGTGATATCTCTTTTCGTACGGGAATGAAAATTCGCATTTGAGTGTAATGAGTTTTATAATGAAAGCTATATTTTTATATATCATATAGAAGTTTGGTGTTTTCTTTTAGAATTATCCCCTTAGCTTGACCTACAGTGGCTCCGAAAAACAGACACCAAGAGTTGATTCTAGCCTTTTTCACAGGGAGCTCTTACATTAGATTACAATCAACTCTCTCATAAATAGGTTGAGTATGATCGTCCGGGTGAACGTAGTCCTCAATAGGACTGTTGTTGTTGACAGTGACTGACGTTTTATGGACCTGTGGGGTAGTCATCTTGAGAGTCAAAGTGAGTTGTATCACGTTAGTTGATGGTATTTAACTCTGGTTATTGACCTGATTGGTCAATTAAGTAACGATGTTATTGGTCGTCTGTCAGTTATATCATATTAAAACAACTAAACGAAGTTTTCGATTTCCCTGGAAGGTTCGAGTGATTGGGAGTCGCCTGTAGTTGTCTCGTGTAGTGGGAGGTGTGACCGTATTAGGAGCCTTGGCGGAGGCAATTGTATTGTGATACACTTGAAAATTTCTTATGGAAAGCGAACAATATTTTGTACGTCACACAACGGAAGAAAATATACAGTGGTTGAATAACGCCGCATTGTCTTTTGTTACTTTTCGCTACTTTTGATATTTTATCCTTTTGGCCGCCGTAGATAGTGCGCTCGCACACTTTAGACAGACTCGTACCCAGTATTTTGGGGATGAGAGAAGGTTGGGGTTAGGTTAAGGCGCGCGGAGACTCATGGAAAGCCGGGGAACGAAAGAAAAATAGCGCCCCTTCCCAAGAAAATGCTCAGGGATTTCTCCGAGGGGACAAATCAAAGTGGCCTAAGCGACTAAGCAAGCCCGGAGGACTACCATGTGAAAGACATAAGGATGCTCGATCGTGGGAAAATAAAATTAATACCTCGGAGGAAAATAAGAGTTTGTGGTACACCAGAGGAGACCAACTGGGCGTGGCACAAGCTTTATTTGACCGACCTCTAAAGGAGACCATTCTCCAACACAGTATGATGACGTTTATTTACCTATATGGATATTTCTTTATGCAAACCCTGAGAGATAGCCTTTATGGGTTAAAATATGAGCTTTTCGTCTTAAACATAACTAGTCTCTCAGCCGTTTTTGTCTCGTCATGCAAAACTTTTTTAGAGGAGCATTTAGTGACGAGACAAAAACGGCTGCAAAAGAGACTAGGACACACCCTGGGTGCCAGAGACTTCTCATGCGCGGGTTTCCGGTTTCTGTCAAGTCTTTATAGTGACACGAGCGAAAAGCAAGTTTTTTTTTCTTCACCGTTTGTGTCTTCGGCCTTCAGGTGTCGACCTGTGGCCGAAACATCTCTGCTGCAGTCGATCGCCACACGCGAGATATAAACCTCTGTTAACCAGGATATTCTGAACACCACAAGTGAGATAAAACTGCTATTACCTCTAAGAGTCATTTTCATAGAGATGTCGGCCCCGGGAAGCAAGGTGGTCATGGCGGGGTTCCACTGTATTCTAAAAGTATGCTCATATTTGGCCATAGGATTTCGTTTTGACATTTTATACTTTTACGCTAGGGCAGGAGCCATGGGATCCTAGTAAGGGTGTTAGATTTACACGTTCATTGTCCTCGTACACTCTCGAAGCAAACGACCCTTGTTGGGAGGGTAGCTTGCTCGCAGGCAAGAGTCTTCATTGTCTCTAGGACTGATCGCAAACTGCATACATATCAGCCCCGCATATCATTCTGTTTCTCTGATGGTAAACTTCCTACCATAATTAAAAGCACAGAGAACCAACATTTTTAACATCCAACGCTCTTTCTTAACAAACAGGGAACCCAGCACTTCCACTTATAAGGAAACTGGACTCCAAACGTTCCAAAGGTGTAAGGATACCTGAAGGACAATAACCGTTCTGGGGGATTAGGAACAGCTACATCAACTCCTTGGAATTTAATTTTCTGTGAAGGTATCACCCATGATTGAGGAAAAGTCTCTAACTTATGATGATACCTAACCACCATATTATCCTTCACCCATGACGGATAAAATTTGTGCAACATGACCTCGGTTTTCCCGTGAATCGTTGTGTTTACAGGTTTCCATCTCACAAAGTCAAGAGACACCGATCCGAGTTTCGCCACTAAGCCATTTGCAACGATACCTATCTTTGCTAAATCGCGGAACGCCTCTCCTGGGTCTGAGTTTAGTAAAAGTGAAATATCCGCATCGTGATCATGACGGAGAATATCACCCGTGCGGTGAGCACCAAGAAGTGTCCCTACAATAACAATATAAAAATAAATAAGTAAAAAATTCATGTAAATACGACTCGCATCAAAGAGGCTTTGCAAAGCCAAATATTTTGACCTTATAATCACCAGGTGGGTGGGGTGGGTAGTTAATCCTGAGTGTTCTTCATAGGGATCCACCGCAAAGTTCTCCAATCCTGAAGCCGGTTCCTCGTATCTCCCTGTAAGTTTTACGACCTGGTAATTATCGGAACTATCGACAAACGAGCCCCTGGCCCTATTTCGGACGGCAAACATGGATACAATCCCTCGTCAATGTTGGAATAGTTTATCAAATTTTGCAATGTCTCCGCGCGATCCCTAACCCGGCGTTTGTCACTGTGGTTCTTTCCTGTCCGCACTTGAGATCTTCAGGCAAGAATTTATTTCTAAAAGCCTCACAAAGTTCGGAAACAAGTGCTGAACAGGAGGGCGAAACTTGTTCCTGAACACGTCGAGGATCCCCAGTGGCCTTAGTAACAGTGATGCGTCGAAAACAGGGTGCGCAAACGACATAGAATTGTAAACATGATAACAGGGGACTTAAAAGGTAGCTGTGTGTCGTAATGGAGACCTTATTAGAGGGCTTTAGATTCTAACGACTACGAGTACGAGGTTTTCCCAATACTAAGTAGTCCGCGCGCGCGAACCAAAGTCATTAGGGACTTTAAGATCCAACGACGCGGACGGCAACGAGAACAAAAAGCAATTGGTTTAATACGCAAAACAACAACTTTGCACATGCATCACGCTCTTTTGTAAATTTCTTAGACTGATTTCCTTCCTGTTTTTGCACGACTACGACGTGAAAATGCCTAATTTTCGTTTAATGGAGGACATAAACAAGCAACGACGAAATTTTATTTCTCTTTCTAAACTTGGCTATGGTCCCTTGAAATTCAGCTTCAGGAGTGTTCGCCTACATTTGGCAAAGTAAGCGGGTAGGAATAATCGCTACTTAGACTGAAGGAACGCAAATTCACTTTTTAAGCGACGTTCTCGTCGCCGTCGCGTCGTTGGATCTTAAAGCAGGAGAACGTGAAAGTCATCGTCTTAGTCTACAACGAGTTTTAGCATGAATACCGTAGTGGTGGATGTTTGAAGTTTGATCATTTTGCCATCGGGAGAGGGCTTAACCTCCTTCAATAAAAATAACGGCGCTAACGGTCTCTGGTGAATCAAGAGTACAATGAAGCTTTCCAGAAAGTCAGTTTTTTTGAGAATACGCGTAAACAACTCTCGGCCAAATTTCGTACTCGTAGTCGTTCTCCAGCAGGGGCGGATCTGGGGGGAGGGTGCAGGGGGTGCGCACCCCCCCCCCCCCCCCCCCCGCCTGAGATGACCTGCGGTTTTCTAATACAAGTGGTATTCTGTATAAAAAAAAAAATTAAAAAAAAAAAACTATGTGGTTTATTGGTGTTGAAGTCGAGCAAGAGACGAGTGGACCCCCTCCTTAAAAAAATCCTGGATCCGCCCCTGTCCAGGGTTCTCGTCCTCGGATCTAAAGGTCTCTTTTTTGCGATATTTTCTTAATTCTAAGCAGTGCGCATCTGTGAATCATCTTTGTTTGGGAAAACGCGTTAGCCGCGTCAGGTCATCATTTTCTACTACAAGTTTTAGCGAAAACGTCGTATTGGCGGAAGCAAGGTTTTGATCGTTAGATTCGTTTATCATTTCTCGATTAGGAGATGGCTTAACCTCCTTCAAAAAACAACCGTGCAAATGTTTTTTTGTGGAAAAAACAATGTAAAATGAAGCTTTCCGAAATGACAATTTTCCTAGAATATGCAAAAAAAAAAATGCAAATGAAATCTCAGTCGTCCGCGTAGTCGTCTTCGTCTTCTAAGAACGGATTCAAGGTCGTATTAACGAAGGTTTTGCAGTGGTTCCACTGTAAAAGATAGTATCATTTTATGAACGCACGCAAAAAAAAAAAGATCAGCGCCAAATATAAAATCGTTTAAAATTCTGCTCTTATTAATGAATCTTAGTTAAGTACAAACCTAGACCTAATTAAAAACAAAATTTATTTTACACTTTCGTCCCTGGCTTACCCAGAACTAGTTCTTGCCTTTTGAAGCATATTTTAATTTCAATAGAAGGTTAAAACATGTTGTATTCCGGATTCTCAATTCCAGGATTCCAGATTCCTGATGTTATATTTCAAGTAAACTTATACACCGTATTCACAAATGGCGGACACGCGGGAAAAAACTGGTGCCTAGTCATGAAAGCGAGGCGTTGGAGGATAAACAAAAATTTCAAATGAAGACTTTCAGTGAACTTCCAGAGTGTTTAGCACGGATTCCACCTAAAATAACTTTGTACGGACTTCTTTTTAAATACAGTTACGTGGGATGTCTTCTGCTTTTAATGTTTAGTAATGATTTGCTGTTTGCAATCAAAAGGGACGAGTATATCTGCAAGGAAACAGGATGATTTTGTAGGTTTCCGAAGCATCAGAAGCAGGACACGACAAGTGGGCGATGGCTTGAGAAAAGCGGCAAACATGTTGGCCCAGCTTCACACTGTAACCGAATACGAAAGCCAGATCACTACAATTCTGTAAAACAGAAATAAAAACAGATATTGGTGGCGAGAAAAAGAGAAATAAGCGACGGATATATGGCCACTGAAAACAGGTCAAGCTGAGAGCGGGTGAAAGATTCATTCACGAGGCTCATTCATTCATGTTAGTGACATCTTATACATATCTATGTATATATGTATGTCTGTATTTACAACTTCCTTTGGATCATATCAATTCCGTCGCTTTGGAGCGAATTGTTAGAGGTACGTTGGCAGAGCTTAGCAAAAATCTCATGATTTCGTTGTCATTGCGAAATAATTAAAAATAATTTTATCAAAATTAGAAGCTGTAGTGTGTGAATCTTATGGCTTGCTATTTGCCTGGTCTCCTTTAGGGCATTATCTCAGAGAGCTCTTGGTAAAAAAAAGTGGTATAAAGCTTACATTTTACTAGGTTAAACTTTTAAGGCAATGTTTGTGTCAGGACTGAACATGGCAAGCTTCTGTTTCGAATAATTAAATTCGAGTCTGGATCCGTTTAAGAAGACCATCATTTTATTTATTTATGTATTCTTCAACTTTAAAATATAATGGAACATAAAGTTAAAACTCTTAACAGCCAACGATAAGAAATACGAAATTACTCGCTGAAATGATGTGTCTGGCTTACCGAGTCTGCCGAGTAACAAGTTGAAATTTTGAGCGTACTCCACTCGATCGCTCCTGCATTTATAATAAAAAAAATAGTTATAATTGATGTCCTTCGTTGATAAAGACCAGAGAATAACGTCCTGGCAAACAAAAATCAAACATAACTTCATCGAAACCTCAGTCACCTCTTCTTTCCTGTCTTCCTTTTTTCCATCTCGACTTGAACTGTTTTGTTCAACGGCAGACGTCTCTTGCGTTAACAAGTAGGCCATGTATCTGTCGCTTATTTCTTTTTTCTTGCCACCAAGATTTGTTTATATTTCTGTTTCACCGAATTACAGTGAGCTGGCTTTCGTACTCGGTTTCAATGTGAAGTTTGGGCCAACATGTTTGCCGCTTTTCTCCAGTCATCGTCCACCTGTCGAGCTTCTGATGCTTCGGAAACCGACTCGAAAACCTACAAAATCATCCTGTTTCCTTGCAGATATACGCGTCCCTTTTGATTGCAAACAGCAAGTCATTACTAAACATTAAAAGCAGAAGACATCCCACGTAACTGTATTTAAAAAGAAGTCCGTACAAAGTTATTTTAGGTGGAATCCGTGCTAAACACTCTGGAAGTTCACTGAAAGTCTTCATTTGAAATTTTTGTTTATCCTCCAACGCCTCGCTTTCATGACTAGGCACCAGTTTTTTCCCGCGTGTCCGCCATTTGTGAATACGGTGTATTGCAAGCCTTAATTTAATTCATTTAATGACAATTTCCTGTTGATTATGCCTTGTTCTTCAAAATATATATGAGTTGATCCAGACCAAGTTTTGTTTTTAACGATTTTTAGTAGAAAGACCTTCTCAATCGATCTGCAAGTCTTGCGTGACTCGCAACTATTAAAGTCACGAAATCGCTGTCGGTAACTTCGAGCGAAGTAAAAACTGAGATTCGAAAAATTCTGCGATTTTAGTTCTTAGTTGTAACACGAATGGTTATTAATTCTACATTGACCCAAGTTATGTTAGAAAGACGAGATTTTTTAATCTGATAGCTCAGTTTGGTAGATCGTGAGGTTCTGTGATCGCAATGTAAGCTTAAACAGTTAAACTCAGTGACATTCAGCTGCTATTAAATATAAAATTTCACTTTCTAGCTCTTACGACACTTCATTCTGTTCAAACCCTTATTAATAAGTTCCTTGGAACTGCTAAACTTGGCTTAAAGCTACAAGGAGCAAGAAACTCACCATAATCAAGCCAATACTGAACGCCATGTTTGTTGAATGCCTTCGAAATATTCTGAACCATAATCCGCAAAATTCGGCGTTTATCATCAGGCATGAAGCATTCGTCGTTGTAACCTCCACTAGCGGATGGTAAGATAACGAGGTGAAGACAAGCGATAAGAGCCATCGAAATAAGAAGCATGAATTTTAAAAGTCTGTTACTTTTCAGGATGATTCTTCTTGATGGAAAACAACAGTTACACAAAGGCGCCATTTTTGATCATCCGACTTCGCGGAAACTCATTAATATGCTGAAAGCGTTCATAGGCTTATTCACAATTCACGTCTGCAGCCTTTCATCCTACAGCGATTGAGCAAGGAAATTAGAAAGCAGCTTTCTTGAATGGAAACACTTTGACTCTCTATACCGGGCTGAACAGGAAAAACATGTTGCCGTGATCAGCCTGTGAACAAGGAAGTATCTCAAAAATAGAAAATCGGGAATCTGGAATGCGAAAAGACCAGAGTCTGGAGTTCCTGTCCAATGTTCCACTGTTACGGAGGCAGTGTAAAATGAAGACTGCGGACTGACTGCGGTCTATTGTTTTTAAGGTTAGAAAGAAATGGGACTGTTGTTATCAAGTTCTCATTTGCATGGTGAAAACAATAGTCCGCAGTCTGCGTTTTATACTGACCGGTTGCAAATTAACCTTTTCACTCCTAGACGACTTTGCTGTAATTTTTTAACCTGTTACTACTCAAATGCGGAAACATCTGACAACTTTAAATACCAATAGCACCAGGACTATTTTAAAAATGTTACAGAAATTCACAAAAAGAAATTTTGACTTTTGAATGTTTTGTTTTACAATGGCAGCTATTACGAGTGAGAAGGTAAAAATAAGCGATTGAATATTTGATGTTGCCAAAATATCTCCTTTTGAGTGATTTCAAAGGGTTTACAAAAGGTTTGGACATTGTTAAACTTGCGTTCCATGCAATTTCGGGCAATTTTTACCGGAACACTAAGTAATAAATTATTCCACGCGTCTTCTTGTTTCTTAGAACAAGCTATTGCCCAAAAAGCCCACCGAATCCTAGTTTCACGTCTTTATTCATTATCGTTTATACATTCTTTATTGATAGTTTCTACCCTGATTCCTTTTTCAACAGGTGTTGACCGCTGTTTGAATGGGCTCCTCACGCTACTCAGTGAAGTGCGCATTGGACCGTGTATTGTAGGTGAATATTTATCTTAGCTTGTGGAGTAACACAAGAAGAGAAGCGGAATATATTACTACCACCGCGTTTATCAAGCTTGAAGAAGTAATATATCCCACGCCTAGCTATTGATTTTTTCTTTTTAATACGAAGAGCAGTTTCCCATGTTTTGAGATGACGCCGACCAAAGTAATCGTCTTTTGTGTAGCTTGCAACAGGCTGGCGCTACTTGTAGTAATTCAGCTTTCGGCTATGATCTTAGCTGTTGCGACATCGGTAAACACGACTTATGGCCCTGTCAGTGGATTGCTTAAAACGCTTCTAACGAACAAAACGGTGGTGAACTACTTGGGAATCCCTTTTGCTCAAGCACAACGCTTCGAATACCCCGTACCACCGGACAAATGGACCTCAACACTGCACGCGAACGAGACGAACAGCATCTGTCCCCAGCCAAATCTTGCTCCAGCTAAACTTCCACTCATGAGCGAAGAATGTTTACAACTTAATGTGTACGTCCCTGGGAATGTCACAAATGCTTCTGCACTTGCAGTTATGCTATGGTTTCACGGAGGAGCGTTCATATTAGGAGATACTTTAGGTTATGATGGAAGCGTGCTGGCGACCGAGGGGGGCGTGATTGTCGTCACGGCGGCATATCGACTCGGAGTCTTGGGTTTCTTGAGCGCCAATACGGGTGATCTGCGAGGAAACTATGGCTTGATGGATCAAATTGAAGCTATGAAATGGGTGAATAAAAACATCGCCAGGTACAGTAATCTCTTTGATGGTTTCTACTGAGACTAATCTTGTAGGGCCTTTCTTTCTTCCTGGAGAGCCTGGGAACAAGGCAGCAGTTGCTTCGGTGGGCAGCGTTGAGTAAGGATGCACCACCATAACAGATCATAACATGACGTAAGCACTGTGTCCTTTATTAAAAGAACGATTTATCAGCTTAAAAATCTAAAAGCCTGAAAAATAACCCCTTGAATTAGCTTTGCTCTTTTTCCGATTAATTTGCATGTTTGATGCATTAATATCGGTCAATATATCGGTCATAATTGAACTTGTTCGGTCACTGTTGCGTAAAAAAAACGGAGTTTAATTTACATAAAAAAAATTGTCCTCAAAATCGTGAACACCTCTTTTGTTTGTCAGGTGTGAACAAAAATGTTGCCTTCGTTTAATTTGCAATTTGCCACATTGTCCAACATTAGACTTAGACAAATAGGCATAGACACTTTATTTTTTCTTGGTAAATATGCTTAGCCATACTGCTAGTTTACAGATATACTACGGGTAAAAGTAAGGCAGAAACTAATATAAACTGGCTCTTTGTGTTGGTGGCGTGGGTTGATGCTTGAGTTTGGAAGGAGTACTTTGCAGTTGTGCAGGTGTGAATCCCTAGATGGTGACAGCCGCACCACAGGTAACCCAATCTTCGGTCGCACCTTCACCTGCACCTACAAATTGATCAAACCGAGCCGCGCCAGTTTACTGTTCAGGTTTTAGTAAGGCAAGCTCGGAACAATCATTTGAACCTTTTATACAGTTTTTTATTCAATGAGGGGAAAGAGTCTGTTTTTGGAGCGTGTGTTGGGAGAATTACCATGCGGGGAGAACATTGTAACGATCTCAAGCTAGAGTACAGTAAAAATATAGTAATATGTAGTGAAAATCAATGATCGTAACATTTAAATGGCCGTGTTTAACACTGTCAAACATCGTCCAACTATGTTTAACTGACATTCGATGTTGCATCCGTTTGATTCTTACCTGGTTTGTCTGTTTGTTTGTTTTTGCTATAGTGTGGAATAATTTTATATCAAAACAAGAGAGAGATCATTTAGTGATATTTTTTGTGCTGATTAGGTTTGGAGGAGATCCCAATAAAGTTACAATATTTGGTGGATCGTCTGGAGGTATGTGCGTTGCCCTGTTAATGCTATCCCCGCTTGCCAGCGGTCTTTACAAGAACGTTATAATGCAGAGTGGAACAGCTGCGGCTTTATCTTCGGCCATGGAAATGAACGAAGCTCATTCGCGAGCGAGGTAAAATAACTACAACCGATCAATCTAGATATAGCTGGTTATTGTTCCCCGTGGTAATTAGGTACAAAACTTATCATGTCAGCTCTTGGAACGCTGTGATTGTGTTAGTTAGTTAGTTACCGTAAATTCCCTATTAAGCGCCCTCTCTCAAATAAGACCCCTCTCTAATAAGCCCCACCTTCTTTGCAGAAAAAGAAAGTTAATAAGCCCACCCCCCTCCACTCCCCTTATTATTCTTTAGTAATAAATGATAGTTTTCATAAATCAACCACAACTGTAAAACTTTATTTGGACTAATCCGGGGTTGTGTATTCACTTGTATGAAGTTCGGATTTGGTTTTGATCCTCAGGCTGCATGACCTCTAGCGTCTTGATTTGAGCTTTTCGACTTTGCATTCTAGTTCCTTATGGAGAACTGTGATGCCACTATCTTCGCTAATTTAAATAAGCCCCCCCCCCCCACCACCCCAGTTTAATAAGCCCCCCGTTTCTGCTAAGCCCCTCCCTCAAAGGTGTTTAAAATAAATAAGCCCCCGGGGGGTTAATAGAGGATTTACGGTAGTTAGTAGTTAGGTAGGTAGTTAGTTAGTAAGTTTATAATTATAAATATATAGTTCGAGCAAGCTTTTTTTGTTTATTTATCAAAGTTAGGTTTTTTCCACTTACTTTTGGCCGCGCCCTTTTTGAATCGGCTCGTTCTTCATATTCCCCAGGAGTTTCGCTGACGAAATTGGGTGTGACGTGATGGGTAACCTCAAAGCCTGTGCTAAAATGAAGTCCCTTCGAGAGATTTTGGATGCCCAGCTAAAAGCAACTTCAGTACCAACTCTGTTACCTTTTGGACCGGTGGTAGATGGCTACGTTTTACCAGGTACGTTCCGTTTTCACGGTTTGTTGCTGGTTCGGCATTTTTTGTGGTAACTCTGGATGTGTTGGAGGGGGGATATGTTCCAAGATCGTGTTAGTGGGGAAAGAGACGAGGAGGGGAATTTGAGGGTCTAAGCTAATACCGTAAATCCTCTATTAAGCCCTGGGGGCTTATTTATTTCCAACACATTTGAGGGGGGTTAATAGAGACGTGGGAGGGGGGGGGGGGGGCGCTATTCAATTAGCAAAGAAGATAGTGTCTGGTCTTCAAAAAGAACTAGAATGCAAGGTGGAAAAGCTCAAGTACAAGAAGTTAGAGGTCATGCAGCCGAGGATCAAAAAACAAATTTGAACTTCCAGCTGGTGATTAAACTATCTGGATCAGTGCACATGAAGATTTACAGTCGTGATTGAGTAACACAGTCTATCGTTTATTAACTAGCAAAGAATAATAACTAAGGGGGAGGGGGTAAGGAGAGCTTAAAAGAGAGGGGGCTTATTAACTATCTACTCCTGAGGAGGGAGGGGCTTAATTGTGGATTTACGGTACTTTGATAGGAGAACTTGAGGCGTTTGAACGTAAATAATTTGCTCATTAACACTTTTTAAGCTGAATTTTACTATGGTCTCTCAAAAGATTCTCCAGGAAAACTCCTCGGAGCTGGGAAGTTTAACAAAACAAGTGTTATTATAGGAGTGGCACGTGACGACGGTTCAATTTTCATGTCTGGTGTTCCAGGTGAGGATAAAGCGCTAATCTCACTCCCGATACTATTCACCTCAACACCCATCATTTTACATTTTGAAACCAAGATGGCCGCCTGCTATAGTAAGTGCTTTATCGTGACTAAACAATTGCTGGAAAATGTCGGAAAAAATTCAACTACATTTGCAAAGTTATTCCTCGCGAAGCGACGGCGGAAGGCCTTCCGCGCGAACCGAGATTTAGAAATTTTACGCGTGTGACTCCCACGAGGATCGCTAATCGACGTGTGACCTTGTATATTTCTCTCTTTTTCTATCAGTAGTACGTCCGCTGCGTAGCAACAAGGCAGAGAAGCCGCTACAAACCCGGCCCGATTATTTTAGCGGCAGGAGATAGGCAAGGGGCAAGGCGAAGCGATAAAACAAAAACAACTATTTTTTTCATCGCGAACTCTTTTTGTCTGTTTTTGTTATCTATGTAGATGACCTCTGCGTTGCCTTGCAGGTGTTATGAAAGGGGTTAGTGTTCCAAACGGCATGCCAAGAGAGCTTTTCACAGAGGAGATCTCCAAGCGGATTTGGATTCGGAATCAGACCACACAAATCCCAGAACTGCTTATCTACCAGTACACTGATTGGTCCAACGCCAGTGATCCTTACTTGCTACGACAGCAGTTTATGGACCTACACTCAGACTCCGTCTTCAAGGCTCCCGCGATACTGTCAGCGGATGCGTTCGTGAAGGAGGAGGTTCCAACGTATTTTTATCAGCTAGAAAAAGCACCCGAGGTTTTTCCCGCTATTCCATTTCCATTGCCTTCCTGGTTTGGGGTTTATCATAGGGCAGATCTTTTGTACGTATTTGGAAGTCCGCTCATTATGGCCGCGAACCTTACAACTGCTGCTGAAATAGAACTTAGCAAGAGTATGATGAAGATGTGGACAAATTTTGCTAAAACAGGGTAAGTTGAGCGCCCCTCTACCCCACCCACCACAGTTTTGTAAGCGAAGTCTCGGGGGCAAACTTGCTTCGGGCTTCACAAATTTATTTGGGCCCGATGACGTAACCCTACTGCACTATAGCGCTAACATTTAGTGTAAAACCACTCTTGACGAGAGACCATCCAAAAAGTGTGTACCCTTTAACTACCATATTGAGACGCTTGCCCACGCCCCCTGTTTTCCCTTGATAACATTTTCCTGTAATTTCTGTACAGTGAAAATATTAATCGTCTTGAGGCTACCTTACCGTATGAAGAAAGGTTCAGTCAAAATATTTGAATTTTTTGAGCTTCCTTGAGTCAGAAGTTTTTGGCATCCTTTGCCCATTAAGTCATGGTAGTCATGACCGACCGATCGACCGACCCGCTTTCACGGAAGAGAGGGCGATATGGAAACGAGCGGACGCTTTTTGTCGATGTGGCTGAAGAGGTTAGGACCAAACTTTCAATAATCTCCTGATATGTCAATGTTTTATCTTCATTTTTATCTAGAAATCCAAATAACCCGATACCACTTCGTCACTCTTGGCCAAAGTACACCGCTGATCAGGGGCAATACCTTGCACTTAGGCCCAATATAACCGTCAAGATCAAAATGCGTCCAGAGAAGATGGCTCTTTGGAACACTTATCTTCCGAATATCAATCAGACAGTAGTGGAACAATTACCTTCAGAAACAACTTCCTTGCCCCCGCAACCCTGTACAGTTAATATGTGTGGTCCAGGTAAGTGCAGTTTTAATAGTAGGGAGCTTTGTAAGCAACGACGACGGCAACGGCCATGAAAACGTCACTTAAAAAGATAATACGCGCTGCCTCAAACTTTATCGCGGTTATTCCATCTCGTTTAATTCGTCAAATGTTGGCCAATCTTTTTCGAGTTGAATTCTACTGAAAAGACTGTATCAAAGTTCAGGGAAAGAAAAAGAGTTGTAGTGGTGCAACGACGGCAAAGAAATGTGCAAAAAAGCGTGATGCAGTACAAAGTCGAAATTTTGTGAATCTAAACCTATTGGTTTATTGCCGTTCTCGTTGCCGTCGTCGTTGCGTGAGCTCGATCACGTCCCCTTGTGCGTGCAGCAGATTTTTACCCTAAAAAAGGCCACCTAGAATTTTCGGGAGCCTTTTCCCGGCTGAAATTTTCGAAAAGGTAAGTTTTGATCCCTAAGATTTCCGGATCACTAGACTTTCAGCTAGGAAATCGGAACAGATGAAAAGTTTTTAGGGGATAAAAATATGCCTATATCTAGCGTTTCAATACTAAAATACGCTCAACAATGCTATGTTAAGTGGTTTTGAACTATATCCTCGTTGGGTGCCCCTGTCAATACGGTGCCGCTTAATACGGGTCCGACTGTGATTTACCTTTAGATTGCCTAATCAAATACCATTTTTCCTTAGTACTTAATTATCATTTTTTCCACAGATAATTGGCGGACAGTCCTGATCATCTTGACAGTACTGTTCTTCGTTCTAGCAGTTGTCTTCCTAGTGTTATTTGTCGTAACATGGTGTGTGTGGAGGAGGCAAAGAGTAAACTATACAGACACAATCATCATGACTACAAATATGTAAACTGAACTGACACTGCTTTTATGGACCTCTCATTAAAGACATCTGTATCTGTGAAAACCACCCTCTGCCAGCAAAGCCTTTCTCTCGCTTGCTAGATATGATTTTGGAGTACTCGAGAAAGACTCTGCTTGAATCGAGTAAGATGTTTGTTGAGCATGCGCTGAATGTTGCTGGGATACAGTTTCGAACCCAGGCCTACTAATTGTCCGCCTGGTGCAGCGATTTTGGTTATGACAATTTATTGATTGATTAATTCGGATTTTCGCACTTGAAAAACCAGTTTGAAGAGAGAAAACAAGATTGACTAGAGCAGAAATTCAGGCTGTGGCGACTTCAAAGGCTTGACGCCATATTCTACCAGAGCCTCCTTTTCTGGTGTAACAAAAAATACAAACACAGAGTGCGATCTCGTGTTGTGTTTTTAAATCTAAGGTTATGTAAAATAATTAATTACAGCTTATTACCTGTTGTTCTACCGGCAAATCACCATAAAAGACCATTCTATTTCTGATCTATCATTTAAAACGGCTTGTTGATCATTGTTTCATGCTGTGACGTCATAGCAGGTAATACAGCTTTTGAAAATAAATCGTTTCAAATAAAAAAAAAATCCTTTAGGGCAAAAAGAAAAGGAAAGTAGACTGTAACGGTTACATGTCACGCTTTTTAAAATGGTCCTGTATAATTTCTGGATTATGGACGCATGTGTCAGTGTGTTGGTACTTTTTAGCGCAATTTACGGCGAAAGAATGCGAAGAAATGGACATGTTCAGTCGGCGAACGCTTCAAAGATCATGGAAGATACATCAACAGAAAGTGAAGGAATTTCATCGCTGGGAAATCCGAAGAAAAAAGCAACAGAACTGAGATTGCCTCTGTACTTACTGCTTAACTTTTCTTATTTTGCTTCCATGGGGCTGACTGTTGTCGTTCTACAATATTACCCTTCGGTTATGATCATTTTGCAACACTTCGCCGTATTCAGCTTTATAATAATCGCCTTCGCCCAGTGGCTCCCTTTAAAGATGGGATACCTGGTCGGAACTATTTTCGGCGTCCTTTGGCTACTTTCAGTACAAACTGAATTCCGCTGGATTTTCAACAACTTGATCATTGCTATGTTTGCATTTCTGGCTAGTCACGTTCAATTCCGGAATTTCGCCTTTTTGCAAATCTTTCTTTGGACAGCGCTGGTGTATGATGTCTGCCTTCTCGCTCGGATGAACGATTCTCCTCAGGTCTTGAGCGTTGGTGAATGTGGCAATCTACTGTGCCAGTTATTCGAAATGAACAGCTCATGGGAACTGCCCTCTGTGTTCACCGTTCGCTTCGGTGAAAATCAAACTCATGTTTTTCTGGGAACAGGTGACATTATAATAGGATCTATCGTGGCTAATTTCGCCATGTCGTTCTTCAAGTCGGCTAGATGCCTACTTGGAGTGGTAGCCAGTTATGCGATAGCTATTGCGATGTTGAGTCAAGTAGAGGACGACCGCCCGTATCCTGCGCTGATTTCGATTGTTCCAATGTGCTCTTTTTCTCTTGTTGGTTGTGCGATTGCTTGCAGGAAAACAAAACGGTTATTCTCCATGTCTAACAAAGAGAACAGTGAACTTCGCGAGGACGACTTCCTAATAATTTGATAATCACGATAATTTATGGTAAATTTTTCTCATTTTCTTTTCCGGCGACGGTTTGAAATGAACAATGGACTGGCTTTCATTGAACAGCAACCTAACGTTTTCGCCCAAAGGTTGATTGGTTTGTTTTCCAAACCTTTCGGATGAGTACCTGAGAAAGGTTTGTCTTATTTTCGAAGATATCGCACACAATAATTTTCTGAATCTATTTGGATTGCACTTGTATCACAGTCTTGCACGCATTTTAAGTCTCAGTGAACAATATTAATTGTATTTACATTTTGGCAGGGCATATCCTTTTTAATTTTAACTAAACGGCTAAGTTGCAGTGTCTTTCAAGTATATGCTTCAGTTTTTAAGGATCAGAAAGAAACTTTGTAATGCTAAGGTACCGATTTTCAATTTTTTTAAAAAATAAAAACATCATAAAGGTTCTCACTTTTTGTTATTAAGATGATTATTTTTTAACTTTATCTGATTAGCAACTCTTTTGTTGAACCCAGCCATTAAAATTAAATGTGAAAATCAAATTAACTTGGTTCAGCCTTAGTTAGGATATTCTATTCACTGATATCAAATCGACAAAAAATATCCGGGTGGTTATTGAGGCCTCTGTTTAATTTTCACCCGCAGGTTTTGAATGAATTGGCTTTCCTACCTGCCGATGCTAATTTACTTAACCTGCGAATACATAGAAGATATTATATGCCCGCGTTGGAGATATGAAATTTCTCTTCTCGCGTTGAAAAAATATTTAATTTTTATAAAATATTTTTTCAACACGAGAAGAGTAATCTCGTATCTCCAACTCGGCCATGTAATATCCTCTATTTTAGCCTGTTCCAAGCGTTCAGATAGTGGAGAGCGGTGCGAAGTAAAGATCACTATCTGAACGCCTGGAACAGGCTACCTCTATTTCCCCTCGCGGCTGAATTCGCAGGCTATAATTAACTTAAAGGTCGCAATGGAACCGTGGCTTCAACGGTAGCATGACAGAAAGTTCACTAATCGTTTTTGTCATGGCAATCTAAGAATTCACAATATTTTATGCGCTACTTCTCGAGCTCTATCTCCCATAATTGTTTGCCCCTCAAACATCCTCTTCCAGGTTCGGAAGACTGTAATATCAGCTGTAATATATCCAGATTGATTTAAAAACAAACAAGAAACAAACAAAGGTTATGCAACAGTTTTGGAGCGCAAACAAGGTGTATTATAATAAAATGAGACCTTACTTTTGACACTAATACCACTCCATCCAAGAGGTGTACAAAGGGCGAAGTACTTTTTGTGTAAAATGCATTTGTCCATCCCAGTCCCTACTCCCTTTCGGTTGTGCTGGATGAGTTGGACTGGTAATAAACAAAGCAAGCAAGATGGCGTCGGCGTGGTTTCTATGAGCTTTTGAACTTTGTTTACAGCCAATGATTCGTTATTCTCCGGTTCACAAGCAATTTCTTAATTGCTTTCATCGTTTTCAATTTTTTAGAAGGCTACTCTTACGGATGGGGTTTTTGAAAAGAGTTTTTCTAGCTGTGAAACCTCGGAATAATTTTTTCCAAGACGATGTTCTAAGATTGTCTTCAATGCTAACAGATCTGTAAAAAATTCTTGATATCTCTGGGTCATGGATAAATTTCACCGCAACAAAACGGCAATTCGGATAAAAGTCATCAGCATGGGCAATGCTGAAACAGGAAAGGTAGAGTACAAACATGATTTCTTTCGTAATTTGTCAATTTTATGAACCTTGCCTGCATAAGTTAACTTTGATTTTCAAATTTTTGAATACTGCACACCGGGAGCTCTTGTTTCCAATTTCTCCCCGAAAACATTTAAATGTTGGGACTTAAGATAGAGCGTATTGTGTTAAGGTCACTTTGAATAAATGTGACAACTACATTGTACATTTCAATCATCCCGCACATGTACTGCAGTCATCTGCCTCTTGGAAACAAACCGCTGTTTTTGTGAATATGTTGTGGTTCAATTTTATCCTTGGTTTACATCTGAAATTTTTCTTTTGTTTCAAACTAATTATCATATTATATTACCATTCCAATAAACAAAAGGAAATAAAATTTAAACCAAGATTAAAATAATTTTAGCCTGCGTAGCAGTTGTCGAAAGGGGTAGGGGATAGGGAGGAAAGGAAAAAGGAAGGGGGGTTGGGGAGAGAGGGTAAAGGACGCCTGCTATAAGAACCCCCTTTTGTTCAAATTCCTGATTGGCTAAGCTCTGATGAGTAACTTATTGGCGTGTATCCTGGCGTGCATTAGTGAGAGACAAACATGGTGAAGGCATCAAGGAAATGTGTTCTACTGGCATCAACTTTGGAAGATCAAAATTACTCCAATCATGTAGCAACTTAACGTTAAAACTCAAACTGGAACCAACTGTAATAGCTTATTTTAGCAGGCAGAGATGCTCAGGAGGTTTTGTATACTGGATTTGTCCAAACACTGAGCAGTGATTCAAAGCGATTGCAATTCTTGCCTGACATCTGCAATGCCGATATTCACAAGACCACCTTTTCCGCAAAAACATAAACCGTCTTGAATGAACTTCAAAGTGGTTTGTAAAGAGAGCGCTGAAGCTTTGTTAAAAAACCATCCGTTGAGCTTTTTTGACAATTGTTTATAATTCTCGTTTCATTATTCGCATCTCACGCTACCAGTGACTGTTCTGTTCTTTGTGACCATTATGTTTGATGAGGTAAGACCAAAGGTCTTGTGTATTCACACGAAACTGATCATTGTTTATCGTAGAGTGCAAGCAGTAAAAAAAGAGAGAGACTGCTCTTAGTCTATAATGTTTATCGTGTTTGCTTCGAGAGCAAGAACAGTAGAACTAACAGTAAAGATGTCTTATTTCGCTCGATTATGATATCACTTGAAAAAAGCGTCTCGACTTGACAATTTTCGGTAAACAAAGTAATTTTAATTACCCCGAACTTAAAAGTTCGGACCATGCTGAGAAGCGCCCTACTCATGATTGGTCACGTTTTGACAGTTGACTTTATCGGATTAATTCAGAAAATGGTGGGTGGAATACAAAAACACTGGCTCTTATAGCAGGCGCTCCCTTCCCTTTTCTTCTCTTTTGCGCTTTTCTCCCTCTCCCCTTCCTCTCCCCTTTTTGTGTCTGCCACGCAGGCTAGTTAAAATTGAACCACAAGAAATACATCTCAGGCAATTGTTTGTTACATTTCTGCTCATTTTGTTCTTTGATTGATTTGTTTTAATAGTAGTTTTGTTTTCCTTTAAATTTTACTTTAAACATCAAGTCGTTTGGTGCGAGACTACACAATTCAATGTGGAGAATGAACACAGGACCAAGTGGGCAATCCGGAGGAGACAAGAAAGGCCCGTCTGTCCCACACAGGTGTTCAATCAGAACAAAGGGTCTATTTCGTCTTGCTTGCTCTCTGAGCCAACCAAGTGTGACAGTCCAATTTTTTTGCTCTCACAGGTCAATGTTTTATTTAGTCTACGTTTGTCTAATTCTGTTTTCACAGAGTTGTATCATTAAGCGATATTGTGAAAAGCGATTTGTGAGCAAGTATATGACAACTATAGGGATTGACTATGGAGTTACAAAGTAAGTTAAAAACATTATATAGCTGGAGTGCAACATAATATTACTTTTGAGTTTTGTTTGTGTACATGAACTAAGCTGAACAACACTTCAATTCAGCATTCATATTACTGATGTACTTTTCATCTAATGGTCATTTCATAAAGTGGTATGCATTTGCCAGAAATCAAATGACATACCGTCTAAAATACATTTAATTCACGCAAAACAACCTTTTTCTCAGTAATGTTCCGCGATTTTTTTTTTAAAAAAAGTAAAGCGTTCTTATTCAGAAGTTTGTCAAAAGGAAAAACTCTAGTGAATCTGTAAATTTTCTTTCCTGAACTATAGTTTCAAGGTTTTATTTTCAAAGTGATGCCCCTTCAAAAGTACTAGAAAAAGAAATAAAAAATGTAGCTGCCACATTAACTGTTTGTCCATTGTATTTGTAGGCTAATTTAAAACTAGGCACACATGCATAATGTACAGATTGCACATGTGCATCTAAAAATACTCATAAGTAATTACATTATACTTAAATCTTGTTGATTCCATTCAAGAGTTGTGTTACAGCATTACCTGCCCAAATTGGTGAAGTTTACTAAAGCTGTGTGTGGACAAGATGGGGGGGGGGGGGGGGGGGGGTGAATTTGCTTATTTTATTTGTAATACCACCTCAAATTTTCTACGTCTGGAATCAGTTACCCTTTTTTTAGTATATAAATAGTTCCTGAACACAATGACTTTAAAGTATTTAAATAAATTGTTCCCTTTAGGGTTTCAGTAAATGGCAAAGAAGTTAAAGTAAATATATTTGACATGGCTGGTCATCCAGTATTTTATGAGGTACAGTACTAATGCTCTATTTTAAGAAAATGTTCTGAAAAATAAAGGTACTTTTTCCTGTCCATCCCTGTTTTAAATACACATAATAACTTAAGTTTATTTCGAAAATGGCTGCAAAAGTGGCCTCTAGAGGTGCATGAATCCTGAGTTATTGGGTAGCCACTATTCTAATTGACTTCCTGGGAGGATCATGTTCACTTTCATATCTTTATCCTCAGTTCAAAATATAATTCATTTCATATAAATTATGAATTAAAACAATTGAGGAAGTGAGGTAACTACCAAAGAGAGGAGCTGACATTTTACGTGCAACATTATTTAATGTTTTCTTATTTATAACTAAGGTACGCAATGAATTCTACAAGGACACTCAAGGAGCCATGTTGGTTTATGATGTTGGAAACCGTGAAAGCTTTGAAGCACTGGACAGCTGGCTGGAAGAAATCAAGAAAGATATCGGTAGTGCAGCTGACCTAGAAGGGGTAGTTTTTGCTGTCTGTGCCAACAAGGTAAGAAGCAGGAGAGAAACAATTTAATACTGTCACTTGTAACAATTGCAACGAAATTAATTAGTCTTAGAGTCGAGCTTGCAATAAGTTAAAGACTTGAAACTTATCAAGGGATAACTTCAAAAAACACATAACCTTGATGGGTGGACACCTGAGCCTACGATATGGTCATGCAATACTGATCAGCGGATACCTTGTTTTGACATCTGTCAATTAGTTCAGGTTTCTGGATCCCACACTAGCTAGAAAGTGTTGGATTTTACGTCGGTTTCCCTGAGGTGCGGGTGGATGGTAGGACTGATGTATGGTCATGTGACTACCAAAATTTCTTGGATAGATACTTTTTTAGATAACCAAATTTTCCTAGCTATGGGGCTCCGCTTGTGGAGCTTCGCTGTTACAGTAACTTTTTAAACTGCAAGGGCTTACAGTCAACTGAGTGGCACTGAGGTTTCACCTTTCGCATCCAGAATCAAGAGTGGTTAAGGAAAGATTTGATTTTTGCAGTTTGGGTTGGCATGCATAACCATCAAACCATGTTGATTTGGAGACTGAACATGTAAATTGCTCTATCAATAAAGTGGACTTACTTTCACTGGTTCTCTAGCGTGCTTCTATGATGTTTGGTGCACAGATTAGATATGAACAAATAGCAAAGGACAGAAACATAGGCAATATGCCACTTTAGGAACAAGAACAGGAACAAGCAGCAGGATAAGCTCAGTTGGTAGAGCGCTTGACTGTAGAGCAGTAGGTCGCGGGTTTGATTCCCAGGCCCGAAACCAATACTCAGGGTCTTAAAGTAACTGAGCAATGGAGGTACCGCCTTTGCGCTGCAAGCAGCTGGACCTTTGCATGGCTCAGATGACCACGTAAAGTAGCGGTCCCGTCTCCAGTAGGAGACGTAAAAATGGTGTCCCCAGTTAGTACTTGTATGCTAAATACATTGACACTCAAATAAAGTGCATTTTTTTTAACCTCAGAAGGAAACTGGAGCCATAATATGCATGTCTTCTAATTGTTTTTGGGATTGTTACTGGGAAGGTGTACCGGTCAGCTATTGACTATTGGTAAAATCCAACTAGTGGTCTATTATCAATGCTGTGTTCTGATTGGTTGAGCTACTACTAGGCTATGTGTTATAGCCCACTAGTAGTGAAAAGTGTGGGCTTTTTGGTGGCAAAAAAGGATTAAAGTCTAGCTTTAACTAGCTAAAAGTTTTTTATTCTCGATATTTTTTGACCAACTAGTTGGATTTTACTAAAACAATTATTATTCCTCTCGCCCTCATGGCCTCTGAGTCAATAGCCTTCGGCCTCATGGGCTATTGACTCAGAGCCCATTCAGGCTCAAGGAATGAATTGTTAAATATTTCTTCCCTGTCCCTAGTGTTAAACAGTCCGAGAAATCTTTGCTAAAGTTTACTCGACACAGTTTCCTCTCGTTCCAAACTGGCAATTTCAAATTGCATGTAATTAGACTTCAAGTAGTCCCCATTTTCCCTCAGAGATAGTAGAGTGAATGAAATGCGAGAGCATGTGAAAATTACCCTGCGTGAGAAGGGCGAGACGCGGTGGGGAGAGAGAGTTATACACTGTTAAAGCAAAGCATTAGGTCCAAAGCTTGGGCTTTGTCTGTAGTCCTTCATTTTTCTCTCTCCCAGCTGCATCTGGCCTTTCTTGGTTGGGGTGGCGTTTTGCTCACTCTACTATCCCTGAGGGAAAATGGGGACTACTGTGATCATGAATGTAACAAACTGAAATGGCTGAATTGTTGGTAGGTTACTTAACATTATGATGGCAATTTAATTTCTTGTTTTCTGTCTGTCTTGTCTTTCTTCTTTGAAACTCTTCCTTGTTATCTGAGCTGTTCACAATCTAACGCACACTTTGTACTGCAACCTGTAGGTGGACAGCCGCAAAAGAGTAGTGGAGGAGGCGGAGGGGCAGCTTTGGGCAAACAGCCATGGATTTTATTATTTTGAGACATCTGCCCAGACAGGGGAGGGAATTAATGATATGTTTCAAGTAAGTTCTGAGTAAATACAGCTTTTATATTTATTTAATTATTGTTTGTAAAATCTACCAGATTTGTATCACGTTTCCAAAATAACAAAATAACTGTCTGAAGCATGTGATAATTTTTCTGTCTCTTTTGCAACTCATCCAAAATTCTCTTGCTTCTACTCGTATTCATCCCATCCCCTTACCACCTACTATCCCAGCCAGTTGTACTTTCTAGACCAACTGTGATATAAATAGCATCTCACCTGTAGCTGACTGATAGGTCAACAGAGTTCAAGAATTAAAATCTGTAATCAATAATAATCAATAATCTTTATTATGCTTATGTCAATGTACATGGTTAATATAATTTTACACTCGAGGATCTGAGTAAAAAAAAAATTAATATGCAGTTTCAAAAATGTCCCGATCATTCGTTTTAACGGGGGACTTAGTTGGTATGTGTTTTGAATAAAGGAAAAGAAACTTGTTTAAAATCCAGGGAATGTTAAATAATAATAATAATAATAATAATAATAATAATAATAATAATAATAATAATAATAATAATAATAATAATAATAATAATAGTAATAATAATAATAAAACAAAACAAAACAAAAGAAAATCTGTGGCTATTGTACAATTATACATCTCTTTTGCTTCTGTTCCATAGACCTTGTTCAAAGCAGTGCTGACAGCAATAGAGAATGGAGGTAAACCAGTACAGCTAAATGCTTCAACTAATGTGGGTTATACTAAGGAACAAGCTGAGGCCATTCAGAGACTGAAAACAGCTAAAGATAATTATGAGAGACTGGGGCTACCGACTGGGGCGAGCAGGTAAGGAAAAACTACTAATATTACATGTATTTCAGGCAAGTACCTCCACGATTAGCAAAAACAGTAGACTTCAAAAGCCTGGAATATCCTTAACATCAAACCCTTAAACAATATTTTAAAGATATTTATGAGCAAATTTCATGATCAGTTTGTGTTCGCCAGGATTATTCATCGGTTATTAGTCCAGAAGATTCACAAGAACATCAACAATTTATGTAATCTCATCTCGCTTGTGTACAAAATTGTGCTGAACTGACACAAAATACAAAAACCTCGTGCTCTTGGGCGAAAATGCGCATGCACAAAAAGTGCCACAGGACCATTAAGGTTCTTCGCAACAGTTTGCATTGATACGATACAGTCGAACCTCCTTGGCTACCTCCTCTCGTAAGAGATCTCCTATACAAAACTCAGCTCACGTATCCTTGTTCTGGGTCTCCAACGGATTCAACGAGTTACTGGAATTCGTTGGGTATTTCCCTTGAACTGAACCTGATTGGCAAATTGACCATACCTTTTTTAACAGGCAAGTTGACCATGGCGGGTACCCAAATCCTGGTACACAACCAACACCACCACCTTCCAGGGTGATGGTGTAATAATTTTCTATTCTTCTTAACCTCTTGTTAGGGACACTTTACCATGGTCTGATCTCTATGTTCCCATCACTCTCCGCTGCAGAAGCCCCCGCAGGGTATCCCAGTAAAAATAGTAATAATCGAAAAATAGGCAATCGTGCGGGGGACGATGGGAACAGGAAAGGCTATTAAAGACAGCCACAAATAAACAGTGCGGTCACATTTTAGAGCACTGAGCGCGAGTTTACATTTGCCTTTTCAGGGAGGACATTAACCGTGCTTATCGCAGGTTAGCTGTGTTGATACACCCTGATAAAAGTCTGGCACCCGGCACAGAAGAAGCGTTCAAAGCACTGGTGAATGCTCGCGCAGCCCTTTTACAGACTCACAGATAACACCAGCAGTGTCTGAGAACATATATGTATTTATTTTGCTGTCGCACCCGACTCATCCTCAGTTTTCTCCTAAGATTTCTATATTGGAGTCTTTAAGACGAGGAGGACGTGATTTGACTTAGTGTTTTCGCGTCTTCTCAAAAAAACAGACAGTAAAGCTTAGTTGTAGCTTTTTCTCTAGAAAGTTAGCCCTCTCCAGATGGCAAAATGATAAAGCGTCTAACATCTGATAAGCTGTTTCGGCCGCTACAACATCAAAACCGTATTCATAGAATGTCGACTGCTATCGCTTTTCCTCGCCAAACTGGCCCGGGTTCTCACGCGCGCCACGAAGTATTGAGTCAATTTCGTCATCTTAGCCCTCGTCTAAAGAGTCTAAAGCTCCCTATACTTGGAGAAGACCTGCACAGTAGCTCAACGGAGAGACCGACGAGAGGGAAGCAGAGAAAGGGCATCCCCTGCTTTCATACATTGTATACGCGCTACCCACGTTAGTATTTTAACGAGACGATGAGTAGGAGAAGGGGTGTGGATGAGTGAGCTGTAAAGCAGATTTTAACTGACTTTCAAAAAACCAAACCAAAACCAGTGTGAATACCTTACGTTAACAATCTGCAGCTACAAGGGGTATAAACGCAAGCTGGATCAAGCGTGGGAAGATACCTGTGAATAAGATACAATTTGTTTTGATTTTCCTCTAATTGGGTGTAAAAGTGAATTACTTTGCCCAATCAAAGTAGACGCAGGTAATCAAATTAACCAAACACAAGTAGACCAGGGGGCGACCTTGCTCCTAGTCTCTCCTCGTCGTTTCGGGGACGGGTATGAGAGAGCCTTGGGAACGAGCTTGAAATGAAAGTAGCCTTCGTAAAGTAGTTATTATAATTTTGATTCTACATCTTCCTTTATGGATGTATTTTAACTGTACATAATGTGGATACTTTTGTTACGTATAAAGTTTACAACTTGTAAAACTGTATTTTAAAAGATTTTTTATTCTTTATATTTTGCATTTCGTTTTCATAATTATAAGTTGTTATATTAAATGGGCTTTGCAGTGGCTGCATTTGTATTTAAAGTATTCGCCACCGTTAATAAATAGCTACATTATGTGGATACTTTTGTTACGTATAAAGTTTACAACTTGTAAAACTGTCTTTTAAAACATTTTTTATTCTTTATATTTTGCATTTCGTTTTCATAATTATAAGTTGTTATATTAAATGGGCTTTGCAGTGGCTACATTTGTATTTAAAGTATTCGCCACCGTTAATAAATAGCTACATTCAAAAATAGCTGGGAACGAAAATGTATTGCCTGCACGATGCCTTAGTGTTCCGGGTTAGTGTGAACAATCGAAAACGGTGTGTTTGCTGTGGATGTTGTGATTTTGATGCGTGAACGAATTCGAAAAGTGATTTTTTTGCTCATTGGCGGGGCCGAAATGCAATTTTTGAAGAATGAGTTTCATGGTGTACTGAGTAAGACAGGCTAAAAGTTACTGAAGATTCAGTCTGCAATAGGCAGTCTTGCTTTTGTTGTTAGCCCATATCCACTTGGCTGCCGTTGCGATACCATTTATTGTATTCCAAGGATTGTAGCCATGGTTTACAATAACGTTTGCAGAATGCCAGCCCTGGTCATCAAAATCCGGGGAATTCCATCCGGGATACAGAAAGCTGCTGCATTTCCAGGATTCATCAGTTACCAGCCCGTTGCTCATGGTGCCGAGTATTCCAAAATTTCTTCCCACGTCTTTCCCGGCTACCGAAAGAACTCGTGTGTTTCCTGGTACTAGGTAGGTGGTGGGGTTTCCCCAATTACTGTTCGTTCCGAGGCTTTGACCATCAGCAAACGTTTCCATTGAATTGTCACAAGTGAATGTTGCATTGAACTCTAAAAAGAAGAACAAATGTTTTGTTGTTCAGCGCAGTTGTAATGACAGCATTGTATAATACATGAGCAGGAGTGTTTTTTTCTATCTTAAAACAAGCTGCAGGCAAATATCTTTCATTTCTGACTTAATATAATGTTTAGCCAATGCCACTTCCCTTCAATAGTTCTTTATTGATGTCTGTGAAATTCATACTATAGTCTGTCGTACAAATCATGCAAATACCAAGGTCTGACAATTTCATGTCAAGGTCATGTTAGGGTTCGTGAGCTCAAACCATGCAGGATCAAATTGCGACTGCTTTTTTTACTTTGTTGTGTCAGTAAAACGAAACCAAAACCCGCGAAAGGTTTTTTTCATGTTAAAACATTGCACTGTTTGCATAAAACTGAAGTTTTACCAAACTTAAGATAGCAACAAGGATTGAGGTAATAATGTCGTCACTCTACTCCAAGATGACGTCACAGTCATCATCAGGTTAAAAAGTTCGCCGCCATCTTAGAGAATGAGGTGCATTAGAGTTGCGCAGTGAAAAACAGAGGAATGACCGGAGTTGTGCTCTAAAATATAAAGAACAAAGGCAACAAACAAGGGAGCGTATGACTTGCAGCTGCTTGTACGTCTGAGGGTAACTATTGGCAACTAAAACAGCCAAAAACAGTTGCGATTGGCGTGAAAAATTAAAATCCGTTGAACCTGTGATTCCTACATGACTACGAGCTTTAACTTACCCGGTTGGTAGTTTTCCCCGTTGATCGGTAGTTTAGTGGGGCGAGGTAAAGCTTCTCTTCCTTGTTCAAAACAGCAGGAAGCTCCATTATAGCATCTGGTCATCAAGCAGCCCTGAAAAATGTCAGCAACACGTTACCTCTTCACGATTAAAACTGTGAAAGGTTTGAACCCAGGAGTCATTTCAAAAGTAGGTTGAGTGTGATCGTCCGGGTGAACGTAGTCCTGAATAGGACTGTTGTTGTTGACAGTGACTGACGTTTCGACAACCTTTGCGGTAGTCATCTTCAGAGTCAAAGTGAGTTGTATCACGTCAAGTCACGATTGTTAGCCGTCGACAGCCACATTGAAATAAGCACTCGGACAGACTGATTGCTCTGTTTTTCCGTTTGCCGTAACTCTAGTCTGTTGCTGCTACTTCTGTAATTGAGTCACATATTGTTCCCTTTTTGTGCAGCAAATTCAATACACAATGAGAAAATTGTCGACAACGTCGTTCAAGAAAAGGCGATGTTGATTGGTTGGGTCTTTTCTGGACAAGCACCCAGAGAGATTCCTATTTGAATATTAAGGTTCTCAGACGAAAAAATTCTGTCTTTCTTTTGAGTTATTTCACTTCACGATTGTGCCCGTTACGGCAAAAGGAAGAAGGCAAAAAAGAAAAGTTAACATTGTTAAATCTTTACTGATTTGAATTGAATTTGCTATTTAAAACGGTAAATCAGTATTAAAAGAGATTTAAACGGGGTCATTAATTCTACCTACTATTTCTAAGAGAACTTCTCTGTTTTACCTTGAGCACCAGTGCAAAAGTATTGCCTGCTTTATCAGTGAGCTGGGTCTCGTCATTTAATGGAGAGAATTCGTGCATGTTCAATTCACAATTTCCTTTACTAGTCTTTCCAGAGGACTCTTGAAAGTTTGTAGAGGTACACCATAAGTGCTTCAAACATGTCTGACTACATGACAAGAGGCTGGGCGAATCAATTGTCCTGACTGATTTGCCTTCTAAGCGCTTATTGTTCCTACTTATGAAGTAGGCAGATCTATTGTTTCCCGCTTCGGCTGCGAAAGCGACAGTACCTAGTACGCAACACAGACCAATTGACCATGAAATCATCTTTGTATAGTTCTAGCTTTTAGCGTGACATTCGTCTGACGAATATTCTGAACGATTTGGACACTTGCCGAATAAATTAAACTGGTAGATCTTGATAGGCAAGTTATAATTTCTCCAATCTTTAGCGCCGCTCCTTGCCTAGTGGTGCTAATAAATAAACAGAGACGCTTATCTTGCTGTATTACCTTATGTGAGCTTGTATAGAATACAGTTTAATTAGTCTCCCCCAGCCCCAAGTCGACTTTCCTGCTAGCAGAGTTGCTTCGATCTTTCCTATACAAATCGACCATCTCCAAAACCGAAATAATAATTATCATGAAATAAAATAACAACGAGCGAAATGTTTTTAATCAAATTAAATCTATGGTAAGGCAAAGTAAACTTCGATTTTTCAAAACAAACAAAAAGGAGAAAAATCTTCGTCAGAATTGTGACCTTTTCACAAAATACCAAACTGATAACCTCGGAGAAAAGATAATGAGATTATTTCGTTTCGAACGCCGAGGCCGGATAAAGGGAACTGATTTTTAGCGGTAATAAATATGGCATCTTATTTTTTGAAAATCTTGCTCTATCAAAACACAAGAATCTAGTAAAAATTCGGCGTTTAAAAAAAGTTGATATGTACTACCTACTGGCGTGAATGAAAGAATATCCTTTATTTAAACACAATCAGTATTAAAGCAGTACAACTTCTTGATGTGTCGTGATACAGGACACAAGCTTTGCTACAGCCTTAAAATATTCTTAGATCACGCTTCCTTTGTGAGAAAAGGCTTAAAATCTCAGTTTGAAAAAAAAACAAAAACAAAACAAAACAGCCGAAAGCTATTTAACATAAATTGCTTGAATAATGCACAAATAAATTATGGCTGGTATTTAGTACCCCGATAGTATGTGTAGTAATATCAACGGTACGAAATTGATTGCTTTATATATAATAGTATAATTGTGATTTACAGTGTAAAATAAACACGTTGACGTAAGTCTTTGTAAATAAAAGTTGGATAAGTGATAACAGCTTCGATCAGAGCACCTGCTTGTATAAAGATTCCTTAGAAACTGTACTGATCAGTATCGGACAACATCGTTAGTCAGACAATGGTTTTAAAAAAGGTTTAATAATCTCGAAATATTTGCATGGTGAAGGTGTGTAGCAAGGATTGGGAAGGTGTAGAATTGAAAGAAGCCCCTTTTTAGATAACCTTCTGGGGCGAGCAGGTAAGGAAAAACTACTAATATTACATGTATTTCAGGCAAGTACATGTACTTGCTTGCACGATTAGCCAAAACAGTAGAGTTGAAAGACCTCGAGCATCCTTAACATCAAACCCTTGAAAAATATTTTAAAGATGTTTATGAGCAAATTTCATGATTACTTTGCATTGATAAGATACAGTCGAACCTCCTTGGCTACCTCCTGTCGTAAGAGATCTTTATACAAAATTCAGCTCCCGTATCCTTGTTCTGGGTCTCCACCGGATTCAACGAGTTACTGGAATTCGTTTGGTATTTCCCTTGAATCTGATTGGCAAATTGACCATACCTTTTTTAACAGGCCAGACATGGCGCGTACTCAAATCCTGGTACACAACCAACACCACCACTTTCTGGGGTGATGGTGTAGTAATTTTCTATTCTTCTTAACCTCTTGTTAGGGACACTTTACCATGGTCTGATCTTTATGTTCCCATCTCTCTCCGCTGGAGAGTCTCCCGCAGGGTATCCCTAGTAAAATAGCAATAATCGAACAATAGGCAATGGTGCATGGGACGATTGGAACAGGCAAGGCTATTAAACGCAGCCACAAATAAACAGTGCGGTCACATTTTAGAGCACTGAGCGCGGGTTTATATTTGCTTTTCAGGGAGGACATTAACCGTGCTTATCGTAGGTTAGCTGTGTTAATACACCCTGATAAAAGTCTGGCACCCGGCACAGAAGAAGGGTTCAAAGCACTGGTGAATGCTCGCGCAGCCCTTTTACAGACCCACAGATAACACCAGCAGTGTCTGAGAACATATATGTATTTATTTTACTGTCGCACCCGACTCATCCTCAGTTTTCTCCTAAGATTTCTATATTGGAGTCTTTTAAGACGAGGAGGACGTGATTTGACTTAGTGTTTCCGCGTCTTCTCAAAAAAAAAAAAAAAAACAGACAGTAAAGCTTAGTTGTAGCTTTTTCTCTAGAAAGTTAGCCCTCTCCAGATGGCAAAATGATAAAGCGTCTAACATCTGATAACTTGTTTCGGCCGCTACGCCATCAAAACCGTATTCATAGAATGTCGACTGCTATCGGTTTTCCCCGCCAAACTGGCCATGGTTCTCGCGCGCGCCGCGAAGTATTGAGACAATTTCGTCATCTTAGCCCTCGTCTAAAGAGTCTAAAGCTCCCTATACTTGGAGAAGACCAGCACAGTAGCTCAACGAAGAGACCGACGAGAGGGAAGAAGAGAAAGAGCATCCCCTACTTTCATACATTGTATACGCGCTACCCACGTTAGTATTTTAACGAGACGATGAGTAGGAGAAGGGGTGTGGATGAGTGAGGTGTAAAGCAGATTTTAACTGACTTTCAAAAAACCAAACCAACACCAGTGTGAATACCTTACCTTAACCATCTGCAGCTACAAGGGGTGTAAACGCAAGCTGGATCAAGCGTGGGAAGATACCTGTGAACAAGTTACAATTTGTTTTGGTTTTTCTTCTAATTGGGTGTAAAAGTGAATTACTTTGCCCAATTAAAGTAGACGCAGGTAATCAAATGAACCAAACACAAGTAGACCTGGAGGCGACCTCGCTCTCAGTCTCTCCTCGTCGCTCCGGGGACGGGTAGCAGAAAGCCTTGGGAACGGGCTTGACATGAAAGTAGCCTAGGCTTCGTGAAGTAGTTATTATGATTTTGATTCTATATCTTTCTTTATAGATGTATTTTAACTGTACATAATGTGGATACTTTTGTTACGTATAAAGTTTACAACTTGTAAAACTGTCTTTTAAAACATTTTTTATTCTTAATATTTTGCATTTCGTTTTCGTAATTAGAAGTTGTTACATTACATGCGCTTTGTATTGGTTGCATTTGTATTTAAAGTATTCGCCACCGTTAATAAATAGCTACATTAAAAAATAGCTGGGAACGAAAATGTATTGCCTACACGATACCTTAGTGTTCCAGGTTATTGTGAACAATCGAAAACGGTGTGTTTGTTGTTGACGTTGTGATTTTGATGCGTGAACGAATTCGAGAACTGATATTTTTTGCTCACGGGCGGGGCCTAAATGCATTTTTTGAAGAACGAGTTTGCACATGGTGTACTGACAAAGACGGGCTAAAAGTTAATTTAGATTCAGTCTGCAATAGGCAGTGTCGCTTTTGTTGTTAGCCCATATCCACTTGGCTGCCGTTGCGATACCATTTATTGTATTCCAAGGATTGTCGCCATGGTTTACAATAACGTTTGCAGAATGCCAGCCCTGGTCATCAAAATCCGGGGAATTCCATCCGGGATACAGAACGCTGCTGCATTTCCAGGATTCATCAGTTACCAGCCCGTTGCTCATGGCGCCGAGTATTCCAAAATTTCTTCCCACGTCTTTCCCAGCTACCGAAAGAACTCGTGTGTTTCGTGGTACTAAGTAGGTGGTGGGGTCTCCCCAGTTACTGTCCTTTCCGAGGCTTTGACCATCACCAAAGATTTCCATTGAATTGCCACAAGTAAATGTTGCATTGAACTCTAAAAAGAAGAACAAATGTTTTGTTGTTCAGCGCAGTTGTAATGACAGCATTGTATAATACATGAGTAGGAGTGTTTTCTTAGATCTTAAAACAAGCCGCAGGCAAATATCTTTCATTTCTGACAATATATAATGTTTAGCCAATGCCACTTCCCTTTAATAGTTGTTTATTGATGTCTTTGAAATTCATACTATAGTCTGTCGTACAAATCATGCAAATACCAAGGTCTGACAATTTCATGTCAAGGTCATGTTAGGGTTCATGAGCTCAAAGCATGCAGGATCAAAATTGCGACTGTGTTTTTACTTTTTTGTGTCAGTAAAACGAAACCAAAACCCGGGAAATGTTTTTTCATTTTAAAATATTGCACTGCTTGCATATAAAACTGAAGTTTTACCAAACTTAAGATAGCGACAAGGATGGACGTAATAATGACGTCACTCTGCTCCAGGATCGTCACAGTTATCATCAGGTTAAAAAGTTCGCCGCCATCGTAGAGAATGATGCGCATTAGAGTTGCGCAGTGTAAAACAGAGGAATGACTGGAGTTGTGCTCTAAAATATTCTAAAATGTAGAGAACAAAGGAAACGAACAAGGGAGCGGATGGCTTGCAGCTGCTTGTACGTCTGAGGGTAACTATCGGCAACTAAAACCGCCAAAACAGTTCCGATTGGCGTGAAAAATTAAAATCCGTTGAACCTGCGTTCCTACATGACTACGAGCGTTAACTTACCCGGTTTGTACTAGTTTTCCCCCTTTTCCCCATTGATCGGTAGGTTAGTGGGGTGAGGTAAAGCTTCTCCTCCTTGTTCAAAACAGCAGGAAGCTCCATTATAGCATCTGGTCATCAAACAGCCCTGAAAATGTCAGCAACACGTTACCTCTTCCTTCCTTATTACCTCTTCACGATTAAAACTGTGAAAGGTTTGAACCCAGGAGTCATTTCAAAAGTAGGTTGAGTGTGATCGTCCGGGTGAACGTAGTCCTGAATAGGACTGTTGTTGTTGACAGTGACTGACGTTTCGACAACCTTTGCGGTAGTCATCTTCAGAGTCAAAGTGAGTTGTATCACGTCAAGTCACGATTGTTAGCCGTCGACAGCCACATTGAAATAAGCACTCGGACAGACTGATTGCTCTGTTTTTCCGTTTGCCGTAACTCTAGTCTGTTGCTGCTGCTTCTGTAATTGAGTCACATATTGTTCCCTTTTTTGTGCAGCAAATTCAATACACAATGAGAAAATTGTCGACAACGTCGTTCAAGAAAAGGCGATGTTGATTGGTTGGGTCTTTTCTGGACAAGCACCCAGAGAGATTCCTATTTGAATATTAAGGTTCTCAGACGAAAAAATTCTGTCTTTCTTTTGAGTTATTTCACTTCACGATTGTGCCCGTTACGGCAAAAGGAAGAAGCCAAAAAAGAAAAGTTAACATTGTTAAATCTTTACTGATTTCAATTGAATTTGCTATTTAAAACGGTAAATCAGTAGTAAAAGAGATTTAAACGGGGTCATTAATTCTACCTATTATTTCTAAGAGAACTTCTCTGTTTTACCTTGAGCACCAGTGCAAAAGTACTGCCTGCTTTATCAGTGAGCTGGGTCTCGTCATCAAATGGAGAGAATTCGTGCATGTTCAATTCACAATTTCCTTTACTAGGCTTTCCAAAGGACTCTTGAAAGTTTGTAGAGGTACACCATGAGTGCTTCAAACATGTGTGACTACATGACAGGAGGCTGGGCGAATCAATTGTCCTGACTGTTTTGCCTTCTAAGCGCTTATTGTTCCTACTTATGAAGTAGGCAGATCTATTGTTTCCCGCTTCGGCTGCGAAAGCGACAGTACCAAGTACGCAGCACAGACCGATTGACCATGAAATCATCTTTGGACACTTCTAGCTTTCAGCGTGACATTCGTCTGACGAATATTCTGAACGATTTGGACACTTGCCGAATAAATTAAACTGGTAGATCTTGATAGGCAAGTTATAATTCCTCCAATCTTTAGAGCCGCCACTTGCCTAGTGGTGCTAATAAATAAATAGAGACGCTTATCTTGCTGTATTACCTAATGCGAGCTTGTATACAATACAGTTTAATAGTCTCCCCCAGCCCCAAGTCGACTTTCCTGCTAGCAGAGTTGCCTCGATCTTTCCTATACAAATCGACCATCTCCAAAACTGAAATAATAATTATTATGAAATAAAATAACAAGGAGCTTGTATACAATACAGTTAGTCTCCCCCGGCCCCAAGTCGACTTTCCTATACCAGCAGAGTTGCTTCGATCTTTCCTATACAAATCGACCATCTCCAAAACCGAAATAATAATAATCATGAAATAAAATAACAAGGAGCAAAATGATTTTAATCAAATTAAATCAATGGTAGGACAAAGTAAACTCCAATTTTTCAAAACAAACAAAAAGGGGAACTATCATTGTCCGAATTGTGACTTTTTCACAAAATGCCAAACTGATAACCGCCGATAAAAGATAATGAGACAAGTTCCTTTCGGCCGCCGAGGCAGGATAAAGGGAACTGATTTTTAGCGGTAATAAATATGGCATCTGATTTTTGAAAATCCGGCTCTATCAAAACATAAAGATCTTGTTAAAATTCGGCGTTTAAAAAAAAGTTGATATGTAGTACCTACTGGCGTGAATGAAAGAATATCCTTTATTTAAACACAATCAGTATTAAAGCAGCAGAACTTCTTGATGTGTCGTGATATAGGACACAAGCTTTGCTACAGTCTTAAAATATTCTTAGATCACGCTTCCTTGGTGAGAAAAGGCTTAAAATTTCAGTTTGAAAACACAAAAACAGAAACAAAACAAAACAGCCTAAAGCTATTTAACATAAATTGCTTAAACAATGCACAAATTATAGCTGGTATTTAGTACCCCAATAGGATGTGCAGTAATGGACAGATAGATAAATCGTTTATTGTATAAATACTTTGCAGTCGTAAAACAGAATTGCTTATTTTACAAATAATATTAGTTAAAATATAAAACTAATTACAATCATATGAATACAAATACTTGTGCAGTAAAGCTAAAAAATATGTATAAAAATCTTACAATAAAGTCGACTTCTTTGAAACTTTAAGAGCTTTATGCGCAACCCTGGGACAGCATAAACAAAAGAGCGTCTGAAACGTTCCGTATGGGAACGTGGCAAATGATATAACTTTTGACGCCTTAAATTATCGCTCGATTGTTTTCTTGGTGGCAGCAGGTGTTATAACTTATGTCCGGGATTGATAGCAATGGAATCGAACAATTGTCGACATAGTCCGTTGCATCTATCATATAGCGTTGGCAGGCCAAGGCTGTCAAGGCATTCCCGATATGACATGGCTGGTGAAATTATGGAAAGCGCTCTTTTCTGAATTCTTTCTATATCCTCATTAAGATAAGTCGGGAGTGCGTGATGGAAAACCGGAGCGCAGTATTCTAGTACAGGTCTGATTGTTGTACAATAGAAATTCACAATGTCATTAAGGGGAACACGAGCCCTTTTCAAGAGAACAATGAAATACAGGCGCTTATTTGCTTTCTCAACTAATGCAATCTACAATGTGATTGTTCCATTTCAAGTCACTGGATAATATAAACGGTACAAAATTGATTGCTTTATATATATTAGTATAATTGTGATTTACAGTTAAAATAAACACGTTGACGTAAGTCTTTGTAAATAAAAGTTGAATAAGTGATAACAGCTTCAGAGCACCTGCTTGTAAAGATTCCTTAGAAACTCCACTGATCAATATCGGACAGAATCTTTAGTCAGACAAAGGATTTTAAAGAAAGTTTAATTATCTCGAAATATTTGCATTGTGAAGGTGTCTTGCAGGATTGGGAAGGTGTAGAATTGAAAGAAGCGCCTTCTTAGATAACCTTCTCTAGCCTGTTCACAGACCCTCTATCTTCTCTTCAAAGTCCGTCAAGCGCGTGATAAAAAATAATAACCGCGGGGGACTTATTGACCGCCAGCGCAATCTACATTATCGGCCCATATCCACTAAGCTGTAATGCGGTACCGTTTATTGTATTCCAAGGACGGTCACCATGGTTTGCAATCACTTTTGCCAAAGGCCAGTCCTTTTTACCAGTCCTTGTCATCAAAATCCGGGGAATTCCATCTGGGATACAGAACGCTGCTACATTTCCAGGTTTCATTGTTTACGAATCATCATCATCATCATCTTAATTAAGACACGGTAAAAACATCCGTTACAATAGGTCATGCAATTAAAATAATAAAACTGATTTACATGCTTGCCGTGTGGGAGTACGAGTATCAATTGCCATAAGGCAACTGATTACATTTTTAAACGTAGTAAAAGATCTGGTCTCTCTGGTATTATGGGGAAAGCTATTCCACAAATGGGCCCCACTGTAGCAGAGACGTCGTTTAAGGAATTCAGTACAGGGCTTGGGTAGAGCTAATTTATTTGCCCTGTCTCTAAGATCTTATCCCGTGGTGAATGCTGCATGGCTTGAATAGATCTTGTAAGTACTCCTGGGTTCATTTATTTAAAATTTTAAACATTAGTTTAGCTTTCTGTTTTTTCCTTCTGGTATAGAGGTTATCCCATCCTTAATGTTTGCGGAGGGCAGTAGCAAGAGCGGTAATCGGACTTCGTGATTACCTCAATGGCACGATTTTGTAGTTTTTGTAATTTATCGGCCAATTCGTTGTTCAGACCTTCCCACACAGAGCAGCAATAGACGAAATGCGTTTGGATAAGAGCTCTATAAGGTAGAATAGCTGTATCTAACACATATACGACCTGACCCTTTTAATTAAGTGCGCCTATACCAGAGGAAATAGTTCTAGCCATCTCATTGACATGTTTGGACTACGTCAATGATCAATGTGAATTCCTAGGAACTTACTTGATCTTCTAAATGAATGTTGAGTGAATGACCAACGTTATTTGCAAGTCTCTAATGTGAGCCTATTAACATTAGCTCGGTTTTAACAATGTTTAGGCTTAACTTATTTACAATTAGCCATTTGTGAAGTGTAGCTAGTTCTCCATTCAAGTTCAGGTAAGCTACTGTTGCCAGAGATAATGGCTGGTTTCATCAGCGTACATCCGCGGTATGACCGTGGTCAAGCAATTAGGCGAGTCATTAATAAATATCAGGAAAAGGAGAGACCCAGTAAGCTTTCTCTGAAATGTCAGGGATGGAGCGAGAATATCGGCCGCTATTTTGAGAAACTTGGGTGCTAGATTTAGATTGTCCAAGCCAGTCGCCTTTTTAACTTCTAACTTTTCGAGTAATTTTTGAACCTCATTAGCACTACAACTGTTTAAAGAGAAGGTCTTGTCAGTTGGGACTGTAAAATAGTGTCCCGGTTGAGTATCAGCACGAGGTATGCCTCTTACCAAGTCGTGCATGTCCACTATTTGTGAAATGACAGTCAGAGGCCTCAGCCATTTCAGAAGCAGAGCTTTATCTCCTGTTTCGATATCAGCAATAACTTTTTTCTTGGGTTGACGAAAGTTCAGTTCATTGATTAGTTACCATGTTTTACGGGGATCCTTTTTATTAGCAGTGAGATTGTCATTAAAATATTTTCGTTATGCATATTTGACGGAATTGTTCACTTTAATTTTTGGAAGCTTTAAAATACGCCTAATACGCCCGCTTTCTTTTTCAAGTCTCAGCTCTTTTACGCATTTTCCGTATTAATATATCGATAATACAAGGAGATTTCTTTTTCCAAGTTCTTTTTGCTTTTTAAGGGCGTGATTATCTATACAGGCCAATACAACCGATCACGTTACTCAGTCGGGTTTGTATCCCATCCTCCAGTCAGCCTATCGACTTGGTCATAGCACAGAGACTGCCCTATTGAAGATACAGAATGACATACTAGCTGCAATGGACAATCAACGAGTTACTCTTTTGGTATTGCTAGACCTGAGTGCAGCATTTGACACGATTGACCACCAAGTGTTGTTGAATCGCCTGTGCGTGACGTATGGAATTACAGGTACCGCTCTTAAATGGTTTCACTCGTATTTATCAAACAGGAAACAGCGAATCCTGATTAACGGGAGCTATTCGAGTGACTTTGATCTGCCTCAACGGGTACCTCAAGGATCATGTCTTGGTCCCTTGCTCTTCACGTTGTACGCAAGTAAGCTCTTCGATGTTGTTGAATCCCATCTCCCTAACGTTCACGCATACGCTGATGATACGCAGCTCTATACCTCATTTAAGCCGGATGGTTCTGCTACTGAGACAGATGCTGTTGACGCTCTACAAGCTTGCATCAGGGACATAAGAACCTGGATGGTCCAAGATAAACTTCGGCTGAACGATGCTAAGACCGAGTTTCTTATTATAGGTACACGCGCACAGTTAAATAAGGTTATGATAAGTGACTTGCAAGTAGGTGAGGTAAAGGTTTCTGCGGTTTACTCTGTTAGAAACCTGGGTGCTTGGTTTGATGCAAACATGAATATGACCACACATATTAACAGCATATGTCAGAATATTTATTACCATCTACATAACATCCGGCGTATTAGAAAGTATTTATCATATGATAATAGGAAGTCCATTGTACAGGCTATTATAATGTCACGATTAGACTATTGTAACGGTCTATTATATGGTACGCCCGCTGTTCATCTTGGTAAGCTGCAACGCCTGCAGAACGCGGCAGCTCGGCTGGTATGTACTATATCTAGGTATGATCCTATCACACCATCCCTGATCAACCTGCACTGGCTTCCGGTTACCCACAGAATAGAATTCAAGATAGCAATGCTAGTTCACAAATGTATCTACGGCGTCGCACCACAATATCTTTTAGACTTGATAAAAATCAAAGAGAGCTCGCGGTATCAGTTGAGATCATACCGGGGCATACTCCTAATGGACAATACCTATAGAACAAAAAAGACACTCGGGGATAGGGCGTTTGAAAATGCTGCGCCCAAAGTATGGAATCGACTCCCTCTAGAAATTAGACAATGTCAATCATTGAACATTTTTAAAGTTTTACTAAAGACACATCTTTTTAAATTAGCTTTTTATTAGTTCTTTTATTAACTCATATTTTACTTTTATTGTTTTCCGAAAATTGTAAATTATTATTATTATTATCATTATTTGGACTAGCCATTTATTACTTTAAGATTTTAGTGTTGTAATGCGCACTCGATCATATCTTTATCGCATGCTAGACTGCGCAATATAAGAAATAAACATTATTATTATTATTATTATTATTATTATTATTATTATTATTATTATAACTGATTTTTTCCAGAATTCCCACAGGTCGTTAGGATCTGAGAATTGCCTAATGTCGTTCCATGGTCTTTGACAAACGTCTTTAAGAAACTCCGCTGTTTTAGACTTAAGACTTCGTGTGGTGATAATTTTAACACCGCCAGGGTTTGAAAAAATGCGTCAGTTGCGAATTAAATATCAGGGATATTAGTTAAACATAAGTCAATAAGAGACTGAGATTTAGCTGTTACTCTCGTTGGCTACGTGATTAGTTGTTTTAAGCGATAGATCGAGAATTGCAGTCAGCAGGATCTGGTTAGTTGGTTTATGTTCATATCGCCTACGAGATGTAGAACTCCAAAATCGATAAGCACGTCAGGTGGGGAATTGGGAGGTCTATACCACGTACTAACAAGGAATGGCCGAGAGTATGGATTAGAAATTTCAACAGTTAAACATTCCAGCCTGTCATTATATATTAAGATCCTCACATACTCGGTAATGAACGATTACTACGTAGGTAAAAGCAAACCCCTCCGCCATTTAGGCCGTTTAACATTCTGTCTTTCCGAACAATTTAATCCATTGCTAGTGGAGCCGAGTATTTCGAAATATTCGCCTCCTTAGCTTTCCCCGATTAAATAATTGTTTTTGAAAAAAAAAAGGATAGATACTCAGAGGACAGGCTAGTTTGAAGCGGGATGAAACTTTCCGAGTGCGAGCGACGTGTCATACACATGTCAGGGCGCAGTAGCCCGCGAGAGTTAACAGAGAGGAGCCCCCGGGTGATCTTAAAGAGGGCCATGAGCCGACTATCAATTCGACGTTGCTATCCCAGGTCTTCAAGCAGGTTAGTGACGCTAGGTGTGTTTTTGTATCGTCACAGGCACCATCGAGCCGCGCGGCGCTGTCTCCTTTCGATCCTATATGAACCGTTATTCTCAACGCCTGGGCGGGGGTCCCAAACACTTGAGCAGTACTCAACCTTGGGGCGTATAAAACAGACAGCGTAAAGAAAATGTGCGCTATTTCTTAATCAAGAACGCCATCTGCAGAATACAAGGACGACTTTCTTTCGATATTCCACTGACAGCGTGTATATCACTCATGATTGATCTAACTCGTTTCGTTTTGGAACTACGTATCTACGTAACTCGGCCCGTTGTTGCACTGAAGTTTAGCCCTGCCAGCTGGACAAATTAAACTAATCAGGAGAATCGAGGGAATCAATTGAGAGTGTGTTTGGTGTACAAAGTTTTACACAGTTCATATCTTCACGTTTCATGTAGGATCTCAGTTCATCCGTTACAAAATGATCAGGTTTCTCTTCTTTGGTATGGCTTTTAAGCTCGCACACTTTGCCCGGAATGTAAAAATTGTAACTCGCACACCTGGGGTCTCTTTCACAGGTGTTCTGGCAATCAACAATTGCCCTCGCTGCAAACTCTTTGAAGGTGTGACCCTTGAGAGCTTTACCAGGTGCTGATCTCTCTGAAGTTTTGCATGGCCCACCAACAGCCTCACTTCCATGCATCTGGGATATAAGACAAATTGTGAAAAGTGCCAGGGACATCATACAGCGCTTGAACTGCTGGTTCTGAAACTAAAAAACAATTTAGAATAAGTATTAAGATCTGTGAGGAGTTCCTCGAGTGATGTATTCTCACTTTTGCAGCAAGCTCAATGACAGATGTTCCACAATGATGCCCTACAGAGAGGCACCTGACTCCCGGGGGGTACTCCGATCCCTCTTTGCTGGTTTTCACATGACGTCACTAAAATTCAAACTACAAAACTATTGATCCTACTGAGATTTTACTTTCATGGTGTATTAGAGCAGCTGAAACAAATTTTCGCTTCAAAAAGGGGTCTTGGTTTTGTAATAAAGTACGCTTGAATTTCTAAGCTTTTGCGTGACGCAGCATTTTCATGACGGCCGAGACAGCTGTCATTTAGGTTAAAAAAGTGACTTTTTTCGAAGAATTTTGCTATCTAATCAGTTCAAGTGTTAGAAAAGTATTACTTTAATGTTTATGAGTTCCTCTGGGAGTAAATTCACGCTTTTTTAGCAAAACTCGGTAACAGATGTTTCTTTTGGTTTCCGTCCGCCATGTTGGAGCTCATCCGGATGAGCTCCAGCATGGCGTCTCCATACAAAGCTCTATAAATTTTGGTAAAACATTTCCTCGGATATCTCGTATACGAATTATTCCTTCGACCCAAATCTTGGCGAGGGTCTTTGTATATTTACCTCCTTTCATTTCCCAGATTCTGGACTTTATCTGTCGAATGGTTTTGATTTTTATTTTGATCTATTTTGGATGGCGTGACACTGAAAACCAGCAATACGGGGAGGCTCCGCCCGAAAGGATTACCTTTTTTAGCCTTCAGGTATAGAGCGGTTTTCATTTGAGTGTCGAAAAGTAATTGGTTTTGCACTTTCTACAGGATGCGGTTGGCTTAAAAGATTCGCGCCACCTTTTCATCCAATCAGAAGTAAAACCAAAGCCAATTGTGACGCGCTCGCATGCATTTTCCCGCGCTTTGCGTCAGCCACATGTAATTACTTCGAGTTTTGATTGGTTCAATGTATTGTCTGTGTCCTATGTGATTGGCCAGAGTAATTACTTTGGTTTTGGTTTTACGACACTCAAACGAAAACCACTCTATGAAAGGGTAGGGATTTTAAAAAGGCATAAAAGGGATAACAGATTCATTTAATGTCTTTATTTCACATGGCTGTGAAATAGTCAAGAAATCGTTTTGGTTTTGTATTTTATTCATATTTTTAAGTCATTGTATTTAGGGGGTCTCATTGAGGTGGTGGCTTTTACGGTTATCGGCTAAAATTTTGGCTCTTTTACGGCTATCGGTCAATTTATTTCAGTTACGGTTAACTAAAAAGTTAAAAATTAATTTCTTTTGTTTCAAAGAGTTAAATATTAATAAACCTGTATTTTTGTATCTTTAAGCAAAAAAGAGGTCTTAGGATCATCTTGGGATGAAATAAGTTATTCTTTTGAAAAATTTTAACATTTGATAGATCATTCTTTTAAGTATTCCGCTTCTAATATTATTTTACCCATAGAAATGCAGACGGTTAATTTTAAAAAGAATCTTCGTGAAAAAGCAAAAGTAGACGCGCGAACGCCCAACTCGCGGCCGGGGCACGACACCCAGTTATAACAAAAGTAACAGAATTCCAGGGTCCAGTTATATTTACAATCGCGAAGGACCCGTTGCCTTGTCCCTAGGCCTCATTAATCTGCGCAGCCAATGCGTTTCGGGTCACGTGGTCCGAGCTAGTTTTGTCTCGGATACGCCACCGAAATGCGTTGACCGAGAAGGCCTGGGAAGACGCCGTACGGAGGCTAGGCACGGCAATGTCTGAACTTGTTACAAGTCAACCTCTCGTAAGTACTTAAAAGAGGGTCCACAATAGGTTTAGCGGGATGCGGTATTTGACTATTTCTTGTGGTAGTACTTGGGATGCGAGCTAAAAAAAAGGAGTGAGAAGCGGGAATTTTGGTAATGAGCGGGAACGGGATTTGCTATTTTTATTGGGTTGGGATGCGGGAATCGTAAGGGAAAGGTAGCGGGATACGGGAATTAAGTTTTGTGGTGACTACATTTTGACCCTTTTGTGTACACCGCCTTTGTACTATTCGCCAAGGAAATGAAGCCAGCCAAATTTATCCATTATCACCTTTGCGTGTTAACGTCATATTCCGGTACTTGGTAAAGACGGCGTGCGCGAACGGTCACAGAAGAGGTCTGGAGTGAGGCCAAGAAACTAATTAGACTATTAACATCAATCAAAATTTACGCAAAGTTCTAAACTAGGTATGTGAAAGGGGTGCCATTTCTGGCAAAAGTGGTATATAAAGGGGTAAGCCGGGGAGTGACCTCGGGTCGTAGCCTCCCCGTACAAGGCTCCTGCCACGTATAGATCTTTGTTGAGTACCTTCCCACCCCCCGGGAGTATTGGTTCTTCTTAGACAGGCACCAACTTGACGTATCCACACAAAGTTCTAATAAGTTTGGCTAAAACCTTTCTCCGAGTATCAGCTCGCATAATGAAAACTTGCAGAGAGCTTAGTCTTTACGAGGTCATTTGCATAATTATCTTCTTTCGTCTGCCAAATTCTGGACTTTATCTATTCATCCGCCAAGAGCTTTATCTTCATGGGGGTCGTTCATTCGCGCTTGCGGTTTCAACAATTTGAATGGTGCACCGTCCGTATATAAAATATATATTTACAATTTACAATTAACTTCAAAAAGAAGCCTAATGCTCCGCACCAAGATTTCCTAATTCTTCGGATTATTTCGAGAAGCTTTTTTTTTTGTAATCATCGAGAACATGAAAGTGAAATACATATTGACTTAAAAAGGCTAATTTATCACCAAACGACATCGAAGTCTTCATAATTTATTCATGAAATGTTATCTCAGAGGAACTTTGAATGATCTCAGAGTCACTACTTTTTTTCCAAAAGATTTTAAATTGCAGTCTGCAAAATGAACTTCCAGCACACTCATATCGAGATTTAAACTAATGAGCCCTATAAAGGAATAATGTATTCCGCAGTTCTACTAAACAGTTATTGAATAAGGCTGAGTATAGCTTGTTCACAGGGCCTCTATTTTCTCTTCAAAGTCCGTCAAGCGCGCGTGATTAAAAAAACCGCGGGAGAATTTATTGACCGTCAGCGCAAGGGGGCATTTATTTTTCTTTCTCGCGAGCTCGCCGATGTTTGCGAAAAGAACGAAAAGAAAAAAAAAAGTTTAGTTAAATTCAGTGAAACATCAATTAGAACAATGGCTACACCTGTAAATTGTGCTTGCAAAGTTTTATTAAAGGACCCCTACATGTAATTATTATTTTTTGTGCCAATATAATAAACTGTAAACGACAAATTAAGAAATTTTGTCACGTTGTGTGAAAACTATAAATAGCTATACATTTGTTAATCAACTTGTGAAAGTTTTATTAGATTTACCCCAGTTTCATCGATAAGAATTTTTTCGGAAAGTTTGTATTAGCTCATTCATTTCCCTAACATAAAATTAGTCATCTTCTTACAAACGTAGTTTTAAGTCTCTCTAAAAAGAAGCTCATTTTTTATGCTTACATATTAATTATTGGAGAATATTATGGATAAGAAAAGGAACGTTTCATCTAGCAGAGACTTTCGCTAAAATGCATTGCATAACGAATTGGTTACTTGATAAGACGAAAAAAAAAAAAGTGCTGAATTCGACCGCAGCAGGATTAGCTCTATCGGTAGAGCACTTGACCGCAGAGCGGAAAGTCGTGGGTTCGATTGATACTCAGGGTCTTCAACAACAGTACTGAGAAATGAAATAAAGCTACTACCTTTGGCCTGCATGCAAACGGCTACAATTTCTGGTGGCTCGGATGACCATGTAAAATAGCGGTCCCGTCTCCAGTAGGAGACGTAAAAATAGTGTCCTTAAGTAAGTAAGTACTTAAGTGCTTTAAAAGTACATTTACACTCAAAAAACTAGCTGGATCTTTAAAAAGAGGTAACTGGGGCAACCATGAAATTTATAAGTTTGTATTATACATACTTCTATCTTCTTCGTGCTCTTAAAACTGACTAAAGTTACACATTTTCTCGTCTTAGTTAAATTCAACATTACAATCCGTTTTTAATTTACTGTAGTTTCAGCCTACAATAGACAGTGTCTTCATTATTATTGGCCCATATCCACTTAGCCGTCTCTGCTATGCCAGGTATTTTTCCCCAGGTTTTGTCACCATGGTCTGCAATCTCTCTTGCGAAAGGCCAGTCCTGGTCATCAAAATCCGGGGAATTCCATCCACTAGAAAAATTGCTGCTGCATTTCCAGGTTCCATCAGTTACCCGTCCGTTGCTAGTGGAGCCAAGTATTCCGCGAAAAGAGTCTTCAGTGTTTTCCCCGGCTACTGACAGAAATCGAATGTTTCCTGGTACAAGGTAGGTGGTGGAATTTTCCCAATCACTGTCCGTTCCGAGGCTTTGACCGTCAGCAAAAATTTCCATTTCATTGTCACAAGTGAATGTTGCAGTAAATTCTAAAAGGAAGGACAAATCCGCTTAGTGCTGCCCTGATGTATTTATTAATAGGCAGATTTAAAATTTGTTTTTAATTCCACGCGGGTAGTATGAGTACAAAAGTTCAGACTAACATTTCAAAATTCAATAAGTATTTTAACTTTTATTAATTTAACAACGTAAAAAAATTCTTTCTTACATAAATTTTCGCCAATCCCTTTCTATTTATTAAGTGTTCCCCATTTTTCTTTCGCCTCTTAACTTTAGCTGATGAAGTGGCAAGCGTATGTTGTTTTGAGCCTCACGTGTTCCTGAGGCTGTCATCGCCTTTTTTCTTTATTCAGGGTTCGTTCCTTTTGGTTGATCGGGACTCGATCAGGATGTATGATCTTGCATTAATTAAGGTCATATGATACATGAATGAGTAATCTTAAACCACGGCTTCAATGTATCTTTTTCTCTCTTTTTTTTTTCCTTTTCACTAGAGTTTAGAATAAACAACAGGTATTTTACTAAGGTTCTATTATACCACTTGTCTTTACCTAGTTTACGCGCAAGACTGAAGTGTTAACGTGCTGATCGCGTATTCACATAGAATGTAAAGCGCGCTTGAGAACAAAAGCCTGGCTAATGGGTCCATTATAGACTGCGAGCCGGGAAAGAAGGTCACCCGTACTCTGCCAGCCACGACAACTTTAGGAAACGTTTATATGAGAAAAAAGTTGATTCTTTTGCCCGAGCCAAGAGCTGACAGCAACACTCGCGCATGGTTTGATTGTCTCGCCTGGCTGGGCGAGCCAAAGTGTTTATATGGAGAAAAGTTGACCTGGCTAGCAGGGTTACCCTTTCATCGAAAGTTAAATTGTGACTCGGCTAGTCGAGTAACTATCCCTTCAAGCAGAGCCAACGTTTTGTATCTCTTGTAAACGGCTGCAGAAAGATTTGTTGAAGCAAACTGTGAGTTTCTTGTTTTTTGAGGACACGGCAGTTTGTTAGCAACATTTATACAGGACGCACTGTCAGTTGACTATAGTCCCGCATGTTAAGCCGCAAAATGTAACAATTGACGCAAAATGTAACATTAACGCGAAATGTAACAACTTTTGACGCAAAATGTAACATTAACCCGAAATGTAACAACTTTTGACGCAAAATGTAACAACTTTTTAACACGAAATGTAACAACTTTTTGACACAAAATGAAACAATATTTTTAACGCGAAATGTAACAAGCAAAATGTTACAGCCTTGAAATAACTGAGAAGCTTGGACATGAGGCTTGTAGATAAAGTGTAAATTGTCTGGTAGTTACAAAAACAGTTTGTTTATAAAGTTTTCTTATAATGACAAATAAACTTACAAAACGTTTTTCGATAATAGTAACTAAATCCTGAAACAGTTCAACAAATTGTTGTTTATTATATCTTTCTGTACTTATGGGTGACGCTTAAAAGAAAGTTGGCGTTACATAATCCAGGACGTATTAGATGGGTTAGGATGGTACATTTTTGACAATCCCTCTAGGGAGTTGAGCCCGTATGAAATCGAGGCGAGTATCGATTACTGATCATTCTTTTCACACTTTCATCGAGTGAAGACGCTTTCTGTTTTTATCCGACGCTGTCTGTTTTGTTCATTTTGCGGCGTAACACCGCATCACCCTTCCACTTTAATTAAGTACCAGTGATCCTACCTTTAAGATTGCAAAATGTCTTCCCGTCGCCCATATATCCATCGTGACAAGTGCAATTGTAGGAGCCATTAGTATTTGAGCAAGACGCGAGGCTTTGAAGGCAGTCATGTGATCCTTGGATGCACTCATCAATATCTAAAAATGATAATGAGAAGCGTATATTCCTGCACTTACAACCTCAAGAACTATCACTTAAGAAACACACTGTGTCGCACTGCCGTGACGAAGGTCGCTGGGAGGATCTATTTCTTTTAACAACGAGTTTATTTAGTGGAGTTGTAGAGTATTTTCAATGATCAGCGAGCTTCTTTTTTTTCTCATCTTAAAGCGCTGAAAAACAAAAAAACGACTGCGGAAGAGTTTCGATATTTTGGGGTTTATTTCGTCGCCCGGAGAAGGTCCTCAATAAAGTCAACTGATACCCTCCTCTCCAAGCTGCTCCATGCTTTATCAGAAATTTTTCAATAAATTATTCCTAAGCTGATTTCACACCATCGATTGAAATGGACTAAACGTGTTACAATCTTTGACAAACATCCATTTTTGTTTATGAATATGCTACATCAAGGGAATAGCGTGTAATAATGTGAATAAATATTCATTCTCAGTTCTTTTCTGATCTACAAGTTTATCTGGTAAACTTTCACAGTATTTTCAATGATCAGCTTCTCTTTTTTTCTCTCATCTTGAAGCGCTGAAAAACGAATGTGAAAGAGTGTAGATATTTTTGGAGCTTACTTGTCGCCCGGAGACGGTCCTGATATAAGGAAATGTTGGTTCCTCAATTTAGTTAACTGACCGCCTGATAACCCATGCATTACAATAGGAGAGCGTACCAAACACTTACCATAACCCCCCTCCCTCCTTCGAGCTCTTCCATGCTTTATCCATCACAATTTTTTCAAACAATTATTAATTCCTATACGATTTCACACAATTCGTTGAAATGGACTAAATGTGTTACAATCTCTTTGAAAAACATATGGCATTTTTGCTAAAGTATTTGTAGCATCAAGGGCAGTTGGAGTCGACGACATAGACAATATTATGACTGGCAACAAGAGTAATAGTCTAATGTGAATAAAAAGCTAGTACCTGAGCAGTTTTGGCCATCTCCGGTGAAGCCTGCCTTACATGTACAGTTGTAGCTGCCTTTAGTGTTATTACACTCCGCCTTACCACTGCAGTTATGAATCCCTTCTGCACATTCGTCAATTTCTGAAATAACGTTGGGAAAGAGATTATGATGTTGATTTTTACTGGAATTACCATTGTTACTGTTTTCTTTCTTTTGACGATTGTCCGCCTGTTTTATGAAGTGTGTTGCCCGCGACAAACGAAGTCCCCCTAGCCCCAATTGTGGCCAATTTGTTGAAGACAAAACGACAGAAAAAAAGGTGATACTACTGTTCCTGCAAACTCAGCAAACCATTTCAAATAATGGCAATAAAAAGTCATACTTGTCACTAACGCTTTTATTCAAGTAACTTAGTGTTTCCTGTTCATTTATCAACTGTTACCGTCATCATCATCATCATCATCATCATCATCATCATTATCATCCTCATCGTCGTCATCGTCATCATCATTATTATTATTAGCTATTAAAGGCGATTGAAGACAGGTTTAACACTAAGGAAGGAGGCATAGAAGAAATAAACATCAACGGTAAGATGTAAATCAATAATCACCTGAGCAGTTTTGACCATCTCCAGTGAAGCCCGTCTTACATGTACAGTTAAAGCTTCCTTTGGTGTTATTACACTCGGCGTGGCTACTGCAGTTATGAGTCCCAGCTGCACATTCGTCAATGTCTGAAATAACGATGAAACAGAGATTATGATATTGATTTTTTTACTAGAATTACTATTGTTAACGATTTATTTACTTTAGACAAATGACCGCCTATTTTATAAAGTGTGCAGCCCGCGAAAAACGAAGTCCCACTTGTCTCAATTATGGTCAATTTGTTGAAGACAAAACAACAGAGAACAAAAAGGTGATACCACTGTTCCTGCAAACTCAGCAAACCATCTCAAATAGTAGCACTAAAAAGGTCATACTTGTCACTAACGTTTTCGTTCACTCCATGTTTTCCTTATCGTTTTACCTTGACATGTATTACCGTCACCCATAAAACCCTCTTTACAAGAACAAAGGTAGGAGCCAAGCGTGTTCTTGCAGTTTGCGTTGACGTCACAAACTGGAGGCGTCTTCAAGCACTCATCTTCATCTAATAATATAAAACAGACAGCATAAGGAAAATGTGAGTTATTTCTTAATCAAGCACGCCCTCTTCAGACTATCAATATAAGGACGACTTTCTTTTGATATGCTACTGACAGCATGTATTTGACTCAAGACTAATCTAACTCGTTTCCTTTTGGAAATAACATACCAGAAATACGTATCCTTCAAAACCTCGAGAAAGTCCGCCCGGTGTTGCACTAAAGTTTTGTCCTACCAGCTAGACAAACTAATAAGGAGATTCGAGGAAATCAATTGAGAGTGTGTTTGGTATACAAAGTTGTATATATTTCATACCTTCACGTTTCATGTAGAATCTCAGTTCATCCGTCACAAAATGATCAGGTTTCTCCTCCTTGGTATGGCTGTTAAGCTCGCACACTTTGCCCGGAATGTAAAAATTGTAACTCGCACACCTGGGGTTTCTTTCACAGGTGTTCTGGCAATCAACAATTGCCCTCGCTGCAAACTCTTTGAAAGTGTGACCCTTGAGAGCTTTACCAGGAACTGATCTCTCTGAAGTTTTACATTGCCCACCAACAGCCTCACTTCCATGCATCTGGGATATAAGACAAATTGTGAAAAGTACCAGAGACATCATACAGCGCTTGAACTGCGGGTTCTGAAAGTTAAAAAGAATTTAGAATAAGCATTAACATCTGTGAGGAGTTCCTCGAGTGATGAATTCTCACTTTCACAGCAAGCTCAATGACAGATGTTCCACATTGGTGCCTTACAGAGATGCACCTGACTCCCGGGGGGTACTCCGATCCCTATAATCTATACGGCGAAGCTCCGCCCGAAAGTGGTACCTGTTTTAGGCTTCAGGTATATGAAAGGGTAGGGATTTTAAAAAGGTCCAAAAGAGATAACAGATTCCTTTAATGTCTTTCATTTTTCCGTGAAATAGATCTTTGTTGAGTACCTCCCTACCCCCTGGGAGTATTGGTTCTTCTTAGGGAGGCACCAACTAGACGTGTTCTCAGAAAGTTCTGTAATTAAAAAAAGTTTGGGTAAAACCTTTCTCCGAGCATCAGCTCGCATATGAAAACTTGCACAGACCTGAGTCTTCACAAGGTCATTTGCATAATTATCTTGTTTTGTCTGCCAAATTCTGGACTTTATTTACTCGTCCGTTAAAAGGTTTATCTTCACAGGGGTCGTTCATTCGCACTTGCGGTTTCATCAATTTGAAGGGTGCACCGTCCTTTAGACAGCTAAATAAATTTTTTTTTTTCAAACAAATTAAAAAGAACATCGTATGTAAAATATATATTTACAGTTTACGATTAACTTCAAGAAGAAGGCTAATGCTCCTCACCAAGATTTCCTAATTCTACGGATTATTTCGAGGTCATTTTTTTTTTGTAATCATCGAAATCATGAAAGTGAAATACATATTAGGGCCATTTATACAAGGAAAAATAAGACGCGTCTTACATAAGACGCGTCTTAAATAAGACGCGAACTTTCCGTATAAACGGCACATTTCGTCTAAAATAAGACGCGGCTTAGCTAAGACGCGTCTTATTAGATAAGACATGCTCGTATAAATGGTCCAGTTCGCGTCTTATTTAAGACGCGTGTTATGTAAGACGCGTCTTATTTTTCCTCGTATAAATAGCCCTAATGACTTAAAAAGGCTAATTTACCTCCAAACGACAAAGTCTTCATAATTTCTTCATGAAATGTTATTTCAGGGGAACTTTAAATGATCTCAGATTCACTAGTTATTTTTTCAGAAGATTTTGAATAGCAGTTGGCAATTTGAACTTCTAGCACACTCATCTCGATTTAATTTTAACCAATGAGCCCTATAAAGGAATAATAAATTCTGGAGTTCTAACTAAACACTGAATTATTGAATAAGGCTGAGTAAGATATGAAGAATTATGTCTCACTCTCCGTTTTCAGCCTCTTTCCAAACCTTTTCTTTGACTGCTCGCGCTTACTTCAATACGCAAAGATACGGACTGTTTTGCAGTCTAGGGCTTTATTTATTCATCCGTTAAGATGTTTATCCTCAAGGGGGTCGTTCATTCGCACTTACGGTTTCATCAATTTGAACGGTGCATCGTCCTTCAGACGACTAATTGAGTCTTTTTCAAACAAATTAAAAACAATATAGCAGTCCATATAAAAGATATATTTAGAATCTACGATTACCTTCAAAGAAGAAGGCTAATGCTCCTCACCAAGATTTCCTAATTCTAAGGATTATTTCGACAAGTTCTTTTTTTTTAATCATTGAGAACGTGAAAGTGAAAGACTTGTTGACTTAAAAACGCTAATTTATCACCAAACGACAAAATCTTCATAATTTATTCATGAAATGTTATTTCAGAGGAACTTTAGTAATCTTAGAGTCGCTAATTTTTTTTCCAGAAGATTTTGAATTGCAGTCGTTAATGTGAACTTCCGAAACACTCATCTCGATTTAACTTTAACTAATCAGCACTATATTCTGGAGTTCTATGCTGATGAAAGCGGATTCGATGTTATCCGCCTCAGCAGGCAGCGTCCAAGACCTGCATAACTCTTATTCTTATTCTTTGATATAGAAAATTTACCAAACCCAACTAAAGCCACAAACTTGATGTAATTTATTTAGTAGATGACTTTTAGGAGCGGATCTACGTAATAATCAACCACAAGTCGTTGGAAATAGATAAAAATGATTTTGTCCCTGTGACAGATGCTTTACAACACTTTTGTTTTACGTTTGCTTGGCGAAGAAGCACCTGCTTTCTATCCAACGATTTTTTTTCTCAATCGCGGAATGGACCGAAATAGAGAGAAAATACATTCAGCCGAATTCATTTTCAGACATTTATGTAGTCAAAAATAACTGTTTGCCATGTAAAGAAATCTTAAGCGTTGTTATTTACCGATCTTAAGTCAGAAAAAAGTTAGATTACCAAATTCATTTGGAAGTGTTTTTCATCATATACCAGAACCGGCTACATCTCCTTAGAAACAAAAAATGTCAGATACTGTATATCTAAGGGTGCTCATTCATGAAAATCTCTCAGGAAAATACCATATCGCAAATAGGTAGAACATTTTGGCGTTATTGCTATATACTATATTATTCACTTGTACCACTCTATACTCTACGAAATATTAAGGACACCTATCCAGCCTTATTTATTATATTTGGCAGCATGGAATTCGGTTTTTTCTCCAATAACGCATGCCTATAATCTTCTTAATGCACATCGCAGTCCGGCAGATCTCACGCAGTACAGTTTTCAGTACTTTGATGGCCATTAGCTAACTCGATAGAGCACTAGACTGCAGAGCGGAAGGCCGCGAGGTCGATCGTCGAGGCCAGACCAATACTGACAGTCTTGAAATAACTGAGTGAAAGTATTGCCTTTGCCTTAATGCAAACGGCTAGACCCTCTTGTGGCGGCGCCGATAAATACCTAAAGTACCCCTCCCGTCTCTAATATAGGAGTCGTGAAATTTATTAAGTGTGCTCAGTTTTACAATCAAATGAAGAGTTGTTTTCTTTTCCTATTCAGTCTCCTCTAATTTTCCTCCATTCGATGGCTGTTCCGTTTTATCACCTCCTATAAGCTGATATTTTTTTTCTCCTCAAACTAGTATTTCTCACTACCACTAAATAAGATAAGTTCCAAGAGGTCAAGATTTTTTGCTGAAAGTTGCTGAAGGCTAAATAAACAAACAAAGTATTTTTCAGGAAAAGTTTTTAAAATTCACAATAGTATACCTTCCAAATTCATTTCTAATGTCTTTTTACCCTAGATACCTCAGGTGTTTTACACTGGAGACTTTCAGTAGGAAATGACTATTGAATATGGTTTTGCTCAATGTTGATTGAAAAAATACCTTAAATATATTTCGGCTGCTTTGTTTGCATTTCTTGATATATGCTCGCTAAAGCTTTATCTCATTATGCTGTTGGTAAATAAACTTTTATAGTTAACTTATTGAAAAAATGTTTATCTACTTTTCTCTCAGTTTTGGAAATATGCTTGTTATGTAATATGTGTGTAGCCACTGCTCGCATTTAACTGCGGCTCGTGCACATTTTTGTAAAATTCCTTGCGAATTTCCGTTCCTATACTTTCATTGCACCACATTAGGGAAGACAGGTATCTGAATATATATATATATATATATTTTGAATGAAATGCTATTCGCATGTCAGTTCCTGACGGCAGGGAAAAAGTTATTTAAGAAGTGGCTTCTCGTAATTCTAAACTTCCCCTTTTTTATACCATAAGAGTTCAGAAAGAGAAAAGAAAGTTCGTCGTCGTCTGTCTTTTCGCCCTTCATAAAACGTGAAATTAATTTCACTTAGCGAAATCGTGTATTGACGGAAAAGAAATGTACAAACAAGTGTAATGCAAGTGCAAAGTCGCTTTTCTGGCGTCCTCGTTGCCGTCGTCGAAACATGGAGCGGTGGTGTTTTGTCTCAAATGGGAACGCGTATGAGCTCGTGTTGGGGAGGTTGCTAAACTTCTTGAAAATTATGATATTACATTTCCACTTTACAATCAACTTATAAGAAGAAGCCCAGAGTTCTTACTTACCTAGACTTCTGTCCAAAGGCAGGAGCCCATTCGAGAAGGTGTTATGAAAGAACTCGAAGGATTTAATAGAATTGCTTCAATTACAGAAAATAAAAACTAGTATGGTAATAAGATACCTCAAGTCAATTTATTTTGGAGTCTATTAGTAGAAATAAAAGGCGGAGCTAGATATTTGTTAACATTATACGGCTATTTATTACCAATCGACAAATCTTCGGTTTTCTTACATTTTATTCACTGAAATTGTATTCTAAAACTATTCAATAAAAGTATGAATACAAGCAAGACGATCATCAAAAGATTTCAAGTTGCGAAGTCTTGAGCAATGCGTGCACTATCTGATTAATATATAACAATTATTCACCGAAGTGGAGGTGGCTAGTCGTGGTTATTTGCCGAACTGCGAAGCAGTGAGGTAAATATTCACGACTAGCCACCTCCTCTTCGGTGAATAATTGTTTTAGTATATACTAAAACAGTGAGATGATTGAGCACAAAAATGATGATTTTTAACTCAAATACGGTTGCCAACGATTACAATTTTGGCGCGTAATGACCGGGCGGCCGCGGTCGTCGCTTTTTCTTGCCGACAATTAAAACTTTTGAAGGCATTTGTTTAGCTCTTGCGCGGAAATTTCTTCAAAAGGAGTTGTGAATTCTTTTTGTATTTAAAATCATTCTATAAAAAAAGATTATTAAATTTAGTTTTAAGCTTATTTATGAACAACTCAACTGAATAAATTAACGCAAGACTTAAAAACTTAATTTGCGTTTGTAAACAAAAACCTTTTTCACCGGTTTTATCGCTAAATTCGTGTCAAAAAGACAAAGCTTTACCTGTTAAAACTTCCAATCCGAACTTCGTCACCTTCTTAGTGTATTTCGGAAACAGCTTGCTTGATTAGTTGTGAAATTTCTTTGTTTGTTTACGGCAGCAAACCGAGAAGGCATTTTGCTCGCAACTTACGCGAGTTTGGAGTAGCTCGGAGGAGGAACTGGAGGTGAATCAGTGAATAGTGCAGGATATTCACTGATTGAGTAGCCAATCAGAGCGCGCGAAAAACACTATCCACTGTTTTAGTATATACTAAATAGATTTAGCCAGGGCTAAAAGCGAAGCTCTGGTTAATAATACGTGTAAACAAAAAAATTAAATCGTGTAATGCTAAACGGGGGACGAAAATGAAAATGGTTTCAAGACTAATAGATCTAATGAGCAAAAAAACAAATTGCACGTGCAGCACACTTTTTCTTCTAATTAGCAAAAAACAAATTTGCACGTGCAGCACGCTTTTTTGTCTTTTCCTTGTCGTTGTTTTGCACGATTACAACACTGTTTTGTACGACTAAAACGTCAAACTTCCTAGTTACACACTATTTTATGGAGAAATTGTCGTATGTCCTTACCCAATATTTTGTTTCGAGTGTTCATGTTCGCTTTTATTTTTCACTGCCGCTCATTTTCACCTTGCTGGCCGCTAGCATTTCTCATTTTCTCACCGCCGCTTTGAATTTCCATGTTTTTCTTCCTACGAATTTTCAGTAACTCGCTCTAGCTCTTTCTCTGTTATCAACGTTAGTGTACACATAAAAAATAACGCCAAAAAAGACACGACTTTTTTCTTTCTAAAAGTCCGGGCGGCCATGCGATTTCCTTCCAAATAAAACCTTGAGTTGCATTTGGGTTCCCATACCTGTTAATTGAGTTATTTTACATTGGTATGCCTGTGGTGCGGACGGACGGCCGCTCGCTCGGTGTACGGTCAAGTGATTACCAAATTTTCTGGGATGGGTAGATTACCACATTTCCTTAGCTATGGGGCTCCGCAAACGCGCGCGCTTCGCGCGCCGGTGGAGCTCCGCTATAAAAGAACTAAAATATTTCCTATAAAAGTTTTATGACTCAAAGCAGACAAATTGATAAGCAATTTTAAGCTAATGGTTTCCTTTTAAAATACTTATTCTCTGTAAAGCAATGGAAACTGCGGGAAAACGTTTTTAAGCAGCTTTTAGCAGTTTGTTTAACACTGAATCAACGTCAATAGTACTAAATCGATTGCCCATCCGATTTTAGTACTACATTCAGCTAACATTACACAGTAATTGATATTCAAACCTTCCTCTTGTTCCTTTTGTTCTATGCCATGAAGGATTCATCAGCTACCGGCCCCTTATAAATCTCTGTTGATTATACCCCCCCGGATTGTGCCCGTCAGAGAGGCACCAACTAAGCTTGTCCACACAAAGTTCTATAAGTCTAGGGAAAACTTTTCTTCGAGCATCAGCTCACATATGAAACCTTGCACAGACCTCAGGGTCTTTTAAGATTCAGGTCTGTTTGCATTTGAGTCCTTTCAAACAAATTTCTAAAAAAATCGTCAAACATATATTTACAATTTATAATTAACTTCACTAAGAAGCCCTATTGCTCCTCACCCAGATTTCTTAATAGTACGGATTAATTCGAAAAGTTTTTTTCTAACTAAAGATAACACTAATGTGAAATACCTGTTATCACCGCAAGAGCGAAGAACATACTAATTGTAATCCTTCACTTTGTTATAAGATCCAATGTAAAACATTGCACTTCACCTAATGAGTTCTCCTTTAACTCATCCTGTACGCTCCTGCTTTTTTTGATGCCTCCAAGTACTCTTTCTTTGCCAGATGTATACCTGTGTGGAACAGACTTGCATCTACTGCTTATCGCTCCGTCTTCAAAACCCATATCTAGCCTATGGATTGTGAAGGTAAGTTGCATGGATTGGGAAGGTAGGCGGAGTTCTCTACAGGTAAATAGAAAAAGAGCCCTTTTTTAGATAACCTGGTTTTATGCGAGTGTCCGTCCTTCCACAGCGTTACCATGGAAACGACTGGCAGTGAGATGTCACACTCATAAAACACAAGATGAATTGTGGTGATAGCCACCTCGCATTTGTTTAGTGTTTGGGTAAATAAAAATATTTAGAAACAGTGAAACATCAATTAAAACAATGATTACACCTGTAAATTGAGCTTGTAAAGTTTTATTAAAGGATCCCTGCATGCAGTTATTAATTTTTGTGCCAATATGATAAACAGTAAACGACAAATTAAGAAATGCTGTCACGTTGTGTAAAAACTATTAATAGCCATACATTTGTGAATCAACTTGTGAAAGTTTTATTAGATTTACCCCCAGTTTCATTGATAAGAATTGTTTTGGAAAGTTTGTATTTGCTCATTTATTTCCTTACCATAAAAATTTATCATCGTCTTAAAAACGTGGTTCTAAGTCTCTCTAAAAAAGGAGCACATTTTTTATGCTTACAAGTAATTATTGGAGACTATTATGGATAAGAATAGCAACGTTTCATCTTGCAGAGACCTTCGCTAAAATGCATCGCATAACGAATTGGTTACTTGATAAGACGAAAAAAAGTGCTGAATTCGACCGCAGCAGGATTAACTCTATCGGTAGAGCGCTTGACTGAAGAGCGGAAAGTCGTGGGTTCGATTCTCTTGAGGCCGGACTGATACTCAGAATCTTCAACAACGCTGAGTGAGAAATGAAATAAAGCTACTACCTTTGCGCTGCATGCAAACAGCTAGATCTTCTCGTGGCTAGAATAACCATGTAAAATAGCTGTCCCTTCCCCAGTAGGAGACGTAAAAATAGTGTCCTCAATTAGTACTTAAGTGCTAAGTACATTTATACTCAAATAAACGGGATCTTTAAAAATAGGTGACTGAGGCAGAGGTGAAATTTAAGTTCATATTACATACTTCTATCTGCTTCGTACTCTTAAAACTGACTAAAGTTACACATTTTCTCGTCTTAGTTAAATTCAACATTACAATCCGTTTTTAATTTACTGTAGTTTCAGCCTACAATAGACAGTGCGTTCACTAATATTGGACCATATCCACTTAGCCGTCTCTGCTATGCCACGTATTTTTCTCCAGGGGTGGTCCCCATGGTTTGCAATCACTTTTGCGAAAGGCAATTCCTGGTCATCAAAATCCGGGGAATTCCATCCGGGTGACAGAACGCAGCTGCATCCTGCGGTAGTTTCCAGCTGCTTGAATTTTGATAAAATTTGTGACACAGCTTCTTTGAGGCAACAAAGGAAGGACCACTTTATTTTCTGTGCGAAAGACTAATGATGAAAATTATGAATAACAATAAATTAGCTTGAAGCGACAATCTCTTCATGACTTTTTTACTGTAGTGTCAGTCTGCAATAAGCAGTTTTGTTGTTGGTGTCTCCCCATATCCACTTAGCTGTCACTGCGATACCATTTAGTTTACCCCAAGGAGTGTCCCCATGGTTTGCAATCACTTTTGCCAAAGGCCAGCTCTGGTCATCAAAATTCGGGGAATTCCATCCGGATGACAGAACGCTGCTGCATTTCCAAGTTTCATTAGTTACCTGTCCGTTGCTAGTGGAGCCGAGTAGTCCGAGATATCTGCCTCCATGGTCTTTCCCGGCTACTGACAGAACTCGAGTGTTTCCTGGTACAAGGTAGGTTGTGGGTTTTTCCCAATCACTGTCTTTTCCGAGGCTTTGACCGTCAGCAAAAATTTCCATTTCATCGTCACAAGTGAATGTTGCATTGAATTCTAAAGGGAAGGACAAATCCGCTGAGTGCTTTCCTGATGTATTTATAAATAGGCAGATTTAGAATTTAGTAATTCCCATGTGTCCTATGGGTACAAAAGCTCAGTGCAGCATTTTAAAATTCAGTTTAGTAACTGTTTCAACTTTTATTGCTAAGGTGAAAAGAAACTTGCTTACATAAATCTCCCCTAATTCCTTTTCCCTTTTCTTTTTTTTTCTTTCGCTTCTTAAGCCTCATGTTTTCCTGAGGCTGTAATCTCGCCATTTTTCTTCATTTAGGGTTCGTTCCTTTTAGTTGATCAAGATCAGGATGTATGATCCAAGATCACTTGGATCATGCCTCATCAAAGTAACTGTTAAATCCCATATTGACAAGGATAATCGCTAAATTCTATCCACCAAGATGCAAGCCAAGTGGTCTTAAGTTATGGGTATTCTGATTATTTTGCAAGTTTAGTAAGTGACAAATTAATCAAAAGAAGCAATGTACTGGTTATTAGTCCATTAAAAGTTTCGCCAAAATGATCCTCGCGTGTATTCTGAACACATCTGTGGTTGGCCTGTGAGGAGATTTGTTGAAGCTAATGAAATAGAGTCGGTCTGCTGAGAACACGGCACTTTGTTAGCAACCGTTAAGCAGGACGCGCTATCAACTAACTACAATCCATCACCCCTCCTTTTGAAGCACCAATAATCCCTACCTTTAGGGTTGCAGAATGTCTTCCCGTCACCTACATATCCATCTTGACAATAACAATTGTGCGAGCCATGAGTATTTGAGCAAGACGCGAGACTCTGAAGGCAGTCATGTGATCCTGGGGTGCACTCATCAACATCTGAAAATGATAAAGAAAATCGTATATTCCTAGTTACAACCTCAACAACATTGGTCATTTAGAAAATGTGGCTAAAATTGTGCTAAACTGCCATTGCAGAGGTTCGATCGACGGGAGGACACAAAGCAAGATTGAGGAGTAGCTAAGCATATTGTATGTCTTTGCAACAGTTACTCAGAGACCGTTTCCTTCATGTGCTAATGTCTTCCAAAAAGAAGACACTGTGTATCCTTTGGCCTGTTGCAATATGCATGATCTGCGTCACAATAATAATGCTTTCCTATTTGGGACTCGTATATTATCATGACTGCAAATGAAACTTAAAAAATCAACTGTAAACTCTCTACTGGTAGTGATTTTAAGTCGACGCTCACGTCTATTTTCGTTTGATTTAGATACCTTGGCCTTTTGATATTGTTACCTGAGCAAGTCCGTTTCCAGTATACCCACGAATTCAAATGTTTTCGCTCTAACAGAAGTTTTCTCTTCTCGGAAATAAATTCAACTCTATGACTGTTATTCGTCGTTTGATTCTTGATATCTAAACATTTTTGTTTTGTTACCTGTGCAGGTTAGACCGTCTCCAGTATATCCTGGCTTGCAAAGACAAGCAAAGGATCCTTTGGTGTTGTTACAATACGCATGATTTGTATCACAGTTATGCTCTCCTGTTACACACTCGTTTATCATGTCAACAAAAAACAATGTAGACATATTTCTTGCATCATCTGAAGGCTGACATTTGTTTCCTCTCAATTTATTATAAATTTAGAACATTCGCTAATAAAAAAAAACAACACGTGATGTATTGAAGAGTTCCTACCTTTTTCGCAGTGTTCTCCTTTGAAACCAGAAGGACACACACATCGATATCCCTTCACGGTAAATCCAGACTGACAGATTCTGCCATTATCGCAGTTGATTTCATCACAGGCACTCTTAACAAAAAGGTTTTTTTGGTTGATTTGGTAGTTATCATAGAAAAAATACGAGCTCAAATAAAATTGGTTACTAGAAAATGGTTAAGCCTGCGAAAACATCCGTTTCTCCTCGGTCTTCGCCGCTGGGGTCGTTTCACGCGGAGGAACGTCTGCGATTCAGCGACAGAAATTCCATTCTGATGACGCAAATCAATGTTTACTCAATAAATTCGGTAGTCATGGAGTTCCAAACGTAAATTTATTCAATTTTAGGTTTCTTCTCTTTCTTTTTGTGTTCAACTGCGAACAAGCTCCAGCAAAACTCAAATCATTGTCCTAGACAAGACTATATTCCACAAATATTGACTGTCTTGTTAGAGATTTATCGCGTTTACATTTGACCTTTGTGGCCTTTTGTCTTTTCAAAAGTAGGTTGAGTTTGATCGTCCGGGCGAACGTAGTCCGGAACAGGACTGTCGTTGTTGACAGTGACTGCCGCACAGGTTGTCGAAACGTCAGTCACTGTTACTGAACTGTCCTGTTCAGGACTACGTTCACCCGGACGATCAAACTCAACCTACTTTTGAAATGACTCCTGGGTTCAAACCTTTCACAACTTTTGTCTTTTGTCTGTCATTCGTAAACAATAGCTAAAACAATGGAACTACTCCGTCGACCAACCAGGGATTCTGACCGGATTCTGGATATATTTTACGTCATCAGTATGGAATTTCTGTCGCTGAGTCGCAGATGTTCCTCCGCGCGAAATGCCCCCAGCGGCAAAGAGCGTGAAGAAACGGGCTAAGAAAGGCTAAGCAGGCAAGAAAATGGTAGCTAAAAGAAATTATAAACAGATTAAGAGTTGTTGCAAAAGAAAAAGAACAACAAGAAGAACTGAAGCTTGAACATGCAAACAAGAACACAAACACGAACTCGAACACGAACACGGACAAAGACACGAACAGGAACGCGAACACGAACACAAACACAAATACAAACACGAAAACGAACACGAACAAGAACGCGAACACGAACACGAACAGGGAAGAACTCAAACACGAACAAAAACTGGAACGAGAAGAACTAAAGAGCAAGACGAATTCGAGAGAAAGAATTGAAGAACAAGAACAAGAGAAATTTGAGGAGGAGGATTGGCAATGATAAGAATTAAGAAAAATCTTACATCTGCTCCGTGATAGAGGTAATTATCTTCATTTTTGAGCTCGTTATCATGCCATCGGTGAGTGGCATTGTTGAGCTCACATGTTTTTGGGTCCACGTGATAGTTGACACTCACGCAGTTGTCTTCGTAGTAACAATGCCGCTTGCAGATCTCAATATCATCAACACTTTCTTTTTTTCCTATAGTGTGGTTCACCAAACGTTTGTTAATGAAGAAGGAAGGTGCTCGGAACGCCAGTATACGACAGTTATCTGAAGCAAGAACGAAACAATTTAAAATGGATGTGCTAAATGAATTACTGCGAGCGTACAAAGGTATCCAAAAATTCTTTTCTCCACTCTTAATAAACAAATGTCGATGATTTTTCAGTTGAAGTGATGGTTTTACAACCAACTTCAATGCCACCTATCATTATACTTAGCGGGGGCGCAGCCAAGATAGATCATATTAAAGAATGAAATAATGACTTGTATGACCTGCTTTTTTGTTTGTTTTGTCAAAAAAAACCAGCCTTAAAAACCATGTTAACACTATAATGGATAGCTTTTAAGGTGTTTCGATACAGTTTTTCGTAGACCATACCGATGTTTTCAATCACCTTAAAAGTGATTTATCCTTGTCTGATTTCCACAAAATTTCCAAGGTTGTCAGAATGTCTTTTTTAGTACATACCTCCGAGGCTAGTACAGTTTAGTACGACTTTTATTGCATATTTGAATGTAAAACATTGACAATGCTCACAATTTAAATGTACTAGCCATTGAGGTATGTATGGTGGGCATTAATTTAGAAAATTAGCGTAACGTCGAAACAGTAAATGTTGTAACCCGGATTTTTGGTCGGTTCGTAGGCTAGATTCGTCTTGAAATTTCAAGGTGTTGCAGTGAATCAATCTCAATGAAGGTTTCAAACATTAATATATACATCATGGAGATTGTGAGATGAGGTTTACAAAAGAATTCTGTCGAGCCGTTTTAGAGATATAGAGAAAAGCGCTAAAAGTCAAAATTTAGAATAAAGTTGTACTCTGACAGGTGGTGAGAAAACAGGTTAGTTTTCAGGATCGCAAGAAAGGAAATACACCAAAATTTCCATGCATCGAAATATTATATTAAGCAGCCTTCTGACGCTAATTACAATTAATTTTGAGTTATTTAGAACTTTTTTATTACACAATTTATCACGGCTATTGAAAAATAAGATTTGAAATATATTTTCGTTTTATTTGAATTCAAACTGATGCAGAATTGTTTTATTTCTCACGGAGCTTATTTGCTAAAAACCACACTTTAAGTTTCTGATGTCGGATTTTCAGTAGCAGGTCTAGATCACGCGAAATTCGGATTTAATCGATTTCAATTTTTTTTTGTTTATTGTTGTCATAGTGATATCGATTTTACTAAAAACTGCATGTGGCAATCTTCAATTTATAGTTAACAAGACGCCTAAAGTCGTTTCCGTGGGATGCGTTGGTCCATGGAAGCATAATGGCGTTCTATTTGAATTTGGAAAAATTAGGGAAACCGGAAAGATGTGTCATGTTATGAGCATCGATGAGTAGGTTACCTGTATGGGTTGGTTTAATGTGCTTATGACTGAATTTATAGTAGCCTGCGTGGCAGGCTACTATTTCTCCCCAATCCACATCCCCTTTTTGCTTCCTCCCTATCCCCTACCCCTTTCGACACCTGCTACGCAAGCTAAATTTATAGTTGTCAGTGGTCGCAAGGATGGGGTTGATCATGTTTTGAGCTATCGCTATGTAGTTATTTTCGTAGCACGATTTGGATAAGAAAAATAAGTTATTTTGCATCAAAACAAGGGTTAGCCGTGTAACTTAAATTGGAATGTTAACGGAAACAAGTAATGGAGAACATGCGCATAATGCTCTCTGATTAACTATACGTATAAAGATAGGTCATATCTTGGTAGTAAGTTGCCACAGGTAACTTTTTCAAAGAGAAATAAACATTGTTGTTTTAGGTTAATGGAACAAAACAAAACAAAAAATCCGCTTGCTTTATCCAGGGTCGAACCCAGGGTTACAAAGTTCGATAAAGCCGAGTAATGTTTTAATCCAAGATGAAAGTTTAATATTCCAAGATGCTCTTGATACAGTTAAAAATTAATTGCAATGTGTTTCCAAGGTCTCAAAGTTAACATAGTTCCAATGATTATCCCTGATCCTAAGGTATAATAATTTACTAAGGTCGTGATCCGTGTCCCATCCAGAAGTCCAATCCACGCCAAAAGCGAGTCGTCGATCGACGAGGACAATATTTTCGCGATTTCACCGTCAATCGTCAAGGGTACGAGTTGAAATTTACGCGATTTAACCTCCCATCGTCAAGGTGTTTTCGATAAAAAAAAGAAAAAAACTGAACTCTAGCTGTGCTCGGCCAAATTTGGCGAACTCCGAATAGAAAAATCTATCGGAAATCATGGCCCGCGACCAGACGCTACTAAAACCTTATGAAAAAGCTAGACCTAAACAAAAAAGAATCATGAAGAGAAGAAATAATTTGGCTTAGGTTGCCTTTCGTGACTTGCCAGTATCTCGAAGGATTTCGCTAGTTAACAAGCCATCCTAAACCCCCGGCCTAAACCACGAGTGGGAAAACTCAAGGGCGACAAATTTGGCAAGGAACGTTCTGATTTCGACTTTCTTCAGAGGAAGCAAATCGATTAAAATCGATACAGATTTTGTACAATCTGATTGGTCTACTTGGAAGAAGAGATAATCGATAAAGATTTTAAACAATCCTATTGGCTGGCTTTGCAATTTTGGGTACAACCGAACCGGATTTTTACCATGGGAGTGCCACAGGCATCCCACGGAATCACTGGCGAAAATTTTGTGGAGATCGGACAAGGATAAAGTTTCTTTTAAGGCGATTGAAAAACATCGATATGGTCTGCGAAAAACTGTATCGAAACACTTTGAATCCATGCCGACAAGAAAAGCTATCCTGTATACATGTATAGCATAAACACTTATGCGATATGTGACCATCCACTTTAGATATAGGCGAGGTGTAGCTTTGCTTCGTTACAGAAATCCCGTGTGAACCCGCCGCTCTTATGTGTGAACACATGCTCTTTTCGTTCTGGCGCAAAAGCTATGACCTTAATTTCAACTGCCCGGCCCGATCGGCGGTCTTCCACCGGCGAAATGATTTAGAACTCGTCGAGAGAGGCACTTACTGAGCGTTAAATTTTAATCCTGGAGTTTTAAAGTGGCTGAACGACAGTTCAGTTATTATGTTTTCGTCAATTTTGTCAAATCGCGTGACCCCAGCGCGTACTTAAGTATTGCGCATGCGTACTGAGAAAATATGAGAGCACTTGTTTTGTTAACTGTCATAGTCAATGTGAAGAAACGACGATATCTCAAAATCTACCCATTAGAATATAACGAAATTTGCCAAAATTGTTGTCAAGTATCGAACTTCAACCATTGAAAACCTGAAAATTAAAGTTGACCAGAGGACTTTTCTGACACAATCAATTTCACAAGATATAAATAGATATTTTGTTAAAAATTTCAAAAACTGTTTGTCACAGTTTGGTAAAGTTGCCTTTAAAAAATAACGATTGCTTATTATAATCTATGTGCAATTTCAAAAGCTAATAAAAAGACTGGAATTTGCATAAACCTTCTGAATTCACAATTTTAGGCTTGTTTTAAAAACATCCCTGTTGCCATGGCAACGAACGAAATCTTATGATTAACCTAATAAACGTAATGCCTTATAAATATGTTTTGTATGTGCCAAATTTTAGCTTAATGCCGGCAATGAGTCTTAAATAACCCCAACGACCAGTAACAACTCACAACCTACCAAACCGTGTTCAGCCACCTTAAAGCAAGACAAAATGGTGCAAAACTGTAGTTTTTTTCCATGGAAGATGAAAAATTTTCGCTCACTGACAAGGTTACTGAGCCCGGAGAAAAGAGCTTGAATAGAATTTTTAGGTTATATTTACCTCGAATTAAGCTGACTTTTTTCTCTTAATGCGGTATTGCTTAGTCGATGTCTTTGAAAACTCCGTCAGTGGTTGGTTACAAAACGAAGAACTTAGTTAAAAACATTTTGGTGAAATATTCCCTATTTTCTAGACCTAGCTCTGCCTGTGCTACGAAGCACCTGTACATTATTGTTCGAGGAAAAGGCGATTGTGAAAAGGAAAAAGTAAAACTAAACAGTCCCAGTCTGGGACTGATCAGACTGATAATTTTCGAGCAACTGCATTCATGTTCCTAACGTAGGACGAATCTTAATGGGGCGGATCTTTCCAATTGCTCTTGACTAAAAACATTTTTAAAACGACCTCAACAGTGCAACTTTTTATTTTTTGTTGTTTCATTGTTTCCCATTGTACCTAAATGAATAAAATTTTTCCTTCATAATTTTCGAGTTAACTAGCACAATTAGAATCATCAGTTGAAGAATTTTCAACGTCAGATGTACCGTCGCAATGCAATTCCTCAAGAAGTTTGGGAAAGCGGAGAAACGATGCCTGTAATAAAAAACTAGGACATTTACCTTCAACGCAAGTGGATATTGAAGCCATAAGTGATAACAGCAGAATGGGAAAAGCGTCAACGTGAAGTCTGGGGACCTTCATGTTTAATTCCCCTGCTCTCCTTCTTCTACCGCAAGTTACCACTAGTAACTTGTGCTCATCAAAATGGGAAATTTTAAAGTCATGTCATGCAAATTACAGTCCAGGAGGTAATGATTTGTTCAGCCAACCAGTCTAATTAAAAACAAAACGAGTATTTTTAAAGACCTGCCGCTGCACCGTCAGGTTTACAAACAAGCAGGTGTTCACTAGTGTATATTTAATTTCAACAAATTTAGAAGTCTCACTTGAGACTAACTGTTGATAATATTTGGATTTAGCATTTTCCTAACTCGAAAAGGACAATTATTTGTGTGAATTCCTAATTCTGATTGTCAACATAAATATTATGAATGTTCATAAGACGTTCAAGGAGCTGCGCGTTTATTACCCCAATTAGCTCCAATTCAGATCCTGGGGGCTTTTGGAGCACCCCTCTCGTTAAAACGTTAAATAACTTCAAATCCATTCATTAAGCTATGACAACTGGTCTTAGTGAATTTCCTAAAATTTATCTGGGAACATCTTAAAGTCGTCGTGACGTGTAAGTCAACATTAACATAACCATGGCAACCGAGTTATGGCAGCTTGCTTTTACCTTTGTTATGGAAGCGAGTTTAATTTCATAAGAATAAAAAAAATCTTATCAATGGCTTCGCACTTAGCCTCGCTTTGAAACAGAGGCTTGAGTCAACTCGGAAATGGCCTACTCATTTGAGTCTTGTAAACTCAGCTTTACTTGTACTCCCCCCTCCCCGCCCCCCCCAGAGCTCTCGTACTGACTTAAGGTGCGATGGGGGTTTGTTTTCGTTTGAGCTAAATAATATTTGTCACTACAAGTAAACAGGATTAGCTTCAAGAGGTCATAATTTTTTGCTGAAAGTTGCTGAAGGCTAAATAAAAAGTTATTAAAATTCGCAATATTTTAACTTCCAAATTCATTTTTAATATGAGTCATTTTACTCCAGATACTCCAGGTGTTTTACTCTGAAGACTCTCGGAAGAAAACGACTACTGAATATGGTTTTCGGCTCAATGTTGAAAATACCTGAAATAAATTTCGGCTTCTTTTGTTTGCATTTCTTGATATACGCTCTCAAAAGCTTTATCTCATTATGCCGTTTGTAAATAAACTTTTCACTTTTAACTTTTAGTTAACTATAGTTAACTAAAAAATATTTATCCCTCTCAGTTTTTAACTGGCGACTAGTACAGTGCACTTAAAATTCCTTGAGAATTTTCGTTCCTGTACTTTCATTACACCACAGAGGGAGACAGGTATCTAAATATTTTTTGAATTAAATCCTTAATTAATTGGCATGTCAGCTCCCGACGGCAGGGAAAAAGTTATTTAAGTATTAGCTTCACATAATTCTAAACTTCAGCTCGATTATACCAACTCCCTCTCTTTGTCAAATGTACTCGAACTCTCCTGTCGTACGTTGAACTAGTTCCTAAGAGCCATTTTCCAAGTTCCGAAAAAGAAGAAAAAGTTCGTGAAATTTGCTTCCAAGTCGTGCATTGACGGCAAAGAATAAAAAAGTAATGCAAGTGCACTGAGTTACTGGGTTCTGGCGTCCTTGATTACCGTCGTCAAAACCATAGAAACTTCTTGAAAATATGATATTTCATTTCCACTTTATAATTAACTTATAAGAAGAAAGAGGCCCTGAGAGTTACTTACCTAGACTTCTGTCCAAAGGCCGGAGCCTATTCGAGAAGGTGTTGCGCTTCAATTACAGAAATGAAAACTTTTGCGGTAATATATATTAAAGACACCTTTAGTCAATTTACGATTTTGGACTAATCAGCAAAGTTTAAAATAGGGCGGAGCGAGGTATTTGTGAACATTATACTTCTATTTATTACCAATCGACAAATCGTCGGTTTTTCTTATAGTTTATTCACTGAAGTTTTATTCTAAGACTATTCAATAAAGGTATGAATAAATGCAAGAAGATTATTAAAAGATTTCAAGTTGCGAAGTCTTGAGCAATGTGTGCACTATCCGATTATAAAAGACCTAAAGTATTTTGAGCTGTTGCGGTATGTTTCCTATAAAAGTTTTTTGATTCAGAGCAGACAAATTGATAAGCAATTTTAAGCTAATGACAGGTTTCCTATTTTAAAAAAATACGTATTCACTGTAAAGCAATGGAAACCGCAAGGGTTGGGGAGCAAGGGTGGCGCAGTGGTGAGAGCGCTCGCCTCCCACCAATTTGGCTCGGGTTCAACTCCCGGCGTCGACGCCATATGTGGGTTGAGTTTGTTGTTGGTTCTCTCCTTTGCTCCGAGAGGTTTTTCTCCGGGTACTCCGGTTTTCCCCTCTCCTCAAAAACCAGTACTTCCAAATTCCAATTCGATCTGGAACGCACCGGGACACGTTTAAACAAGTTCATATGAACTCCTATGTGCTTCGTGGGTAAAAAAGCAATTTTTTTTTAGACCAGCCGCGGTGAACGTTTTTAAGAAGCTTGTAGGTCTTGTACTAATTTGTTTAAGATTGAATCAATGTCAATAGTTCTAAATCGATCGCGGATCCGATTTTCGCACATTCAGCTGGAAGAAACTGTAAATAGAAACTTCATAGGGCAACATTATACAGCAACTGATATTCAACTCCGTTTCTTGTTCCTATTGTTCGATGCCATGAAGGATTCATCAGTTACCTTCCCTTATAAATCTTTGTTGATTACCCCCCCCCCCCCCCAACTCCCACGGAAGTATTGGTGTCCCTCAGAGAGGCACCAACTAAGCATGTCCACACAAAGTTTGGGTAAAACGTTTCTTCGAGTATCAGTTCGCATATGAAACCTTCCACAGACCTGGATCTCTTACGATTCAGGTCTGTTTGCATTACTTCTTTCGTCTGCCAAATTCTGGACTTTATATATTCCTCCCTCCAAGAGCTTTATTTTCATGGGCGTCCTTCATTCGCAATTCGCGGTTTCATCAATTTCTACGGCGCACCCCCCTTCAGACTGCTAATTGAGTTTTTTCAAACAAATTTCCAAAAAATCGGTAAATATATATTTACAATTTACAATTAACTTCAAGAAGTAGCCCTATTGCTCCTCACCCAGATTTCTTACTTAGTAATTCGAGAAGTTTCTTTCTAACTAAAGATAACACGAATATGAAATCGATGTTATCACTAGAAGAGCGAATAACACACTAATCGTCATCTTTCACTTTGTTATAAGATCCAGTGTAAAACATTGCACTTCACCTAATGAGTTCTCCTTTAACTCATCCTGTACGCTCCTGCTTTTGTTGATGCCTCCAAGTACTCTTTCTTTGCCCCATGTATACCTGTGTGGAACAGACTTTTATAAAATAACTAAGATAGTAGGCGCGCTCTGATTGGCCGAGAGGAGTGTTTGCATGAGAGTATGTAAACATGGTTGTGGCGTCAAGTTGTTTATCTTTTCGCGCGCAAATCACGTAAGCACGAATTTGAAAAAGTTTTCGAGTTCAAAACTCGACAAGTTTACTTTCTTTACCCATTCCTTCGTCGGCTGAAACATGGAAAATCGTTACAAAAAAGGTGAGTCAATTTTTCTTCACTTAAGCTGACATTTTAAGCGACAAAAATCCGTATTTTGCAAAGTATCTTTTTCCAAAACAAGAGCTGATTACGCGTGCAAGACTTGGTGGACAAGATTTTGCGACTGGTAAGAATTTCTCTTTTAATCAGTGCCGTACAAAGAGTTTTGCGTTTTTTTCTCGGGAAAGCTATTTCATAAAAGCAATAGAAAACTTTTTTCCTGTGTTTGCATAGCCTGATATAAACACTCGAGGCATTGGGAGAATTCTCGACAGTTATGCAAACCCTCGACTTCGTCTCGGGTTTGCATAACTGTCTCGAATTCTCCCAACCCCTCTCGTGTTTATATCAGGCTATGCAAACATGGAAAACGTTTTCTATTGCTTAAGCATCTACTGCCTATCGCTCCGTCTTCAAAACCCATATCTATCATCACCTACTGCCTAGCTAGCTGACCACCCATTGCCATGATTAGCCTATCCTATGGGCAATAAACCGCTTAAAGAGAGATAACGGTAGGTGGAGTTCTGTACACGTAAAATATGAAAAGGAGCCCTTTTTAGATAACCAGGGGTCAATTTAATAAAACGTTTACAAGTGTAATTAATTTACAACTGTAGCTGTTGTTTTAGGATCTGAAAACAATAGCTACACCTGTAAATTAAACGTACTTATAAACTCTTTATTAAATCGACCCTTGGTTTTATGTGAATGTCCGTCCTTCCCTAAAGCTACCATGGAAACGACTGGCAGTGAGAAACACAAGATGAACCGTGGTGATAGCCACCTCACATTTGTTTAGTGTTAATGTGTAAATAAGGATATTTAGAAACAGTCAAAAATCAATTAAAACAATGGCTACACTTTTAAATTTTGCTTGTAAAGTTTTATTTAAGGACCCCTGCATGCAATTATCAGTTTTTGTGCCAATATGATAAACAGTAAGCGTTAAATTAAGAAATGTTGTCACGTCATGTGAAAACTATAACTCGTTAATCGTCAACTTGTGAAAGTGTTATTAGACTTACCCCTAGTTTCATCGATTAGAATTGTTTTGGAGAGTTTGTATTTGCTCATTTATTTCCTTACCATAAAAATTAGTCATCTTCTTACAAACGTGGTTCTAAGTCTCCCTAATAAGGAGTACATTTTTTATCCTTACATGTTAATTATTGGAGAATATTATGGATAAGAAGAGCAACGTTTCATCGAGCAGAGAGTTTCGCTAAAATGCATCGCATAATGAATTGGTTACCTGACAAGACGAAAAAAAAATTGTGCTGAACTCGACCGCAGCAGGATTAGCTCTGTCGGTAGAACACCTTGACTGCAGAGCGGAAAGTCGTGGGTTCGATTCTCTTGAGGCCGGACTGATACTCAGGGTCTTCAACAACAGTACTGAGAAATGAAATAAAGCTACTATCTTTGTCCTGCATGCAAACGGCTTCGCGTGGCTCGGATGGGCATGTAAAATAGAGGTGCCCTCTCCAGTTGGAGACGTAAAAATAGTGTCCTCAACTAGTACTTTTAAAAGTGCTTTATATGTACATTTACACTCAAATTAACTGGATCTTTAAAAGAGGTGACTGGGGCAGCCATGAAATTTAAGTTTATATTACAGTTTACTAGTGACTTCTATCCGCTTCGTGCTGTTAAAACGGACTACAGTTACACATTTTCTCGTCTCAGTTACATTCAATGTTACAATCCGTTTTTGATTTACTGTAGTTTAAGCCTACAATAGACAGTGCGTTCACTATTATTGGCCCATATCCACTTAGCCGTCCCTGCTATGCCATGCATTGTTTCCCAGGGGTCGTCCCCATGGTTAGCAATCACTTTTGCGAAAGGCCAGTCCTGGTCATCAAAATCCGGGAAATTCCATCCACTAGAGAAATTGCTGCTGCATTTCCAAGTCTCATTAGTTACATGTCCGTTGCTAGTGGAGCCGAGTATTCCGTAATATCCGCCGTCAAAGTCTTCCCCGGCTACTGACAGCACTCGAGTGTTTCCTGGTACATGGTAGGTGGTGGCGTTTGCCCAATAACTGTCCGTTCCGAGGCTTTGACCGTCAGCAAACATTTCCATTTTATCGTCACAATTGAATGTTGCATTGAATTCTAAAGGGAAGAAAAAATCCGCTGAGTGCTTTCCTGATATATTTATTAATAGGCAGATTTAGAATTTATTTTTAATTCCACGCGGGTGGTATGAGTACAAAAGTTCAGACTACTGCATTCCAAAGTTCAATAAGTGTTTCAACTTTTATTGATATGGCAAAAAAATTCGTTCTTACATAAATTTCCCCCAATCTTTTTCTAATTATAATTCGCTTCTTAACTTTAGCTGATGAAGCGGCAGACGTATGTTGTTTTGAGCCTCATGCCTTCCTAAGGCTAATCTCGCCATTTTTCTTTATTTAGGGCTCGTTCCATTGGTTGATCCTGATTTATGATGATCCAAGATCACTTGGATCATGCTACATCGAAGGAACTGTCAAATCCCATATTGACAAGGATTGATCGCTAAATTCTATCCAACATGATGCAAGCCAAGTGATCTTAAGTCATGGGCATTCTGATTATTTTGCAATTTTAGTAAGTGGCAAATGAATCAAAAGAAGCAATGTGCTGGTTATACGTATAATGCCAGTCTGTTAAAGGTTTCGCCTAAATAATCCTCGCGTGTGTTCTGAACACATCTATAGTTGGAGATAGAATTGGTTTGCTGAGAACACGGCACTTTGTTAGAACCGTTAAGCATGACGCGCTATCAACTATAATCCATGATCAACCCCCCATTTGAAGCACCAGTGATCAATACCTTTAGGGTTGCAGGATGTCTTCCCGTCACCTATATATCCATCGTGACAAGTGCAATTGTACGAGCCATCAGTATTTGAGCAAGACGCGAGGCTTTGAACGCAGTCATGTGATCCCTGAGTGCACTCATCCAGATCTGAAAATGATAAAGAAAATCGTGTGTTCCTAGTTACAACTTCAACAACATTGATCATTTAAAAGTATGGCTAAATCTATGCTTAACTGCCATGGCGAAAGGTCGACGGGAGGACTCAAAGCATGATTGAGGAGTTGCTAAGCAAATTGTATGTCTTTGCAACTGAGACCGTTTCTTGCATTCCCTTAGTGGCTTCCAAAAAGAAGAAACGTATCCTTTGGTGTTGCAGTATGCATGATCTGCGCCAGAATTATGCTTTCCTGTTTAGTACTCGTTTATGATTGCAAATGAAACTTAAGCCTCGAACGTACACGCACAGTCATACCCTCACCGTGGTACAAGGGAGGGGGTGATGGACCCCCCCCCCCCCGGGTTTTTTATTTGTTGCAATATTTCGAAACGATTTTGCCTTCAGTGGAAAGCCTGTGATCTTCTCCACAAGATGAGGTATATTTTAGGCTGGTGGCACTGCTGGAGGACTGTAACGTCAGCAGCATTGGTAGTCTGTTGGGTCCCCATTGTTCTAGCAGCCTTCTGATTGGTGGAGAGGGGTAATCGAAAGGAAATCGGAAATATCTTAGAACGAGGCTCGGGTCATCGTCGGAAGCAATCGGGGAGGGCTCGGGTCCCTTCGGAACGGGGTCGCAATTATGTTAAAGAGGGATGATGTCATGAGGCAAGAAGGAGAGACACAGCATGCACAAGGGAGAACGCAGGCGCAGTAACGAAAAACGTTGTGAATAAATGTGTTTAATCAAATTACAAGTATTATAAAGTCAGAGAAAAGTCAGAGATATTGGAATAACACTCGATCAGCCAGTCAAGAAGACATCCATTTACCAATAAATCGAGAATGACGGGATTGCCTTGCCTTCCATTAACTGGATATCGGTACAATGGGATCGAAGGACCGTAATAGGCGCGCAGTAAATCTAAAATGAGTGCGATTCGAGCATCGTTGAATGTCTTTTCATCCTTGTTCTCTGTCACAACCATATCAATCTAGAAGAAAAAGTGTGTTTAAGAAATATTGCTTGAAGGTAAAAGATTGTGAAATAGTCATTGACGTAAATAAGATTACCACTAATCCCCGAAAACAAAGGGCAAATGAATTGCAAAATAAAATAAACGTTCAAACGTACCGAGTATTGCTTGTTTTTTCGTCTAAAACAGTGCGGACAACCGAAAGAGTGAGGATATGGTTTTCGTTCCAATGCAGACGAAAAACGTTTGTAACCAGTGGAAAATGAAAATGCCACGAACATTGGAATGCCTGTTCTAAGGCAACGGGGAAGGCGGGTAAATTCCGCATTCATCTTTTTCCTTTCGTCATTGGTCATAAAGCAATGTCTCCAGAACATGATGAGTACTTGAACCTCGAAAGGTAGCACGTTGCCGAAAGGCTTGTTTTTGGGGTCTACTAATCCCTTGTAGTTCATTGCTTCGTTATCAAAACACAGCACAACAGAAGTGTCTTGCCATGTGCTCTATGCAAATACTAGGTGTGTGAAAAACACAAGGGAATAGGCTAAACCAATCGAGACTAAAAAAGTCGCTGGGGAATCGAAATTAACCAATGAAAGAAAAGCCAACAGTTAGAAAACTAAAAGAAGCTAAAACGAGGCTTGGGTGATCAATGGAAGGGGTCGGAAAGAGTAGTCAGTAAAACATATGATGCAATATGCAGTGAAAGGAATAAGAATATGTAATGTGTAAAAATATCAAACGCAAAATTACATGTTTAAAAATGTCAATCACAAAATTACAAAATAAAGGAAATGGTAGCTGGTACACGAGAATATCTGTCATTTAAATAATCCAACAAAAACTCCAACACATTCATAATCCTCTGACTTGGCCTCTTGCCGTGTACAGGCAGTTCAAACAGCTGAATCTCTGGATGCTCCCGTCTAAATAAGTCCAAAATATGGGCCAAAGTTGCATCATAGAGTTTATCGTCGTTGCCTATAGCGACAATCATATCAATCTACAAGAAAAAGAAAAAAAAAATCTTAGTGGTAAACATGAAATAAAACTGAAGGGAAATTGATGAATATACTTACCGACACTTGTTGTGTGTTCCGTCTGAAACAGTGCGGACAACCGTAAGAGTGAGGATATGGTTTTCGTTCCAATGCAGACGAAAAACTTTTGTAACCAGTGGAAAATGAAAATGCCACGAACATTGGAATGTTTGTCTCAAGGCAACGGGGAAGGCGGGTAAATTCCGCATTCATCTTTTTCCTTTCGTCATTGGTCATAAAGCAATGTCTCCAGAACATAATGAGAACTTGAACCTCGAAAGGTAGCACATTGCCGAACGGCTTGTTTTTGGGATCCACTAAGCCCTTGTAATTCATTGCTTCGTTACCAAAAACAGCACAACAGAGAGTGTCTTGCCATGTGCTTTAGCAAACGCTAGGTGTGTGAAAAACACAAGGGAATAGGCTAAACCAATAAAGTTGGAAAAAGTCGCAGGGGAATCCAAAAAGCACCAATGAAAGAAAAGCCAACAGTTAGGAAAAAGAAAAGACGCATGAAATAAGTCTCATTTCGCTTTACCGTTGTACCTTGTTTCATGATCGAAAATGATGTCCCTTCAAGAACTTAGTCTGAAAGCTGTGCCACACCCGGGGGAGCAAGCCAGAAAGTTTTTGCCGCCATGGCATACAGTACGTATAGCGCTGGAACAAAGGGAATTCAATGAAAGCATTGACAGGTTCAGAGAGGAACACAAAGTTCGTTTTCGGTACGTACTTATTGAATTGCATGTGTTAGAAGACTTAAACTGGACCCTGCCCTTGTATCCCAGCCACGTGTGGTGGCTACAGCGAAGTTAGCTAAAGGCGTGGATTGTTCTTTGTTTAGAGAGACGCTTATGGACATAAGGACATTAAGAGATCTTGACTGGACGTTATCCATGAAAATTTATTTTGCCAACTTTCTCCATTAATTTAGACTAACGTTACACATTGTAAAAGTATACCGAGCTGGAAACCAAAACGGAATGTGACCCGTAGCACTGTTTGTACGTTTTATGAACCGAGCGTATAGCAATGGAAATTAAAACAGACATTGGCCCGCGTATGCGTTAATTGCATTTAATATCCGTGCAATGGCAGATAGTTAAATCGGTAGAGTGTTTCAGTAATTAGTAGCTGTCGTTTAGGTCAATGTTAAAAACTAATTATGTATTTGTATGTAGATCGTCGCTTGACCTCATTCGACTGGTCACAGATTTCGAGTGGAGGCCCTCATTTACTGTCTGGTTTTTGAATTTCATTTAGAGAAACCCTGGCACTGCTACCTTTTGTCAGAGACCTAGAGTGGACACCGCGCATAAAAATTCTGTTACTGTCATTGTGAAAACGTGTCATTTTGTTGTTTATTGTAGAAGTGTTATGCAAACAATAAGAAGATGGAAAAAGATGAAGTATTGTCCATTCACAAAATGGCTGAATTTTAACAAAAATATATGTAGTCATTGTGAAAGAATATTTGAGTTGGTTCTAACACTAGATGGTTTAATTTTGACGTGGAAATACGAAGAGGTAGACACAAATCGGGAACGTGAGACCCTTTTGAAATGGTATAAAGGACCATAGATTATTCAAAGAATAGGACGGTAAACGAATGGTGTGTTGTTTATTTTGTAGACCAACACTTGTGGAACTGAGAGTGTTACCCCGTTGCCCCGTGACCTTGTGGGTATATTCGGGGGAGTCATGTACTAGTTGCAACCTAAGAATTGGACTATTTGGAATCTGTATTGAAGACTGGCTTCTATTTAGGACTCGGTCAGAAGACTTTGACCTGTTTGCAGCCTATGTCAAATTTTGTAGAGTGTATGCATCATTAATCGAAAGGTACCCCTTTGTATTTCCAGAAGCACAATAGAGGAAATCGGAGAAAGAGCTTTTTGTTTTCACACCCAATGGGTTAATACAAGTACTGATGAACTGTGCGCCCACTGTTTAAGGATTTTAACTTCAAGACTAATGATTGATGACTATATTGATCTGAACTACTGGAAATATTTAAGGGCAACAGCCGAATATAGACGAAAAGCGCATGAAAATTGTTTTGCATTGTATGTAACTTTATTTGAAGAATGGATTGAAATGGGCGGGGAAGTTTAGCTTCCACCACAAGTCCCGCTTGTAATAGGTATTTTAATAAAGAGTTTTGAAAGAGTGTAAAAGTAACTGTCTTCATAATAAACTGGGAAATATCAAATTAGGAAGGGAAAAAGAAAATCAGACTTAACGTACCAGGGAAAGCGAAAAGATCATTGTGTGCAGACAAAAAGAGGGAGTATTAATCATTGACGTAAGTAAGATGAGGCGACTAATCCCCGAAAACAAAGCGTGAAAATTAAGTTCATTTCGCTAGCTCAGCGAAAGTAATGTCCCCCGTTTCAATTAGGAAGGGAAATAGTAAATCAGACTTAACATCACGTACCAGGGAAAGCGAAAAAAAAAAAAAAAGCGAAAAGATCATTGCGTGCAGACAAAAAGAGGGAGTATTAGTCATTGACGTAAGTAAGATGAGACGACTAATCCCCGAAAACAAAGCGTGAAAATTAAGTTCATTTCGCTAGCTCAGCGAAAATAATGTCCCCCGTTTCAATTAGGAAGGGAAATAGTAAATCAGACTTAACATCACGTACCAGGGAAAGCGAAAAAAAAAAAAAAAAGCGAAAAGATCATTGCGTGCAGACAAAAAGAGGGAGTATTAGTCATTGACGTAAGTAAGATGAGACGACTAATCCCCGAAAACAAAGCGTGAAAATTAAGTTCATTTCGCTAGCTCAGCGAAAGTAATATCCCCCGTTTCAATTAGGAAGGGAAATAGTAAATCAGACTTAACATCACGTACCAGGGAAAGCGAAAAAAAAAAAAAAAAAGCGAAAAGATCATTGCGTGCAGACAAAAAGAGGGAGTATTAGTCATTGACGTAAGTAAGATGAGACGACTAATCCCCGAAAACAAAGCGTGAAAATTAAGTTCATTTCGCTAGCTCAGCGAAAGTAATGTCCCCCGTTTCAAGGGAAATAGTAAATCAGACTTAACATCACGTACCAGGGAAAGCGAAAAAAAAAAAAAAAAAAGCGAAAAGATCATTGCGTGCAGACAAAAAAGAGGGAGTATTAGTCATTGACGTAAGTAAGATGAGACGACTAATCCCCGAAAACAAAGCGTGAAAATTAAGTTCATTTCGCTAGCTCAGCGAAAGTAATGTCTCGCGTTTTTAGAAATAAGCAATTTGCTTGCCGGCAGAACGAAGGTGAAATAGTAATTGCGTCAGCAATCTTGGTAACAATGAGTTCGTACGTTAATGGAAAGAGCCTACCTCAGTAACAAAATTATTTATTACACGTGTACAATACGCTTCAGAGAGTTTGTACGCAATTGAAGCCTAAAACAACTCAAGGGCCAATACTGCCTTTTGTTTCAGCGATTATAAAGGAACGACAATTTGCCCACAATCGTTCATTCACTGCCAAGTGTCTTAAAGTCTTGAGCAATTAGCGATCACAACGAGTCAGCATTGTCAAAGTGTAAGTTCTAATTCAGCCAAGTTATTGCTTGAAAATGAACCAAGATTTATCAAATGAAGGTAAGATTGCTTAATTACCCGTTGCGTAAAACAAAGTGTTTAAAACGAAGCAGAAACGGGAGTGCTTTAATGCTGTCGTATTAATTTATAGAGCTCATCAACTACAACGGGGAAGGTGTTCAAGAGCCAACCTCAATAGAAGCAATCGATGCCGACATTGAAGGTACATTTTTGATAATGTTTGGTGTATTATTAACAAAGCGTCAATGAAAAGTAATGTAGGCGAAAGTGTAAGTAAAATACAGAATTTTAACTGCGAACTGTGTGTAGGGATGCGTAAACAAAGTGAATGCAGAATATTATTTTTACAGAGCGAAGCATAACCTCCAACTAGGGTTAACGGTGAGCAAACTGTAAAAGTGTAGGTTTTTAAATTATAACCGCAAACTGAGTGTTGCATAGCGGAATGGTACATTTCAAGTAAAACACAGAAAAATAATGGCAATTCAAGCGTTTCGAAGTGTAAAGAACAAAATGTAGACTTAATTAGCAAAAACATTGTTAAATTATAACCGCAAACTGAGTGTTGCATAGCGGAATGGTACATTTCAAGTAAAACACAGAAAAATAATGGCAATTCAAGCGTTTCGAAGTGTAAAGAACAAAATGTAGACTTAATTAGCAAAAACAATCAAGTGTTGATGCAGGCGTTTCGTTTTCATGTTTTATAGCCTTAATGAACGAAGATGATGAGGGTCTGTTGTCTGCCTTTCGCCGCTTCGAGCAACATGGAGGGAATCCACTTTTCCGAGCAGAATTTACACCAGTGGGAAGAAATAGATCGTTTCGTGGCATTGTAGACCAAAAGAAATATAGGCTTACTTTACAACAATTGCGAGATGCGCAAGATGAACAACTAGGGGAATCCATCAGCGAAGCTGTAATTCAGGGGTTGCAGCGGGTGGTGGAAAACGAGGGTTTCAACGTCCAGGATTATTCTTTGCTAGTCGCTGTCCATTCAAACTCATTCACTCATGTCTGGTCACAATCTGCCCGAAATGTCCCTTTAGAAGAATGGTTGTCTAATGGGGTTTACACCCGCGCTTGGCTGGAAGATTTAGCCAAAAAATTGAATTCAGCTCAAGTCATGGACCCCCAACGAGATGGCTTTTATGTCGAACTCACCTTTGTGAAACGGTTAGGTCGTGGAGGAAAGAACGGGGGTAAAAAAGCCAATCCTGGCCGCCATGCGTGGGAGAAATTGGTCAAGAAAAAGAGGTGTGTTGTGACCATCAAAAATAAAGACAAACTTTGTCTCGCCCGGGCAATTATGACAATGAAAGAGAGGGTGGACAATGGCTCCCAGTATCAGAATCTAAGGAAGGGAAGACCCATTCAAAAACGATTGGCCAAATTGTTGCATCGAGAAGCGGGTGTTCCCGAAGGCCCCTGTGGGTTTGAAGAATTAGAAAAATTCCAAGAGTATCTAGGACCACAGGGGTACCAACTCATCGTGGTTGAACCCTCAAAATGTTTAGTCGTCTTCAAAGACCCCACCTATAATGAAGCACCCCATGTGATTGGTCTCGTCAAGTATAATGGGCACTATGATGGATTAACAAGTATTCCTGCCCTCATGAACAGATCCTATTATTGCCGCCATTGTGATAGAGGCTATGATGTAGAAAATTCGCGTCACCATAATTGCTTTGGTCAAAATTGCTCGGCCTGTTGCCGTCAAAATAAAACCTGTCCAAACTTTGCCACCTGGGTTAAGCCCACCGTTCATTGCCCTGACTGCAATTGTATGTTTTATGGGCAAGATTGTTTTCAAGCGCACAAAACCAAAGGAGAGAAAAAAGGAGACGAAAGTATTTGTGACAGATGGAAGAAATGCCCACTCTGCTGCGCTGAATATCAAGTCAATCCCAAAAACCCTCACAAATGCTACCATGCAACATGTAGAAACTGTGGGGAATTTACGCATGTCGCTCACCGTTGCTACATTCAGCCCATTAAAGAAGCCCCTCCACAGCAACAGGATGACTTCTTTGATGACCCCATGTATTTTCAATTTGATGATGATGATGACGACGATGACGAGAGAGGGCCCCCACCCCCTCCTGTCTTGAACTTTGCAGATATAGAATGTGCAATTTCCGAGGATCGCGTCTTTCAACCGAACCTTATCTGCTGGTCAAGTGAAGAGGATGAGGAGATTCATCATGCAAGAACCATTGAAGAATTCTTAGAAGCCTGTGACGCCATGACGGAAGTAGAAGATGATGAGAGGTCTCGAAAAGTCATTACCTTCTTTCATAATCTTCGTGGATTTGATGGTAACTTTGTTCTAGAAGCACTCTATGATCAAGGTCGTGCTGTGGAGAATCCGTTGACCCAGGGGGCAAAAATTTTATACTTTGAATGTGGAAACCTGATTTTTAAAGATAGCTTGAATTTCTTTGCCATGCCCTTGGAAAGATTTTCATCCACCTTCAATCTAACAGAGCTTCACAAGGGGTTCTTCCCGCATGCCTTCAATCGCCAAGAAAATTTTAATTATTCAGGAAGTTACCCCCCAATGGCAGAGTACGACCCAGATGGGATGAATGATAAGAAAAGAAAAGAGTTTATGACGTGGTACCAGCAGAAAGTAGAGAGTAACGCCACCTTCAATTTTCAAGAGGAGTTATTAGCCTACTGTGAAAGTGACGTGAAACTTCTCAAAGAAGGTTGCCTTAAATTCGTGAGAGAATTTAAAGATATCGCTGGCTTTAACCCCCTGATTCAATCCGTGACCATCGCCTCAGCGTGCAACTACTTCTGGCGCAAGGAAAAACTGGAAGAAGACCTCATCGCCCTCGAGCCTCTAGGTGGATGGCATGGAAACCACATTAACCAAAGTAACATCGCTCTGGAATGGCTATACTTCCAGGACCACCAGAGAGGAGGTATGGGGCGTGTCCGCCACGTGCGTAACGGAGGGGAAGTACAAGTCCTCACAGCAGCAGAAAGCTACTATGTAGACGGTTTTGATGAAGAAACCAACACTGTATTTGAGTTTTATGGATGCTGGTACCACGGTTGTCCCCATTGTTTCAAGCACTACAGAGATGTGAAAAGAAACTCCCACCAAGACCGCACCGTCAATGAAGTCTACGATGCTACCCTGAAAAAAGCTGCCCTGCTGCGCCAAGCGGGGTATACGGTCGTGGAAAAGTGGGAATGTGTCTTCAAGACAGAAAAGAAAACCGACCCAGAGTTACAAGCTTTTCTCCAAGAGTTGGAAATGGTCCCTCCCCTCAATCCACGTGACGCTTTCTATGGAGGAAGAACAGGTGCAGTCGCATTGCATTGTAAAGTCGAAGACCCCGATCTCATTAAATATGCAGATGTGACGTCACTTTACCCATGGGTCAACAAGTATATGGAGTACCCCATCAGGTTCCCCCTCATTTATACGAATCCTAGGGATCAAGATATTCACCACTATTTTGGCGTCGCCAAAGTGGACATCTTGGCCCCCGAGTTTCTGTTCCACCCTGTCCTCCCCTACAGAGCTGGTGGCAAGTTGACCTTCCCTCTCTGTGCTGCTTGTGTGAAAGAGGAACAAGAAAAACCGTGGCTAGAGCGAACCAACATCTGTTGTCACACGGATCAAGAGAGAACCCTGAGAGGAACCTGGGCTACAATAGAATTACAGAAAGCTGTCGAGTTAGGGTATCGCATCCTAAAGATTCACGAAGTGTTTCATTTCCGCGAAGAGGATAGAAGGGTGGGGCTCTTCGCGGATTACGTAAACACTTGGCTTAAGATCAAGCAAGAATCGGCGGGATGGCCTGACGAGTGCAGGAGCCGAGAAGAGAAGCAAGCCTACATTCGCGATTACTACGAGAAAGAGGGGATTCAGTTGGAGCATGTGGCGAAAAATCCAGGAAGGAGACAAGTCGCCAAGATGATGTTGAACAGGTAATAAGTGGTTAAAAACACTGCAAGTAATTAACTTAAAGTGCAGACAAAGGCTGCATTTAAGAAACACCCTTTGGAAGAAAACAGTAGACAACCGTTGGACACAAAATTAGAAGGAAATGTATGGATAAGTTGCAGGCAAAGTCTGCATGTTAACCACGTAAAATGCAGACAAAGTCTGCAAGTTAAGAACCCCCATTGATTTGTTTTGTTGTTGTTGTTGTTTTTCTCTTTGTCTCTCTATTTTTCTAGCTTCTGGGGCAAATTCGGAGAAAGAAGCAACAAGCCACAGACTCATGTCATCAGAAGTGCCCATGCCCTCTATGCTCTGCTGAATGACCCCTCCTTCCATATCAGTAACATCCGAATCTGCTCGGAGGATGTTTTAGAGGTCGTCACCACAAGGGCAGAAGAAGAAGTGGAACAAAATGTGAAAACCAATATATTTATAGCAATTTACACCACCGCGCATGCGCGGCTTAAACTTTACTCAGCCTTAGAAACTCTTCAGGAACGTGTCCTTTATTATGACACGGATTCTGTTATTTACAAATGGCGCCCCGGGCAGGTAGAAATTCCCCTAGGTGTTTTTTTAGGAGATTTTACTGACGAAACTGACGGAGATCCCATCATAGAATTTGCGAGTGGAGGGGCGAAAAATTATGGGTATGAAACCAGGGGAGGGAAAGTTGAATGTAAAGTCAGAGGGTTTTCTCTGAACTACAGAAATAAGTTGCTTTTGAATTTTTATGCTTTACGTGATAACATTTTAAAAGAGTTGGATGACCCTCAAGAGGAAAGGAGAAATATCACGTTGGTCGATAAGAAGTTCTTTGACCGTGACCAAACCAACAAGAGAATTCGATTGATTGAAAGGGAGAAAAAGTACGGGTTAGTGTTCGATAAACGAGTTGTCGATAGGGCCACTCGTAAGTCCTATCCGTATGGATACGCTCGCATTCAAAGCGAGGTCGACATGCTATCAGAGCTATAAATAGAGGTTTTCTTTTTGAAGCATTGTACATAGGCTAAGTGTGTTTGGCTTTTGTTTTTGGGCGCCATTGTTGATGTGTTGTAACATTAAATCGACAGGGAGGTTTAATGTAGAAATAAACTAAGTTCGAGATACAATCTCTGTGTGATGTTATTGTTGGGTCCGGGTATAAATAGAGGGTGGACACCCAAAATGGACCCCCCACTGAGAAGACATTGAAATCACCGTCAAAGAATTGGATGGCAGTCCGGTCAAGTTTCAATCGGAAAGTCAATGTGTGCTCATGTTACAGTTTAGACTAGATTAACACGAGACAGAGACATTGTGTGCACACTCTTTGTTTATTGAAATAAAAAAAATAAAAAATAAAAAATAATAATAATAATAATAAAATAATAATAATAATTAAAAAAAAACACACACACACACACACACGCAGATTACAATTTGAGTTTTTTCTTGGCTTGCATGATTTTCTTGACGACTTTCTCGGTCATGGTCTTTTTTCCGGGTAAACGATCAATGGCTTTGATCATGACGTCATCCGCTTTCCATTTATCTTGCAAATTCTTGGCTTTGCTATAGGCGATGTCATGATCCATGGCTATTCGGTCTAATCTGTTTTTTGGCTTGTCCCCGCGTTTCAAACGTTTGGCTAGTTTCGTGCCAGGGCCAGCATAATTATAGCCACCAGGAATGTGAAACTCCATGCCTGTTTTCTCAATGGCTTTTTGAAAATCAAATTTCCCCCCTCGCTGTCTCCGTCTACGGGGTCTTGAACGTTTCCGCTTACCAGTCTTTGCCATCGAGTTTGCGTCTAGTCGGAGTACCGAAGGGTTTCCACCCAGGGGCTGGGGCTAACGTTTTCAAAGCTTTTTCGGCGGCCTTTTTCAGCACAGTTTGTTTTAAACCTTCTTTTTTTCGTTCCTCACTCTGGGATTTGCGTGTACGTCTTCTTATGGCTCTGAGACTGTCTCTGGCTAATTCACCCGGCGTTTTCCAAGGCGATTCACCTAACTGGTCTGAAAAGGGTAATTCTGTGGCTAATTCTTCCAAAGACTTTTCAGGAGTCTTGAAGGTAGACGAAGCAGACTTTTTCCTTTTAGGTGTCTTCGGTAACAAACGCTTTCCTTTCGATCCAGTCTTAAAGGACAACTTGGGTTTTTTTCTGCTTTCCGGAGTCTTGGGCGACTGTTTAATAGCCGGTGTCACAGGTGTTTGTGGTACGTTAGGGGTCGTGGCTTTCCTTTTTATACCCTTTTGGATTTTAGCAATGTTACTCATAAATTGTTGCACGGGACCCACCGCTAAATTATTGGCATCGTCATCATACGTGTCGTCATCATCACGCCCTATAGCGCGTACACCCCCAGGCTGACGAATTTTCGTGGTCCATTGTCGTAACTGTCGGTTCACGGATTTCAAACGGGGTTCTTTCCAGGTATCGGGGGCAGGACTTTCTAGCAACAGTTCTTGTTGGGCCGCTAAACCCGCTGCTTTAGTCAGACGACTATCATCTAAGAGGTCTGACTTGTATTTATCCCTTAGCCGTAAAAATTGAACAGAGTTTTCCACGGGCGTGCTACTAATACCATCCATGGTCAGCAATGAATGAACATCAAAGTCCCAGGGGCATACTTATACGTTTTTGGACCCCCACCTCTTGGGATATTTTTCTTTCATGCGTTGATGAAGGTTTTTCAACAGGGTGACCAACGTCATCAACCCTTCTAGCACACATAGCAGTCGCTGGAACAGGACTTGTTTCATCTTAATAGCGGTAGCGGGTCTTAGCACAATGATAGCAACGTTTTAACTCACTCCAAACACCTGCGCCTAATTGATGAATCATGAGGTGACGTCTTCTTTTTATACTCTGACGGGGACTGGCAATCAGGCGAAGCTGTTTGCTGTAGGGTTTTAATTTGGGCACAGTTTTTCTGCCAGGACGAATCACCCCACGCAAGGTATTCATGACTAATTCACTCACAGCATTAATTTGATCTGCATTGGCATAGCGAAGTTTTTGTTGACGTCTGTTTTGGTTGGCTTCCTTTAAGACATCTTTTAAAAAGGCCCCTTGTCGTGTCATACGTCCCGTCATCGTGCTTTAGTCCTCCTTTGGGGTCTGCGTTTCCTTTTATACTTCTGTTTGGATAAGGCATGTAAAGCTTTCATGGTCCCATAATTGGCTGCAGCGCCGAGTCCTCCCATGGCTGCCGCTTTCCCTCCAGCCACTAAGGCAGGGATCGCTGCTGCTAAGAAGGGAGCTATCCCTCCACGTTGTCTTCCCACCCCAGGTTTGTGCTTTTTAGCCAACCCTCTCCGTCGTTGTCGTCCTTTGGCCATGGTTAATGAATCGCTCGTGAATGAATCTCCTTTTATATCTTCGTCAAACGTATGAACCTGAGGTTTCCCCTCACGTTGGGTTAAATGACTCCATACGCGAAAACGATCGTCGGAGGCTGGATGTAAATCCAACATAAAATAACCAAAGGGGCGAGCCGTCAATCTCAAAAATAATTGAAGCACTCGTCGCCATTTCTCTGGATATACTTGCAGCAACAAGTTACGGATGCCCGTCTTGTCACGAGGACTTTTGAAGCAAATAGCATAATGCGCATTGCGGTTAATGGTTTTGGCAAATTTGCCGGGAGGAAAGAGATCTTGGGTTAGATACAAGGCGGTAATACCACGATGATGAGAATCTTTGGTAAATAAATCCAGCACGCGTTTATCATTGCCCGATTCCTCCATCAGATCATCGAGAATGAGAATCCCATGATGTTCAGGTTTAAACCATTTGACTAACGCTCCTTCAGGAGGAAGACCTTTGTAAAAGTGAACGTTGGAGTGTTTTTTCATACGATCAAAACGTGGTTGCCATCGATCGTAGCAGTAAACCATCTTTTGGGGAGAGGGATAAAACAGTTTTTTCTCTTTCAAGAGGTTTTCGACCAATTCACTCTTGCCAGACCCAGACGGGCCGGCAATAATTACACTAGCAGGTTGACGAATCATGTTTCCCACGGTTTACGAAAGTGAGTGTAATGACCAGTCGCTCCCACTGCACCCATACGTTTATAGCCTTTGTCCTTGCCCAATTTATACCCAATTTTGGCGGCTGTGGATAAGACGGTGCCAAGTCCTTTGCCTCTCTGATAATGACGGACGTTGTCTTTTATACCCTTGAAAGCTTGCTTGGCTAAAAAAGCACCAATTTTAGCAAAACTGGGAGAGGGTCCCGATAAACCCATGGCTACGCCTTCGGCAATTTTATCCACTAAACGGGGTTTTCTTTTAAATCGGGCGCCCCCTTTTTGACGTTGGCGTCGTGTTCGCCTCACAGTGCGTCGTTTTCGTCCCATAGTGTATGATACAAACGCGGAGAAGCTAATTGAACAATCAGTTGCATGTGTTCTCTTAAATAGGTGTCGCCCATCCATTCAATATAGTGTTTCATGGCCTCCCAAGCTTGTTGTTGAGCCAACTGAACCGCCTGCTTCCAATGAGACCCATCCCATTGGTCTTGGTCAAAATTCTGCCAGGGATGTTGACTCATATACAGTACCTTGGCTTTGGCAAAGGCCTCATAGACTCGACGGGAATCCTGACGTGTAATCATGCTGAAAGTACACACGATACAGTCTGGGAGAGACTAAGGCTAGGGTAGTAAACACCACCTTTTTAAGGACTGGTTTGTCCAACAGAAAGGTGTTTAATGCAGACCATTGATGAGATCTGGCAAGAGTCATAATCTCCACCCAATCTTGTAAAGTACCCAAGGGCCAATGACAATGACAGTACCATTGATACAACAAATAGATATGGGCTTGCGTAAAAGCCAATCCCTCTATGGCGTTTTGCTCATCCCGACGGGTTAACATGTTCAAGAATGAAAGACACAGAGTTGGGTACACATATTTATTGTAAATCATAAAAATAGCAAAAGGCGCAACGGCTTACATTGGATTGTTGACAACTTAATTCTTTTCTAGACAGCTGTGTCTTAATTAGACGTTGAATCTTTTCACCCGCACGACGATCATTTAATACTAAATTTTGCGAGTTCCATTGCGCTAAAAAATCTTGAAAGGATTCATTCCTGGCTTTGGCTTTTAAAAACAAGAGCGCATAATGTCCACAGGTTTGACTGTCCATGGCTTGCAGGGTATGATCACTGGTAATGACTTTTTTCCATTGCTTGAACCAAGCTTGTAACTGTGGGTTCTTGTAAGTGAATAAGGGCAAGCCATAACTATCAAAGACCTCACACACTCGGTTTCGCGTCCAAATAGCTAACCAATGTTCCCCAGGTTGACCTTCGGGGTCTGTGTTGACAATGTAAGCATCACTCAAGACTCTCGTTTTGGGAACGGTCGGTAACTTGTCCGCTGGAAACACCCCTCGAAACACTTTGTTCAAGTCAGGATCTTGTCTGGCTAAGTGGTTCAGGACCGTATCACTCAGAGCTACGAACTCCATCTTAGCTGTTGACAGAATAAAGAATTCCGCCCCACTGGTCTATTTCATAGATATTTTCATACTCGCTCCAGATCACCACGGTAATGTTGTGACCCACCGCTGCGCGGAAGTCAATTTCATAGCGGACATTGCCTGTGAGTCTGGGATTTCTGTACTCAGGGTCATCTGCATCGCCTGGAACATTGTTGAACATGAACAGGGTGCAATTTTTGCCTTGTCCCCAATCCCCTGGCCGCATCATAGGTATTTTATGATGTTTGTAGGCCCCAGAGGCAGTAAGGAATCGGTCATACCCTACCAAATCTTCTGCTTTGGTATTGCCTGTGAGTTCCAACGATCTGTATGGGTACTCTTCGCCGTCAATCGTTTGTCGGACTCGGGTCACTCCAAACTTTTGATAGGCAAAGGGGTAGTGTTGCAGACTTCCATGGTAATTGGTGGAATTCATTAATCCTATAATGACCTTCCCAGGAACTTTGTTCACGAAAACATTGTCCTGTTGCCATTGAGTGCTATGGCCATCAAACGAGTAGGTTCTGATTTCACTGCGAACCACAGGATATTGTACTTTCTTGGTTTTACTAAGGCTACGTTCTTTCTGCAGTCTGGTATACACGGAGGCATTGAGAGTGACTTTTTTCATCCACAAAGTGACAAAGATGTCATTGTCTTCTAGGGTGGGAATCTTTTTGCCTACGGAGGTGGTCGTGTCTGGCGTTCCAAAGAGAAACAGGTTACTGTCGTTCAAATAGAGTTCTAGATCAATTTGAACCCCTGGCACCAGACATTTGCCGGTTCTGAACACGGACACGTGAGGTTTGATCATAAAGGTATGATACGCTTTGCCTAGCAAACGGCGGGTTAAGGACTTGAGCCCTGTTTTTCCATCCCAGTCACTGGGATTGGGCTTATCATTAGTACCAGCATTGGTAGGGGTTAATGAAGCACGCACATTCAGTTCATTGACCCATCCTTGAGCAGCCAGGGTGGTTTTTCCTTCTTCACGACTGTAATTCAACATTGTTTCTACGTAGGCTTTGTGGTGATAGGCATTGCTTTGCTCCGTCATCAATACGCCGTTGAAGCTCACATTCATTTGATTAAAGAGGGTATGCCCAAAGTTGTTGACACAATACACATATTTTGTGTCATTGCCATCTGAGGCAGCTGTTTCATCATCATCAAGACCTCCTGTGCCTGTCGTATTCATACGTACTTTCACTTCCAACTTAGTTTCATTTAAATCATAGTAATCTTCGGAGGAGGGGACCGTAAAGAGAATAGGTCGTCTCCCCGTATTGGCAGGTTTGAAAGGAATCCAACGTTTGGCTTCATACCGATAGTCAATGTCTGGGACGTCGAACAGATTCAATGGCATGTTGACAGAGTGATGGCTTAACGTCGTCTGCGACGCCTTTTATACTGTCGACCTTTGGTGGTCCATGGGTAAGTGACTTTGTGCAAACGTCCTCCTTTCTGTTTAGCGCGTCTATTCGCCTTTTTTCGTAATTGACGTAGCCTCAAAGGGTCTATCCCGTAAGGTCTGTAGGAGGTCATGGACCAGGGATTCATGGGGCTAAAAATAGTGCCACCCCGTTGGTAGGGTGAATTGTAACGACCCACGGATCGTTGATGTTTCACACGGGATTGTGATTTTTGTCCACGTTGCATGATTACACGCCTAAAATGTCTTTGACGCGTTGTCGTTTCTTTTTATAGCTTTCTTTAACTTTGGTTTTGGCATAACGACCTACGGCTGCGGGAATTTTACGTTTCAGACCTCGTTTTAACACTTGGCTTGAACTTTTAACGGCCTCTGCGGCAGACGCTCCTTTTTCATACGCGTCAAGGCCATGTCCAATGGATCGAAGCAATGTGGGTCCAGCTAATTTGACCAACTCTTGTGAAAACCCTTTTCCTTTCAGAGTGGGGGTATGATATCGTGTGAGTGACCCACCCAACATGATGAAAGACTGCGTCATCAGAGAGGAGAGGGTTCTTTTATACTCGTCGAAACCCTAGGGTCACGAGTGTTTTGCCTGTAGGTAGGACCAACAAGGATCCACGAGGCGTGGCGAGGGACACTTCAATGATTTCCACTCGTTTGCTGCGCAGTCGAATCCATTCGCGATGAAGGGGTTCTACCGTAGCTCGACCCTGACCCCGACGTTCCAATTCCACTTTTCTCAACAACGAATGTTTTTGGGTCCCAACGATGGTCGATTCGACTACATCGCAATACAACATCACCGTTTGTTTGATGGTTCCCACATGTGTATTAAACAAGGCATTTAAGTTTATGAATTGCCAATCGACGTAGCGGGTGAGATACATATACTGCTTTCCTTCCTCGATCTTGACTTTGAATAACTCATTCCCTCCCATTAAATCGTGTGGTTTAATCCCCACAAAGTGTTCTCCTAACCACTGATACCTTTGATTGGTTCTCGTAGGAAGTGTGGTATCATTATAGGTATTGGTGGGTAATGCATAGTCTAAATTGGGTCCTAATTGATACTTGTCGTTCTTGTCTTTGGTAAGGAGGCCAAACTTTTGAGCAAAGTCGACATGAAACCCAACGGTTGATAAGGGTTGCACTTTATTGGCCGCATCGCGAGCATAGACATCTTGAGGAGGGACGGCTTTTAAAACCAGCGTGTCTTGTTTCCATTCAAACGTGGGTTTCCAAGTGGATTTCAAGGATACAGTGGCTGCTTCATTTTTGACTGTTTTCCAAGCGACTGAGGTGGTCGTCACATCTTTCATCATGGTTTGATCCATGTGGGTGATAATATTATGCCATAATTGAATACCTGAGGTGACCGGAAAATCGTTTCCCATCACGTCCTTTAAGGTCACCTCTTTGTCTTTGGCTTTAAAGTCCACCAACCATGAATTATCCGCTGCTTGGTGACGTTGGGTAAATGTATAACGATATTTGATTAACCCTATATCCTGATTAGAGGAAAGAACGGTGGGACTATGTCCCTCGTCAGCCACGGAGACACTCCATAAACTCGCTTGCCAAGTGTCTCCCGGTAAATTCAATATGGTGGGTAAACGGACTTTAAAATTGTTGTTTTTATTGTTGGGAAATTCATCAGTGGGATCACTGATGAGAGTGATACGAAATTCATTCATAGTTCTTGCAAGTCTTTTTTCCAAATCCAACTGTTATACTGTTTGGGCCACCCTTTCCACGCAACAAACACTTGATTTCCTTTTCGTTTTAACACTTTTTCCACCCGAAATAATGCCTGATCGGGGAGTAAAACCTTTTGAAGATCTGCTTCATAAAATGTGCCTTTTATAGGTGTACCATTCCATTCTGTAAGGGTGTAGGTGACAACGGGGCGGATGGTTGAAATCCCATGGACTAAAAAGACTTCTTCTGTCCAACCAGGCAAATAACCTTTTTGAAACACCCGATGTTTTTTGTTTAAGCGTACTTTATCTCCCACACGCAGTTTAGGACGAGCCCGTTTGCGTAACCGTTTTTTATACAATCGATTCCAAATCAAATATTCATTGTCCGGGGTCACATGAGCAGGTTTTTCTTGAATACTGGAATGAACGGTGTGATTGTATTGCTCCACGATGAGGGGAAGGGCTTTCAAGTAGGTGAGGGTATTGGCGGCAGTGAAATAGCGATACAGTTTGGTTTTTAACGTTTTAATCAACACTTCCGCTAAAGCGGCTTTTGTATCCCCTTGGGTGGAAAAATGGTCTACTTGGTGTTTTTTAAAAAAGGCTTGCACCTTAGCGTTCATGAACTCTGTCCCGTCGTCTGATTGCACCCGTTGAGGTTGTCTGGGGCTAGCTTGTTTCCATAACGTCTGTAACGCTTGCACCATCACCGCACCTGTTTTGTTTTTGATGGGAATGGCCCAGGCATATTTGGACAGGACATCCACCACGGTTAAAATGTACCGGTGACCTTTATTCCATTTGGCTAATTTCTGGACGTCCATCAGATCCATCACCCACTGTTGATCGACTTTAAAGACCATGACGGGTAAGGTAGGAAAATGGCGACGTCGGGGCTTGTGTAACGTGTAACTCAACAAAGTTTGTAAGACTTGACGGGCTTTGGATTGAGTGAGTCCATGGGCTTTGGCAAATTTAGCCACACCTCCTAACGAGCCAGATTGGGAAGGATCGACATAGGCGTTCGACAGTTTTTGCGCCATGATACATGAACCACTGTGCTAACAAATAGGACAATGAATACGTCCTTGACGAATAGTATGTCTTTAAATAGTGAAAAATCCAAGACCCCTGAGTGGGAAAATGACGATGCAACCATGTCATGTAAATAGCGTAACGACCCCAACTGCGATGTGTGTCCATCATATACTCAAATAAGGCAATAGGTGCACAGCGCTCTTCTGGAATGGGCCTGTCTTGGGCTAGTTTTTGACAAATCCACATAGTGCATCTATACTCTAAGGTGTTCATGGTGAACAATGATATCTATGAGGAGGTGGCTGTGCTTTATACTTCAAAAACGTTTTTGGCATACCCTTCCGTTCCAATACATGAAGGACATGGTATGGCCAAAATGGTATCACCGGGTTGTTTCGAATCCAGATAACTTTGACACTTTGGACAGAGCAACTCGTACCGCAATTGAGCATTATCTGTTTGTAATGCAGCTATTTCCCCTTTCATGACCTCAATCTGTTTATCTCGGACCTGTAAAAGGGCTCGGAGTTGTTTCAATTCCACTTCACAATCATGCCAAGCCTGGGTCATTTCTAACAAGCGCCTAGCTGTCATGATGAACTAACAATGAACGCTGTAGGGTAAAACGTGTGGCTTTATAACCCAAACCCTAACCCCATGGTAGTAGAGGATAATGGGGATTCTGGGACAAGAATACCCTCATACAATAAAATAACCCTAACCATAACTCTAACCCCAAGGGACTAGGGTTTAACCCTAACCTCATTAGCATTTTAACCCAAACCCTAACCCTAACAAAAGAACAAACAACAATATGAGGAGTTTAAAGGGTGTTTTATTCTTAAAAATTAACACATCTTATAGTAGGACCTTCGTTAAGGTCTTTTTGGTGCAAATCTACTAACTGTTCAAAAAAACGTTCTTGGGCTGGGGTTAACGGTAACCCTTGTTGTTTTCGTTTACGGCAATACGACGCCAAACTGCACACTTTTTCCGGCAAGTCACCAAAGGGCCAGGGTCTCTTCACAAACTCAGCAATGGCTTTTTCGTTTTGAGGCCAAAATCCTGTGACGGGTTTGCACTGCTGATGACAGGCTTGCAAATACTTTTCATCTGCAGGCGATAGACTTTTGCCTTGATTTTTCCTCTTTTGCAAATAGGACGCTAAACTGGCATCACTAGGAGGTAAGCTTCCAAAGGTCTTCGACACAGAGGTTTGAAACTCGTTGTTGGCCATGGCATTGATGTCATCCCATTGGTCTCGTTTCTTGATTACCTCCGCTATCTCGGGACTCCAATGAAAGGTACTTGGCAGGGATTTTTTCCAAGGATTTACACTTTGTTTGGTCTGCCGCTGCTGCTCTTGTTGTTTGGCGGATTCCGCAAACTGATTGAACCAGGAATGGTCGGTTTGTTGTTTTTTCCATTTCTCTATATTTTGCTCTGCTTGTTGCAACCAGGTCTTGACAGGATTTGGTTTCTTGTCTGTTTGTTTTTGTCGAAACAACGGGGTGTGGATCCACTGAAAAAACTTGCAGCGAGCGTCTTGAGTGGAACCACCACAGGTGAGAAATACTTTGTTGAGATTTTTGGCAGTTTTACTTAACCGCATCTTGGGAATCAATTGGCAATGACACATTAGATTACCCCATTTGGCATGGACTTCAGGATGAATCTCTTGTTCAAGGACCATTTTGACTTTTTTCTTATCTTCGTCTTTCCCATAATACGAGGGACAGGGTTTCTCTTGATCCCCAAATACTAGGAGAAACTCGGTGGTTAATGGTTCATTCCCGTGGAAGTTCATGATGATAACTGATCATGGTTCAACACATGCCGTGTATTTAACGAAACCCCTATGACGTCATTCCCTCCCTAGGGAGCGGGCAAGTCTGGGTCATGACGTCAATGGACCTCCCCAGGGAAAGGGTAAAACATGACAAACAACATGCACTCACGTAGCAAAAACAACTTTAATACAATCACACGTTTTACATCAATTTAAGGAAATTGAAATCCTCCTTCGGTTTTCTGCTTTTTCTCCAGGCTCATCCTGTCACTGACCATGTCCGCCAGTCGTTTCTTCAGGGCTTTTCGGGTGGCTGTCTTGGGTACATAGCTGGGTTTGGGGGGCTCATGGATCCACTGAAAATACCCACATCTGGCTTCTCGAGGTTTGGGACAACCTAGGAAGACTTTGTTCATGTTTCTGGGTGTTTGACTCAACTGCAATTTTGGCACTAATCCACAACGACAGCTAAGGGTTCCCCACTGATTGAGTATTTTGCTGTGTATCTCGTTACACAAGGCTTCCGCCACAATCTGCTTGTTCTGCATACTGCCAAAAAAGACCGGGCAGGTATAGCACAGGACTTGTCCTTGGTTAGGAAGGACAAAGTTGGTATGCAGTGGTTTGTTTTCATTTTCCAAATACTCCAACATGTTAGCCAGTTGCTCTGGTTCCTCCGCAGGCCACCATTCCACGGTTCGATCCTCTTGGGTCACTGCTACTCCCTCTTCCAACACTTTCACAGGCGCTAGGTCAGGTTGTGTTTCCATAGAGCTTGGACCATTGAACATGTCATCTAGCATCATCTCTTCATAGCTTGGAAGAGACGGTCTAGGATACTCTTCTATGTTTCCTGCTAATGACGGACCAGGCATGAGAAGGTTGGTGGGCACTGTTGGCTGAGGTGGAATGACTCGTAGTTCATTTCCACCATATGGTGGATCGTCGATCACTTCTTTAGGGTTCACTGTTTTCTTGGTTTTCTTGCCTTTGGGACGTTTGTTGCTTCCTTGAATTAGTACTTGAGGTTGAATCATTCGTTTTTCCAACTTCGCCATCTTGGGGTCGTCAGGACGAGTTATGGACTCCTCATCAGAGGAACCAAATATAGCGTTCATGGTATCCTGAAGTTCCGACATTCTGCTTCGTTGCAATTGCTGAACGGTCGGTTCTTGAAATTTGCACATAATGACTTTTTCACTTGAACACATTACTTTATTGAGCATTTGGGTCCTAAGGGAATTGGTTCATGACGTCAATCCTTCCCTGGGGAGCGGGCAAGTTTAGGCCATGACGTCAATACCTTGTTTACGCTTGGGTGGATGACGTGAATCTAGTCACGTTCGCGTTCCTTTTAAATAGCATGACTCTACCCAGAGACTTCGTTCACTCTCCAAGTATGGAGACTATTGGAGTTGTTGCTTTCTGTCACGGCTTTAAAATCACCGATGAGTTTTTTCTCTATCGAGAAATTGGTTTATGTAGTCGAGATGGATATCATCATCTTTTGTTGTCTTATTCTCCCGGACATGACTTGTCTGCTTTTTCCAATGAGACCCAAATGAGTATTGATGAGCAAATGAAGTACGATCATGGACTAACATTTGACGACACATCTGGACGAGATCAGAATTTGGTTGCTGCCGATGTCAAACGATGGTACCAGACTCATTGTCCCTCCGATTGCCCCGCTGTAGGTTTGCTAGATGTTACTCCACCGCTGAAAGAGCTTTTTCAAGCCATGGATATCCCTACCGTGGACCTTCCCATCGGTTTAAACGAGATCCATGACCTGCCTATAGGTACCACGAATGTCATGTCACCTAGCGATTTTATACATTGGTGTAGAAATCACAGTGATGGCAAGCTTCCTGTTTGGCATGATTATTGCGCCCGCGTCCTGGTGTGTAAGCTCAGTTGGTGGTTACGCAAAACCTTGCACGTTCAGCCCTCGGTCCAAGAAGTCAATGCTCAGCGTGTTTTGTGGCAAAAGCGTTGTGACGAATTGTTGGAATGGATTCTATGTGACTATTGTATTCAAGAAAAAGATGATGCTTTTGCCAAGGGGTTAGGATTAGATTGGGTGCCAGACAATTGCGATGGCAAATGTAAAATAGTGCAGTACATTTTTGAAAGAGAAATAACAGACCCTAGATGGGATTTTTCTTATGAGGATGAATTACCCGAATGTATGCGAAAATTGGCGATAAAAGTGTGATGTGTGATAAAATTTCATTTGACCACCATGACTCAACCGAGTGACATTGTTTACCCTGTTTTTCAAAAAGAAGCTAGACGAGTCCCAAAGGAAATACATTAGGGTGGACAAGTCAGTGAAGCATGAACTGTCGATATAAGCAAGTGATGTTGTTGACTCACCATCAGTGATGACTGATAACGAGTGGTTTGCAATTGTGGGAGAAGCCGTGATTTTTTGCGCCAGTTTAGTTCAGAAAATCAAGACGTTGAAGCAGCAACTTCAATCTGCCCAGGAGGAATTGACAAGACTCAAAGCCGTTCTCAAAAACCTGGAAGAACGACATGGCTACGACACCGTGCACTAAGATGGACACGTTGTTGAAAAAACTAGATCCTGGAAACTTTTCCAACTACAAAGAGTTTATTCGCGCTTTGCTCATTGAAGCCTTGGCTAATACAGAGTTTACTTTTGACGAGTTGAATTACAATCTCTATGCTTTGAACAAAAAGATTTTTAATCAACTGAACAAAGAAACGACAGCCTTTTTTAAATTCTTGCATCGAACACCTGATGTGGATTATAAAATGACGGAGTGACTTGCTTGAGTTCCATTAAACACTGCCTTTTCTGGAAGGAACATTGACACCCTTTTCAACTTTATCGAACGTTCCAAAGTACAACCATAACAAAGAGATTTTTGAACATGTTTGTGAAAAAGCCATTACTTATTTTGATGACTATGCTCCTAAAAGCCTCAAGTCCTGTGGGATTTGAACATGTCCGGGCAATGACGTCATTGCATTGTTCATTCTCTGGACATTGACGTCAAGACATCATTGTTTGATCTGTTTATATTTCCCTTTGACAATGTGATTCTTTCATTCCATGAAGCAAGATGTCAGACGTGAAACCTTTTACGATTATTAGTGGTGGCGCTAACGGAGTCGATTTAGAAGCAGAACGCTTTGCCAGAGACTTTGGTTTACCTGTACAGATATTCATTCCACCTTGTCACCCAAGAAGCAAATACCTGTCTCCATTAACTCATTCACAGTTGGGAGAAGCCATTCCGATCACGAACCAAGTATCTGCTCGATTGAACAAACCTTTGAGCAATCCCATCAGCTTACAATACATTCACCGAAATTATCATGTTGTGAAACAGGCAGAAATGGTACTGGCTTTTACAAGCTTTCAACCTGAAAGTAACTTATGCTTTGGAGGTACCAGTTGGGCAGTGGAAATGGCCAAACTTCTCAGGAAAATCCTGTACGTGTACGATGTGCAACGCAATATTTGGTTTTGGTACAGACACGATCAAGATCTATTCTACGCCTGTGATCAGATGTCTGAAGAACAGTTTGCTTTACCCACCTTTCTACCCAAAACGGCCATTGTGGGGATCAGAAACATTTACGATTTTCCAGACGCTTTATTGGAACTTCAAGATACCTTTAAACGTAGTCTCAATATACCTGTATAAAGTTTCTCATTTTTACACAGATTCTGTAAGTTGGTCTCGGTAGTATAATGGCTAGTATCTCTGCCTGTCACGCAGAAGATCTGGGTTCAATTCCCAGCCAAGACGTTGTTTTTTAATAAAGTGTGATATTTTTACTCTCATTCTTTGTGGTGGTCTCGATTGTATAGTGGTTAGTACGTCTGTTTGTGGCACAGAAAGCTCGGGTTCGAATCCCGATCGGGACCTTCTTTTAGACGTTGATCGTTTATCAATATCTGAAAGACTTATTAATTTTTCCTTCTTTCTTTAAGTTCGGAACGCGCTAGCATATGGTGTTAACGTTAGTACGGGCTTCCCTCTTTTCCAACATCCCAAGGTTGTAAGTTCGATTCTCCCTTTTTACATCCTTTTTCTATTTTTGGTACTGCGCATGCGTTGTGCTTTGCGCCTGCGCCCTGCGCAGGGGACCCTTTTTCCTCTCCCACGTGTCTGACTTGACTTCTTCGTTTACACATATAAGTTCACGTTTGACTATTGTATAATAACAACTCAAATGTCCTTCCTTTATGCTCCGACGACTTCCGACTGCCGACCACTTCCGATGATGTCATCGCTTTCCGATCCCTTCCGACGATTACCCGAACCCGATCACTTCCGACTACACCCGAGCCTCGTTCTAAGATATTTCCGATTTCCTTTCGATTACCCCTCTCCACCAATCAGAATGCTGCTAGAACAATGGGGACCCAACAGACTACCAATGCTGCTAACGTCACCAAAAATGGTTGCCTTCCTGGCTACCAAATTGGATTTTATCAAGAATTAGAAATCAGGTAAAAAGTGGAAATTAATAATTTTTTGCGCTTAAAATGTATAATATCATAGGTGACGAATTACTCCTTAATTTGGGCGCGAAATTGCAGCGTTAATTTGTAATTTCACATGTGAAATTACCAACTTGCCATGGCAACCCTTCCGTACGTCTCAGTGTCAAGATGGCGACGAAGTTTTAAAATGCCGTGAATGAAGATGTCAGGGCACGAAAAGACGCTTTAGAAAACCTGAACACACAAGAGAACATCAAGAAGGATTCTAACAGGTATTTTGCCGAAAACGTCTGAAAAATTCTGAACTTTATAAGCCAAATTTAAGGTCTAAACATTTGAGAGAGTGGGGTTCTCGATCTCGATACGATCCAGGATAAACGTGTCAAAAACCCAAGATTGCTAATGTAATTCGTTACCCATGATATTAATAGGTAATCAAATGGTATACTCGCGAAATTAGGGAATAATTTCACTTGCGTTTTGTCCAAATCCTAATAATTTCCCGAGCCTGAAGGCGAGGGAAATTATTAGGATTTGGACAAAACGCAAGTGAAATTATTCCCTAACTTCACTCGTCACCATTTGATTACACATACTTATACTACTACATGGGAAATTTCTGCAATTTGATTGGCTTAGAGCAGTGGTATTTCAGCTTAATTTGAAATACCTACATCTGAAAATTACAATCATTTGCGGGTAGTGGTATAAACAAATAATAGCATGATTTGTACTTGATATTTCGCATAAATACCACTCGTGATATTTCAAAATTGTCTCAAATTTCACTAGCCTAACGGCTCGTAAAATTACGTATAGCAATTTTGAAATATCACGAGTGGTATTTATGCCAAATACTCATTCTATTACCTATACAAATAATTAATTAATTAAGTAATTAATAATTACTTTGCATCATTTCATCCACATGTTTTACTTTTAATGTTGAAAATAGTTGAAAAAACATGCATTTTCACTCAAAAATGGCTTGACCAACTGCTACTTATGACGTGATATCTCGTGACCATAGTAACTGACCACCACTAAAATTGTCTCAAAATGTGCGCGAAGGATAAACGAACAGCTAAAGAAACATTCAGGTGCTGATGTTTTATGGTTTAGGAAAAAATCGGAAAACCCTTAGGGGGTAGCATCATGCCCCCCCTTGCCTTGTACGTCCGAGAGTTAAAAATCAGCTTTAAACTCTCTACTGGTGCTGACTTTAAAGTCGACGCTAAGGGACTTTGCAATAATTACCTGGAGACGGGGCTGGGAAATGGGTGAAATATGCCCCAAAACTAAGTCATACCCCCCTCATTAAGCAAAAATTATTTTCAACCCCCCATGACATAATGGTAATATTAAGGCTAACCCCCCCCCCCCCCCGCCCCCTTGAAAAAAGTCTCCTGCCATTGATTCCCTCATACCTAGTTTAGTTGTTGGATTTCTTCCTCCGGTACAAACAGGCTTGTGCCGTCTTTGCATGAATTGGGAGATTCCTTATCTTCTACAGCATCTCTGGCACTATAGTTCCCGCGTGCGTGGGTGAGAACTTGATCAATCAACTCAGCCTTGCTTCCACTTATCGTAAGACCTTTTTGCTTTAGATACATTTTCAGCAGCTTGTTGGTAAGCGCTTTACATCTTTTTCAATTGTCCAAGAAATTCGTATTGCTATTAAACCTTTAACAGTGTGCTAACATTGGCATCTTTCTTCTTCATTGAATAACATTATAGTGCTACTTTTGCAACTTTTAATTAAAGTTTCCTGTTTTCTTAAATTTTAGTGCAAATAAAGTAGCACTGTTTTAACAGATAACAGAGGCATTCCTTTCCTACTGCATGACAGGTAGGAAAACAACAGTTCATAGATCAGAACACCTTACAGTTGATAAATTTGTCAGTTTTGTTCCAATGTTAGTATTTAAATTTGAACTCTAATAACTCTTCCACTACTTTTCCAGTTTGCAAAAAGGAATGGAAAAGTAATGCCCCCCGTTATGTATTAAATTTTACATCCAACCCCCCTCTCTCTTATTGTCATTTTCTCCTATGCCCCCCCCCTTTAATTTTCCAACCCCCCTCCAGGCAATTATTGCACAGTCCCTTAAAAGTCTACTTTCGTTTGATTTAGATACCTAGGCATTTTGATCGTGTTACCTGAGCAAGTCATTCTGGCCGTTTCCAGTATACCGTAAAATTCCAAAAATAAGCCCCGGCGCTTATTTTTTTTAAAGGCCCTTTTTGAGGGGCTTATTTTTGGAGGGGCTTATATTCGGAGGGGTTTATCTATGGAGGGAAATATGCGTTTCAAAATCGATTGGGCTAACCTTATAGTTGGAAGGAAATTTACCGTTTTTGCTTTGTTCTACATTGCATCTGAGTGCAATTTCCATATACAAGTCCCCGGGGCGCTTATATATGGAGGGGCGATTTAACGGACGGTTTTTTGCGTTACAAGTTTGGAGGACCTATATTTGGAGGTGCTTATAAATGGAGGGGCTTATTTTCGGAATTTTACGGCACTCACCAAGCCGAGCGTTTTCGCACTGACCGAAGTTGTCTCTTCTCGGAAATAAATTCAAATCTTAATGACTGGTGTTCGTCGTTTGATTCTTGTTATCGAAAGATTTTTTTTTTTGTTACCTGTGCAAGTTTGACCGTCTCCAGTATATCCTGGCTTGCAGAGACAAGCAAAGGATCCTTTGGTGTTATTACAATACGTATGGTTTGCATCACAGTTATGCTCTCCTGTTACACACTCGTTTATGTCTGCAAAAAACAATATAGACATATGTTTTGTATTATCTGAAGGCTGACATTTGTTTCTTCTTAATTTATTATAAATTTAGAACGTACAGTAATAAAACTAAAACAACACTTAATGTATTGAAGACTTCCTACCTTTTTTGCAGCGTTTTCCTTTAAAACCAGGAGGACACAAACATCGGTATTGCTTCACGGTAAATCCAGACTGACAGGTTCCACCATTATAGCAGTAGATCTCATCACAGGCACTCTTAACAAAAAGGTTTTTTTGGTTCATTAGGTAGATACAAGAGACTCTCTTGGTAGATATCATAGAACAAACAAATACGAGCTCAAATAAAATTGGTTACTAGAAAATGGTAGCTAAAAAAATTAGAAATAGATTAAGAGTTGTTGCAAAAGAAAAAGAACAACAACAAGAACTCAAGCTCGAACATGCACACACGAACACAAACACGAACTCGAACAAGAACACGTACAAAGACACGAACACGAACACGAACACGAACACAAACACAGACACGAAAACGAACACGAACAAGAACACGAAGGTGAACACGAAGAGGAAAGAACACAAACACGATCAAAAATGGGAACGAGAAGAACTAAAGAGCCAGACGAATTCGAGGAAAAGAACGGACGAACAAGAGAAATATGAGGAGGAGGATTGGCAGTGATAAGAATTAAGAAAAATCTTACATCTGCTCCGTGATAGAGGTAATTATCTTCATTTTTGAACTCGTTATCATGCCATCGGTGAGTAGCGTTGTTGAGCTCACATGTTTTTGTGTTCACGTGATAGTTGACACTCACGCAATTGTGTTCGTAGTAACACTGCAGCTTGCAGGTCTCAATATCAACAACAATTTTAGTTCCTATAGTGTGGTTCACGAAACGCTTGTTAATGAAGAAGAAAGGTGGTGGGAACGCCAGTATACGACAGTTATCTGAAACAAGAACGAAACAATTTAAAATGGATACGCTAAATGAATTACTGCGAGCCTACAATGGTATCCAAAAATTCTTTACTCCACTCTTAATAAACGACTATCGATGAATTTTTCAATTGAAGTGATGGTTTCACTACCAACTTTAATGCCACCTATCATTATCCCTATCATTATCATTATATATTTTCAATAGCCGTGATAAATTGTTTGATTAAAAAGTTCTAAATGACTCAAGTTGATTTTAAGTAGCGTCTGAAGGCTGCTTAAAATCATATTTCGATGCATGTAAATTTTGGTGTATTTCCTTTCTTGCGATGCTGAAAAATAACCTGTTTTTTCACCACCTGTCTGAGTACAACTTTATTTTAAATTTTGACTTTTAGCACTTTTCTGTATATCTCTAAAACGGCTCGACAGAATTCTTTTTAAACCTCAATAAACAATCTCCATGATGTATATACTTTCATTGAGATTGATTTACTGCAACACCTTGAAATTTCAAGTCGAATCTAGCCTACGAACCGGCCAAAAATCCGCGTTACAACATTCACTGTTTTGACGTTATGCTAATTTTTCCAAATTAATGCTCACCATTTTTTATAGCAGCGCTATAAAATTTGTATCTGGTCGGTCATCCTAGGGCATTTTGAGTCCGTTAGTAATTATCAGGGTTCCAATGCATTTCTTGAGATCGAAAAGTACTCTGGATAGCCTGAATAGTGTTTTCAATGCATGTAGAGGGAAACCGTCGCTAGGTGCTCCGAATATCTGATCATCCACTTTAGATATCGGCGAGGCGTAGCTTCGCTTCGTTACAGAAATCCCGTTTGAACCCACCGCTCTTATGTCTGAACAGATGCTCTGTCCGGTATGGTTTTCGCGCTGGCGCAAAAGCTGTAGCCTTAATTCCAACTGCCCGGCCGGATCGACGGATCTTCCACGGGCGAAATGTTTTAGAACTCGTGGAGAGGAGACACTTAGTGAGCATTACATTGTAATTCTGGAGTTATAAAGTGGCTGAACGACACTTTCTCTGACACAAAGTTGAGCGCGCTAAGAAATTTCTTTGACGCAATTGTTTCCGAGCGCGTAAAAGACTGACATGTTCTAAGGAAGATAAAAATAAAATCTCGGAGTTTTCGCCCCTTGAAATGCTTTATCTCTCTTCTGTTAACACATTTATCATGAGAAGATATGCAGCTAATGAAATTTTCTAGAAAGAATGCGAGGACCAGCTGAGAGACATAGCCAGAAGTTTCTGTAGAAATTTGTTCCGTTTTCGTCGCTTTTGTCATATCGCGTGACCCCAGCACGTGCTTAAGGATTGAGCATGCGTACTTAGGGTAAATATGCTAGCGCTTGTTTTGTTGTCTTTCACATCTCAAAATCTACTCAGTGGAATTTAACGAAATTTGCCAAAATTCTTGTCAAGTATCGAACTTCAACCATTGAAAGCTTGAAAATTAAAGTTGAACAGAGGATTTTTCTGACACAATCAATTTCACATGATATAAACAGCTAAAACTGTTTGAGACAATTGGTAAAGTTGCCTATAAAAAATGAGGATTGCTTATTATAATCTAACGTGCAATTTCAAAAGTTAATCTTAAGACTGCAATTTGCATAAGCCTTTTGAAGCTTGTTTTAAATCATCCATGTTGCCATGGCAACGATCGAAATCTTACGTTTAACCTAATATAAACGTAATGCCTTATAAATATGTTCTGCATGTGTCAACTTCAAGCTTAATACCGGCAATGAGTCTTAAATAACCCAAATGAATAGTAACTACTCACAACCTACCAAACCGTATTCAGCCACCTTAAAGCAAGTCAAAATGGTGCAAAACTGTAGTTGTTTCCATGGAAAATGTAAATTTTTCGCTCACTAAAAAGGTTACTGAAGCCGGAGAAAAAAGCTTGAATAGAGTATTATGTTATATTTACCTCGAATTAATATCGTTGATTTTTAAATGAACTGACTTTCATCTCTTAATGCGATATTACTTAGTCGGTTTATTTAAAAACCCAGTCAGTGGTTGGTTAAAAGAAGACTTTTAGTTAAAAACATTTTAGTGAAATATTCGCTATTTTCTGTTGACACCTAGCTCTACCTGTGCTACGAAGCACCTGTACATTATTGTTCGAGGAAAAGGCGATTGTGAAAATGAAAAAGTAAAATTAAACAGTCCCAGTCTGGGACTGATCAGACTGATAATTTTCGAGCAACTGCATTCATGTTCCTAACGTCGGACGTATCTTAATGGAGCGGATCTTTCCAATTGCTCTAAAAACATTTTGAAAAAGACCTCAGCAGTGTCACTTTTTATTTTTTTGTTGTTTCATTTTTTCCCATTGTACCTAAATGAATAAAATTTTCCTTCATAACTTTGGAGTCAACTAGCAGAATTAGAATCATCAGTTGACGAATTTTCAACGTCAGATGTACCGTCGCAATACGACTCCTCAAGAAGTTTGGGAAAGCAGAAAAAATGATCCTTGTAATAAAAAAACCAGAACATTTACCGTCAACGCAAGCGGAAGTTAAAGCCATAATAGATAACAGCAGAAGGGGAAAAAAGTCAACGTGAAGCCTGGGAACCTTCATGCTTCTCCAGCTTTCCTTCTTGTACCGCAAATTACCGCTTGTAACTTGTGCTCATCAAAATGGGAAATTGTAAAGTCATGTCATGCAAATTTGCAGCCCAGGTGGTAACGAATTGTTCAGCCGACCATTCTAATTAAAAACAAAACGAGTGTACAAAAAACAAGCAGGTGCTTTAACTTGCAAATTTGTTAAAATTAAATATACACCACTTAAAAGTGGTGTATAATGATCTAATTTCAACAGATTTACCAGTCTCACTTCATGATTGGAGTTTGTGGAGACTAACGGTTGATATATAATGTACGGATTTAGCATTTTCCTAGCTCGAATTGGACAATTATTTGTGTGCATTGCCAATTCTAATTGTCAAAATAAATATTATGAATGGTCATAAGACGTTCAAGGGGCTGCGCGTTTATTAACCCAATTAGCTTCAATTTAGATCCGGGGGGCTTTTGGAGCCTCCCTCTCGTTAAAAAGTTAAATAACTTCAAATCCATTCAAGCTATGACCACTAAACTTATTGAATTTCCTAAAATTTATCTGGGAACATCTTGAAGTCGTCGTGACGTGTACTTCAACATTGACATAACCATGGCAACCGAGTTGTGACAGCTTGTTTTTACCTTTGTTATGAAAATGATGAGAATAAAAAATAATATTGGTATCAATGGCTTCGCACGTAGCCGCGCTCTAGCTTAAAAAGAGGCTGGAGGCATTCAGAAATGGCCTATTCATTTGAGTCTTGTAAACTCTTTACTGGTACTTCCCCAGAGCTCTCGTACTGACTTAAGGTGCCATGGGGGTTTGTTTTCGTTTGATCTAGATTATAGGATCAATCGAGATTTCGTTTTCCACTCAATTTTCTGTGTACTGCTACTAAGTTGAATGAAGTAACGACGGCAGCATCACCAAAATGACAACTAACGGCAAACAATTTCTAAAAGTGGTATTATTCCATTCTTGTCACACAGATAGCTTATCAAGAAATTAGCCATCATCTGCGCCTGTAAGCTGGGACAGAGTCTCTCAGTTTATTTAGGTTTCACGTTGAAAATAGTCGGTGAGCTGCTTTATGTTTTCAACCCTAATATCAAATTGTACTCCCTAATTTTAGCGCAAAATTTTTGAGCGTTAATTTAAACTTTCACATGTGAAATTAGGAAATTGCCATGGCAACGTTTTGTACGTCTCAGTGCCAGGATAGCGTCTTGTTTCAAAATGTCATAAATGAACATGTCAGGGCATTAAAAGACTCTATAGAAAACCTAAACACACGAAAGAACACATCATGAAGGATTCTATCAGGTGTTTTGCCAAAAAATTCTAAAAATTAGCGATCTAGTCTCTAATGGGGAAGAAAACAGACCAAGTCGAATATTTATCAAAAACGTTTTGAACACTTTTCAGAAATGCGGAGTTCTCGAAGTTTTTTTTCATCCACCCTTGCTTAACCTTGTATTGTATTGTATGTTGGAGGGTATTTCTACTGAATCTATAATAGTTAACAATTGTTTAAAATAGTGGTAAATATTCCTTAAGCCCCGTGCAAACGGACGCAACGATGTTGGATGTTACATGTCGTGCCGTTTGCACACCCTGTTGCATGCATGTTGTTATGTGTTGTTGGAAGTTGTTTAGCAAAGTTTGAAACCGGTCGAGCTACGTAAAAACGGACGCAACAACTCCCAACAATGTTGGGAGTTGTTATTCGTTTGCACTGGGCTTAAAGGCTAGTTTTCACTAGCGACAGAGTCAGAGTCGGAGTCGTAAGCAGAGTCGCATGAGCGCTTATGACTTAATGAAAACCAAAAATCGGAGTCGTAAGCAGAGTCATAAGAAAGGCGACGGAATCGGGGTCGGAAGAACCAGTCAAAAAGTTTCCATTTTCTTCTGACTCCGCTTACGACTCCGTCGCTTACAATCTAGTAAAAACCAGATTGCTGGAGTCGGAAGCCGAAGCGGAAGGACCAATCACAATGCACGTTCTCACACTTTGTGATTGGTTTAGTTCATCCACTTCTGCTTGCGACTCCGATAACCTAGTTTTCAATTGATCGTAAGCGAAGGAATCGTAAGCTGGATCACAACGCTGTTTTCTCTAGATCGTAAATTCTTACGCTTCTAAAAGATAACGACCTTCAAAAGCTACTATTCCCCTCGATTGCGAATATTTTTTCTCATTATTACGAGATAGCAAACCAATCAGATTCAAGAAAACACAAGATCACTGAGCGAATATTTACCGGTTAATTTTGTCTTTTTATTGTATATTTTGAATTGTCCGAGCACGATACAAAATGTGTCAGTCTTGTTAACGTCTATTACAGCTTCATTGCAGTGAGTGTCTGAGAAAAGTAAGAGGCCTCTTTCATTTTCAAATAATTTTAGCTCGAAATTTAAAAGATGGTTCAATGACAACGATAGGATAAGAAGCTGCGTGACGGCTGCGCGACGTTCATTTTGCAGTGGCGGATCCAGGGAAGGGGCCCGGGGGGCCAAAAGACCAAACTGAGGCCCTTAAGGCCGAAAACAATTTTTGAGACCGCCCCACCTCCCTTATCTCAGGGTCTGGATGACCGCCCCCCTCCTCCCTTCTGGATCCGTCACTGTTTGGTTTATAATCGGCTATTTAAAGGGTTTCAATGGGGTTACCGTCAGCCGTCAAACGGCCTAAAAATTGAAAAAGCCGTCAACCTTCAAAAAAGGTTATTTTTTACCGTCAACCGTCAAAAATGAGGGTAAGATTAACCATCAAAAAATTTCCGAGTATTTAAAATCTAACTATTTTAGCCGTTCCTGAAGAATTTCTTAACTGGAAAAACCAGTTCCCAGCTTCTCAAAAACACTCTATCTAAACATTACAATACAACATAAGCCTGCGGCTTATATCTGAAAATATTTTAAAATTTTGCAAGTGAAAAACCAAGCAACCGCTAAAATACAACCACAACAGTTAATATTAATTCATATTAGAAGTTGATATTTACTTCAACTTTTGGACTAATTTCCACTTAATAACTGTCAACACCGTAAAAAGCTCTAAAATTAATCGTCAGCCGTCAAAATTGGAAAAACTTTACTGTCAACAGTCAAACCTACCACCCCATATTGACGCCCTCCAGTTACACGTCCTTTCCTCTCAAGGGAACTTGAAAAATAACTTGTCAGCCTGACTGGTGAAAGTCAATGCCACAGCTTTGTGTCAAACGAATATGTCTCCTAAGCATTACAGTATGTCAAATCAGGTTTCGTCGCTTTTGTCATATCGCGTGCACCCAGCACGTGCTCAAGGGTTGAGCATGCGTACTTAGGGTAAATATGCTAGCGCTTGTTTTCTTGTCTTTCATATATCAAAATCTACTCGATGGAATTTAACGAAATTTGCCAAAATTCTTGTCAAGTATCGAACTTCAACCATTGAAAGCTTGAAAATTAAAGTTGAACAGAGGATTTTTCTGACACAATCAATTTCACATGATATCAACAGCTAAAACTGTTTGTGACAATTGGTAAAGTTGCTTTTAAAAAATAAGGATTGCTTATTATAATCTAATGTGCAATTTCAAAAGTTAATCTTAAGGCTGGAATTTGCATAAGCCTTTTGAAACTTGTTTTAAATCATCCATGTTGCCATGGCAACGATCGAAATCTTACGTTTAACCTAATATAAACGTAATGCCTTATAAATATGTTTGGCATGTGTCAACTTTAAGCTTAATACCGGCAATGAGTCTTAAATAACCCAAATGAATAGTAACGACTCACAACCTACCAAACCGTATTCAGCCACCTTAAAGCAAGTCAAAATGGTGCAAAACTGTAGTTGTTTCCATGGAAAATGAAAATTTTTCGCTCACTAAAAAGGTTACTGAGCCCGGAGAAAAAAGCTTGAATAGAGTATTATGTTATATTTACCTCGAATTAAGGACGTTGATTTTTAAATGAACTGACTTTCATCTCTTAATGCGATATTACTTAGTCGGTTTATTTAAAAACCCAGTCAGTGGTTGGTTAAAAGAAGACTTTTAGTTAAAAACATTTTAGTGAAATATTCGCTATTTTCTGTTGACACCTAGCTCTACCTGTTCTACGAAGCACCTGTACATTATTGTTCGAGGAAAAGGCGATTGTGAAAATGAAAAAGTAAAACTAAACAGTCCCAGTCTGGGACTGATCAGACTGATAATTTTCGAGCAAATGCATTCATGTTCCTAACGTCGGACCAATCTTAATGGAGCGGATCTTTCCAATTGCTCCAAAAACATTTTGAAAGTGTAACTTTTTATTTTTTGTTGTTTCATTTTTTTCCCATTGTACCTAAATGAATAAATTTTTCCTTCATAATTTTGGAGTCAACTAGCAGAATTAGAATCATCAGTTGACGAATTTTCAACGTCAGATGTACCGTCGCAATACGACTCCTCAAGAAGTTTGGGAAAGCAGAAAAAATGATCCTTGTAATAAAAAAACCAGAACATTTACCGTCAACGCAAGCGGAAGTTAAAGCCATAATAGATAACAGCAGAAGGGGAAAACCGTCAAAGTGAAGTCTGGGAACGTTCATGCTTCTCCAGCTTTCCTTCTTGTACCGCAAGTTACCGCTAGTAACTTGTGCTCATCATAATGGGAAATTTTAATGTCACGTCATGCAATTTTACAGTCCAGGTGGTAACGTTAATTGATGGTAATTGTTCAGCCGACCATTCTAATTAAAAACATAACGAGTGTCTTAAAGCCCTGAGGCTGCACTGTCAGGTTTACAAACAACAAGCAGGTGCTTTAACTTGCAAATTTGTTAAAATTAAATATACACCACTTAAAAGTGGTGTATAATGATCTAATTTCAACAGATTTACCAGTCTCACTTCATGATTGGAGTTTGTGGAGACTAACGGTTGATATATAATGTACGGATTTAGCATTTTCCTAGCTCGAATTGGACAATTATTTGTGTGCATTGCCAATTCTAATTGTCAAAATAAATATTATGAATGGTCATAAGACGTTCAAGGAGCTGCGCGTTTATTAACCCAATTAGCTTCAATTTAGATCCGGGGGGCTTTTGGAGCCTCCCTCTCGTTAAAAAGTTAAATAACTTCAAATCCATTCAAGCTATGACCACTAAACTTATTGAATTTCCTAAAATTTATCTGGGAACATCTTGAAGTCGTCGTGACGTGTACTTCAACATTGACATAACCATGGCAACCGAGTTGTGACAGCTTGTTTTTACCTTTGTTATGAAAATGATGAGAATAAAAAATAATATTGGTATCAATGGCTTCGCACGTAGCCGCGCTCTAGCTTAAAAAGAGGCTGGAGGCATTCAGAAATGGCCTATTCATTTGAGTCTTGTAAACTCTTTACTGGTACTTCCCCAGAGCTCTCGTACTGACTTAAGGTGCCATGGGGGTTTGTTTTCGTTTGATCTAGATTATAGGATCAATCGAGATTTCGTTTTCCACTCAATTTTCTGTGTACTGCTACTAAGTTGAATGAAGTAACGACGGCAGCATCACCAAAATGACAACTAACGGCAAACAATTTCTAAAAGTGGTATTATTCCATTCTTGTCACACAGATAGCTTATCAAGAAATTAGCCATCATCTGCGCCTGTAAGCTGGGACAGAGTCTCTCAGTTTATTTAGGTTTCACGTTGAAAATAGTCGGTGAGCTGCTTTATGTTTTCAACCCTAATATCAAATTGTACTCCCTAATTTTAGCGCAAAATTTTTGAGCGTTAATTTAAACTTTCACATGTGAAATTAGGAAATTGCCATGGCAACGTTTTGTACGTCTCAGTGCCAGGATAGCGTCTTGTTTCAAAATGTCATAAATGAACATGTCAGGGCATTAAAAGACTCTATAGAAAACCTAAACACACGAAAGAACACATCATGAAGGATTCTATCAGGTGTTTTGCCAAAAAATTCTAAAAATTAGCGATCTAGTCTCTAATGGGGAAGAAAACAGACCAAGTCGAATATTTATCAAAAACGTTTTGAACACTTTTCAGAAATGCGGAGTTCTCGAAGTTTTTTTTCATCCACCCTTGCTTAACCTTGTATTGTATTGTATGTTGGAGGGTATTTCTACTGAATCTATAATAGTTAACAATTGTTTAAAATAGTGGTAAATATTCCTTAAGCCCCGTGCAAACGGACGCAACGATGTTGGATGTTACATGTCGTGCCGTTTGCACACCCTGTTGCATGCATGTTGTTATGTGTTGTTGGAAGTTGTTTAGCAAAGTTTGAAACCGGTCGAGCTACGTAAAAACGGACGCAACAACTCCCAACAATGTTGGGAGTTGTTATTCGTTTGCACTGGGCTTAAAGGCTAGTTTTCACTAGCGACAGAGTCAGAGTCGGAGTCGTAAGCAGAGTCGCATGAGCGCTTATGACTTAATGAAAACCAAAAATCGGAGTCGTAAGCAGAGTCATAAGAAAGGCGACGGAATCGGGGTCGGAAGAACCAGTCAAAAAGTTTCCATTTTCTTCTGACTCCGCTTACGACTCCGTCGCTTACAATCTAGTAAAAACCAGATTGCTGGAGTCGGAAGCCGAAGCGGAAGGACCAATCACAATGCACGTTCTCACACTTTGTGATTGGTTTAGTTCATCCACTTCTGCTTGCGACTCCGATAACCTAGTTTTCAATTGATCGTAAGCGAAGGAATCGTAAGCTGGATCACAACGCTGTTTTCTCTAGATCGTAAATTCTTACGCTTCTAAAAGATAACGACCTTCAAAAGCTACTATTCCCCTCGATTGCGAATATTTTTTCTCATTATTACGAGATAGCAAACCAATCAGATTCAAGAAAACACAAGATCACTGAGCGAATATTTACCGGTTAATTTTGTCTTTTTATTGTATATTTTGAATTGTCCGAGCACGATACAAAATGTGTCAGTCTTGTTAACGTCTATTACAGCTTCATTGCAGTGAGTGTCTGAGAAAAGTAAGAGGCCTCTTTCATTTTCAAATAATTTTAGCTCGAAATTTAAAAGATGGTTCAATGACAACGATAGGATAAGAAGCTGCGTGACGGCTGCGCGACGTTCATTTTGCAGTGGCGGATCCAGGGAAGGGGCCCGGGGGGCCAAAAGACCAAACTGAGGCCCTTAAGGCCGAAAACAATTTTTGAGACCGCCCCACCTCCCTTATCTCAGGGTCTGGATGACCGCCCCCCTCCTCCCTTCTGGATCCGTCACTGTTTGGTTTATAATCGGCTATTTAAAGGGTTTCAATGGGGTTACCGTCAGCCGTCAAACGGCCTAAAAATTGAAAAAGCCGTCAACCTTCAAAAAAGGTTATTTTTTACCGTCAACCGTCAAAAATGAGGGTAAGATTAACCATCAAAAAATTTCCGAGTATTTAAAATCTAACTATTTTAGCCGTTCCTGAAGAATTTCTTAACTGGAAAAACCAGTTCCCAGCTTCTCAAAAACACTCTATCTAAACATTACAATACAACATAAGCCTGCGGCTTATATCTGAAAATATTTTAAAATTTTGCAAGTGAAAAACCAAGCAACCGCTAAAATACAACCACAACAGTTAATATTAATTCATATTAGAAGTTGATATTTACTTCAACTTTTGGACTAATTTCCACTTAATAACTGTCAACACCGTAAAAAGCTCTAAAATTAATCGTCAGCCGTCAAAATTGGAAAAACTTTACTGTCAACAGTCAAACCTACCACCCCATATTGACGCCCTCCAGTTACACGTCCTTTCCTCTCAAGGGAACTTGAAAAATAACTTGTCAGCCTGACTGGTGAAAGTCAATGCCACAGCTTTGTGTCAAACGAATATGTCTCCTAAGCATTACAGTATGTCAAATCAGGTGGCGGGTAATCGGTTCTTAGATGATCAAACGTTACAAACAACAAATTAGACTGCGAACGGCAAACGTTTCTCCTCGCTCATCGCCGGGGAACTCAGCGAGGAGGAACTCAGCGACAGAAATTCCATGCTGATGACGTAAATCAATGTCTACATAATAAATCCGGTATTCCAAATGCAAATTTGTTCAATTCTACGTTTTTCCTGGTCGATTTTGGAAAACTGTTGCGTTCATCTGCGAATGAGCTCCAGCTAAACTCATTAATGCTTCTTCTAGAGAAGACTATATTCCTCACATATTGACTCGGGCGCGGATCCACACCGGTTTCCACCGTTTTACGGAAATCGGTCAGATATTTCATAATAGATATATTTTTGGTAAAAACTTTAAACCTTCCAAGTTGAAATCTGGAAAATGGTTTGGAGAGTCAGTAAATATCCTGTCTGAAAGACTCAGAAACCCAGGAAAGGGGACTTTGGGGGGTTAAAATCCAAAACATTACCCAGGGGAGCATTCCCCCTGACCTCCCTAGAATAGGAAATCGGTCAGTATTTATTCTAGATCCGCGCCTATGACTGTTTTGTTAGATATTCACCGCGTTTACATTTGACCTTTGCCGCCAGCCTTTTGTCTTTTGTCTGTCATTCGTAAACAATAGCTAGAAAAATGAAACTACTCTGTCGACCAATTAGCGCTTCTGACCGGATTTCGGACAGATTTTGCGTCATCAGTATGGAATTTCTGTCGCTGAGTCGATGACGTTCCTCCTCGCGAAACATCCCTCAACGGCGATGAGCGAAGAGAAACGTCTGCCGTTCGCAGTCTAACAACAAATTATCCTTGAAAGAATGAACTTAGGCTAAAAGTTTTCAAACTTCACAACTGCAATTTTTGTTCGTTTTTTACTGTGTTATTGATACCTCCTTTTAACGTTTTGAGCGGCCATTTTTTGTTTCACTCAATTTGGTGGCAGTTTCCAGCTGCTTGAATGTTGATAAAATTTGTGACACAGCTTCTTTAAGGCAATAAAGGAAGGACCACTTTATTTGCTACAGGCGAGAGAAATGATGCAAATTATGAATAACAATTAATTAGCTTGGAATAACAATCTCTTCATGACTTTTTTTTACTGTAGTGTTAGTCTGCAATAAGCAGTGTTGCTGTTGGTGTTCTCCCATATCCACTTAGCTGTCATTGCGATACCGTTTATTGTATTCCAAGGACTGTCACCATGGTTGGCAATCACTTTTGCCAAAGGCCAGCTCTGGTCATCAAAAGCCGGGGAAGTCCATCCGGGATACAGAGCGCTGCTGCATTTCCAAGTTTCATTAGTCACCAGTCGGTTGCTAGTGGAGCCGAGTATCCCGAGATATCCGCCTCCATAGTCTTCCCCGGCTACTGACAGAACTCGAGTGTTTCCTGGTACAAGGTAGGTGGTGGGGTTTCGCCAATTACTGTCAGTTCCGAGGCTTTGACCGTCAGCAAACATTTCCATTTTATTGTCACAAGTGAATGTTGCAGTAAATTCTAAAGAGAAAGACAATTTTTTTTATGACGCAATTTTCTGGTTCTGATTCATAAGGCAGATTTGGAAATGACAGCGCTCTTGCGTCGCCGTCGTAACCGTCGTATTCCACCGTTCCGTATACCACCGTTCCGTATACCTCAAGGGGTGGGGAGAGAGGAGTTTTAAGGAATAGAGATCTTAAACAGTTCTTGAAGGCAGGAAGAGCGGTTGCTTTTTTTTTAAATCAAAACATATACTTCTTTCAAAAAATTCAAGCGAAGTACACTTTACTTCCAAGTTTAAAAGACAGTAGTTATCGTTAATATACAAAAAAATATCAAATCGATGTCCTTTACCTTCAGTGAAGTGGTAAGACGGTGTTATCCGCCGAGTAACTTTTGAGATTTGTTTAATTCTTTAATATATTATACGGACACCGAAACACCGCGATTATGTCTCCTGCCAAATTCAAAATGTTTCAAACTTCAGGGTCTTTGCTAGGATTTTTCAAAGGGAGGGTCACACTGAGTCAAACGTAGGGTACTTACCAGATTGGCATGCAAACATCCACGCCGTTTTTTTTACTAAAAGTGACATTTTTTTCGGATCGGTGAGCAATGAGCGTGGCAGGAGGGACGAGCCAGTTGGACGGGAGAGGAAAGAGGAAAGTAAACGTTGTGTGACCTAGTTTCAAATAACTTTTAGCTAAACTTTTCTTTCCTTTAAACAGATCTTTTTGTAAACGACTAGAAAACATTGGTGTTAGTGAAGGTCACGACAAAACACGCAAGTAATAGCATTGTCATGTTGGTCACGCCCAAGCGATTTGCCGTCCTCTTCCTGCTGTCCTGTTGCGTAAACTCACTAATCTTCCATACAGAAGACCTTAATTATACCGGTATCTGAAAACGTCTCTCAAATTCGGTCAATAATGAAAGGACACTTATTAAATAGACTGTGTTGTATTGAGCGTTATGCTTTCCTGAGGCTGTAATCTCGCCATTTTTCTTTATTTAGGGTTCGTTCCTTTGAGTTGATCCAGATCAGGATTTATGATCCAAGATCACTTGGATCATAAAGCATCAAAGGAACTGTTAAATCCCATTTTGACAAGTATTTACCGCTAAATTCTATCCACCATGATGCAAGCCAAGTCATAGGTATTCTGATTATTTTGCAATTTTAGTAACGTTAAGTGACAAACCAATCAAAAGAAGCAATGTACTGGTGGTTACAGAAATAATGTCAGTCCATTATAGGTTACACCAAACTGATCACAGCATGTGTTCTGAAGACATGTATAGTTGGACTGTGAGGAGATCTGTTGATGCTAATGAGATAGAGTCGGTCTGCTCAGAACATGGCACTTTGTTAGCAACCGTTAGGCAGGACGCGCTATCAACTATAATCCATCACCCCTCCATTTGAAGCACCAGTGATCCCTACCTTCGTTGCAGAATGTCTTCCCGTCACCTATGTATCCATCTCGACAATAACAATTATACGAGCCATCAGTATTTGAGCATGACGCGAGGCTTTGAAGGCAGTCATGTGATCCTTGGGTGCACTCATCAACATCTGAAAATGATAAAGAAAATCGTATATTCCTCGTTACAACCTCATCAATATTGGTCATTTAGAAAATGTGGCTAAAATTGTGCTAAACTGCTATGACAGAGAGTTGATCGACGGGAGGACACAAAGCAAGATTGAGGAGTAGCTACTGTAGCTAAGCATATAGTCTGTCTTTGTAACTGTGCGACCGTTAATCATTCCTGCATGCCCTAATGTCTTCCAAAAAGAAGACACTGTATCCTTTGGTGTTGCAATAGGCATGATCTGCGTCACAATAATGCTTTCCTAATTGGGACTCGTCTATGACCATGACTGCAAATGAAACTTAAAAATCACCTGTAAACTCTCTACTGGTAGTGACATTAAGTCGACGTTCAAGTCTGATCTGTTTTCGTTTGATTTGGATACCTTGGCCGTTTGATATTGTTACCTGAGCAAGTTGATTCCGTTTCCAGTATACCCACGAAGCCGAGTGTTTTCGCTCTGACCGAAGTTTTCTCTTCTCGGAAATAAATTCAACTCTATGACTGTTATTCGTCGTTTGATTCTTGATATCTAAACAGTTTTGTTTTGTTACCTGCGCAAGTTAGACCGTCTCCAGTATATCCTGGCTTGCAAAGACAAGCAAAGGATCCTTTGGTATTGTTACAATACGCATGATTTGCATCACAGTTATGCTCTTCTGTTACACACTCGTTTATGTCTGCAAAAAACAATATAGACATATTTTTTGTATTATCTGAAGGCTGCCATTTGTTTCTTCTCAGTTTATTATAAATTCAATTTAGAACATACGGTACATATAATAAAAATAAAACGACAACTGATGTATTGAAGACTTCCTACCTTTTTGGCAGCGTTTCCCTGTAAAACCAGAAGGACACAAACATCGATATCGCTTCACAGTAAATCCAGACTGACAGGTTCCGCCATTATAGCAGTAGATCTCATCACATGAACTCTTAACAAAAAGGTTTTTTTGGTTGATTAGGTAGATATCGTAGAACAAATACGAGTTCAAATAAAATTGGTTACTAGAAAATGGTAGCTAAAAAAATCAGAAATAGGTTAAGAGTTGTTGCAAAGGAGAATAAATAACAAGAAGAACTCAAGCTCGAATATGCAAACACGAACACAAACACGAACTCGAACACGAACACAACCAAAGACACGAACACGAACAGGAAAGAACACAAACACGAACAAAACCGGAACGAGAAGAACTAAAGAGCAAGACGAATTCGAGAAAAAGAACTGAAGAACAAGAACAGGAGAAATAAAAGGAGGAGGATTGGCAATGACAAAAATTAAGAAAATCTTACATCTGCTCCGTGATAGAGGTAATTATCTTCATTTTTGAACTCGTTATCATGCCATCGGTGAGTGGCGTTGTTGAGCTCACATGCTTTTGTGTTAACGTGATAGTTGACACTCACGCAGTTGTCTTCGTAGTAACAATGCAGCTTGCAGGTCTCAATATCAACAACAATTTTAGTTCTTATAGTGTGGTTCACCAAACGCTTGTTAATGAAGAAGAAGGGTGGTGGGAACGCCAGTATACGACAGTTATCTGAAGCAATGCAAGAACGAAACAATTTAAAATGGATACACTAAATGAATCACTGCGAGCGTACAAAGGTATCCAAAAATTGTTTACTCCACTCTTAATAAACGACTATCGATGAATTTTTCAATTGAAGTGATGGTTTTACAACCGACTTCAATCAATCCCGCATTAATTTAGAAAACAAGACGCTACGGAGCGTACCCTTCGGCGTCGTGGTTGTGGAACTGATTAATTGTAAATGTGAAGGAATAGTAAGAAATGAAATATGGTAAGAGTAAGGGGTTAATTTGTGAAATTATGGGATTTGTCAGGATATTCTGAAAAGATCAACATCCAAGAAGCCTACTTGCCAAAAACTAGCATTTCGGGACACATTGTCTATGAAATATTTGCCCAGTTATGCTCTGATGACTCCATACTCATCCTTCTAAATTTGACTTGGGTCTAAACCTTTAGACCTAAGTCAAATATGAGGTTACTGGCGGTGAATAACAAGTCTAACAAAACAAACAGCGAAAAAAGAATTCTCTATTTTTCTTAGTCACATCAGGCTTCAAAAACAGCATAGCAGTCTCATGTACAGATTAAAGATATGTAAGGAATGGGTAAGGAGTCAATTACGTTAAACATGGAATTGGCTGTTACGAGTTCGAATGTTTTGAGGATAATTACTCACTGACTATCAGCACGCAGGGATGTCGGATTAACACAAGGAAGTTTAATACCAAAGAAACATAGCCTTTACAGAGCTTAAAAACACAGCATCCGCCAACACAAACTTGACTTGAACTTAAGTAAAACTAAACAGCCTCTACCAATTATAACAAACTCTCACTTGAACTTCAGATATCTTACGACCTCCGGCAATTTGTAAACGCAGAACTTGAAAATCGACCTTCGTCACACTTGACTAAACACACAGCAGTCCAGCTCGTGGGAAAAAACTTAGTTCGTCAAAAAAAAACTCGCTTGGAACTTGTATATATACCGTTTGACATAAGGTTCTAGAAAAAACTAAACAGGCAAATAGTAGTAGCTTTTCGACATATTTTATGATTTCAGTAACTGATGGAAATCCGCTGACTCATGCTGAAATGTAAACATGCCCTAATTAATTATTCTTGAATAATCAAAAAACGTAGAGAACGTTCGAGAAAGTCCCACAACGCATGAAAGCAATTTTACTACGTAACACTCAACAAAGACAAAATGTCTTTGTGCAGCATTTTGTAACTTTAAATTCATCATAAAACAGTTCGAAAGGAGGGCTCACTCGTGAAATGTTTCTCAACACTCGAAGAGAAATTTCGTGTCTCTGTGCGGCCACGTAATATCCTCTATTTATTCCTCGAGTAAATTAAAGACGAAACTCGAAGTGATCTCAGGATATCACGATGTAGTCCGGTTCCATTTCGTGAAATAGCCGAAACAAGCCGAAAAGTCACGAACTTGCACGCCCAATCTTTTCCCGAAACTAGTGCATCATTTCATAACTATTTTTCATATCCCGAACTATCTTGGGTCGCAGTGGCGCAATCGGACGAATGTTAATGGAGCGGATCTTTCCAATTGCTCTAAAAACATTTTTAAAACGACCTCAACAGTGTAACTTTTTCATTTTTTTGTTGTTTCATTTTTTCCCATTGTACCTAAATGAATAAAATTTTTCGTTCATAATTTTGAAGTTAACTAGCAGAATTAGAATCATCAGTTGACGAATTTTCAACACGTCAGATGTACCGTCACAATGCAACTCCTCAAGAACTTTAGGAAAGCAGAAAAATGATCCTTGTAATAAAAAACTAGAACATTTACCGTCAACGCAAGTGGAGGTTAAAGGCATAAGTGATAACAGCAGAAGGGGAAAAGCGCCAACGTGAAGTCTGGGAACCTTCATGCTTCTCCAGCTTTCCTTCTTGTACCGCAAGTTACCGCTAGTAACTTGTGCTCATCAAAATGGGAAATTTTAAAGTCATGTCAAGCAAATTTATAGTCCAGGAGGTAATAATTTGTTCAGCCAACCAGTCTAATCAAAAACAAAACGAGTATTTTTAAAGACCTGCAGCTGCACCTTCAGGTTTACAAAGTAGGTGTTAAGTGGTGTATACTTAATTTTAACAAATTTACAAGCCTCAATGGAGACTAACGTTTGACAATATATGAATTTAGCATTTTCCTAACTCGAATTGGACAATTATTTGTGTGAATTCCCAGTTCTGATTGTCAAAATAAGTATTATGAATGTTCATAAGACGTTCAAGGAGCTGCGCGTTTACCCAATTAGCTCCAATTCAGATCCGGGAGGTTTTTGGAGCCTCCCTCTCGTTAAAAAGTTAAATAACTTCAATTGCAGTCATGCATTAAGCTATGACTACCAATCTTAGTGAATTTCCTAAAATTTATCTGGGAACATCTTGAAGTCGTCGTGACGTGTACCTCAACATTGACATACTCCATGGCAACCGAGTTGTAACAGCTTGTTTTTACCTTAGTTGTGAAAATGAATTTTATTTTTGTGAGAATAAAAAATCATATCAATGGCTTCGCACTTAGCCTCGCTCTGAAACAGAGGCTTGAGTCAACTAGGAAATGGTCTATTCATTTGAGTCTTGTAAACTCAGCTTTACTAGTACTCCCCCAGAGCTCTCGTACTGACTTAAGGTGCCATGGGGTTTTTTTTCGTTTGATCTAGATTATAGGATCAATCGAGATTTCGTTTTCCACTCAATTTTCTGTGTACTGCTACTAAGTTGAATGAAGTAAGACCACAGCATCACTAAAATGACAACTACCGGCAAACAATTTCTAAAAGTGGTCTAAAGTGTGGTCGTTACTACGTTCCTTTCTTTTTACAGTCGCAAAAATTTTAACAAACTTCCTTTAAACATTGTGAAGAGAGAAAACATTCAAACGTTCTGCCGCCGAGCAAGACATTTCTTTTTATCATAACTTTAATAGCGGAGCTCCACCCGCGCGCGAAGCGCGCGCGTGGACGGAGCCCCATAGCTAAGGAAATGTGGTAATCTACCCATCCGAGAAAATTTGGTAATCACGTGACCGTACGCCCGACCGTCCGTCCGCACCACAGGGAAACCAATGTTTACTCTCACACTTTCTAGCTAGTTTGGGAGCCCAATAGAAAACTAATTGCACATCAATGTTGTGATCAATTGACAGCTGTCAAAACAGGATATCCGCTGACCAGTATCACCTGACCGTAGCGCGGGCTCAAGTGTCGACCCATCGAGGTCAAGTACTTTTTTGAAGTTATCCGCTGACAAATTACCAGTTTCAAATGATCGCAGGCTCAAGTCTATTTTTTCCAATGATTCATATGAAATATGTTGTGTTTATGTCACTATATCCCCGCACTGTCAAGATTTTGATTTCAAACTGACCTCGGACGCGAAAATTTAGCCACTTTTTTAAAAATAAAGGCGGGGAAGACCTATCTTACCATGGTCACGCGTTGGTCACGCTCTACGTCCAATTTTTGTACTCTGATTTGTCAAAATTTGACAGGTGAGTTCATGCGGAAAATTTATGCAGCATCTTGAAAGTTGTTTATTTTTTCAGCTAAAGCTGACAGAGTTTTGTGTCAACTTGTGATGTTTTTAACTGTCTTTTTCCACTGGATGTACAAAATGAAATACAGCTACTATCAAGAGTCTTCTGTTATCCATGGCTGGTTTGTTTATTGGGTTTTTGGTTGAGAAATGCGTCGCTTGTCAAAATTGGGTAATCCGATTTCGGATGGCATCGTTTTCGTCTTTCACCTTGCTCAATGCGTAACAGGGTTTAAAAGTCTCAAGCAACTATGGCCTTCCTTGATATCTTTCAGGAACTGAATCTCGAATGGTAAGCCTGAGTAATTATTGTATTTGATGTTTGTTTTTGTTATATCTAATTTCATGAAGTCGAGCACAGTTTATGCGGCAAGTTTTTGCACGTTTGTTAAGATTTGAGTCAATGATCTGATCTAGTATCAGGTTTGATATAAGCTTACAGAACTTTAAAAGGCCTTCAGATATATTTTCTCACGGCAAATAGAAAAAAAACGTTCCGAAGAATATTTAGTTATAAATTTGGTTGTAGAAAGAAAACTTTGAGTGATTTTCTTGCTTCGAGGAGTTCATCTTTGAAAAAAAAAAAAAACACCGGGAGGCCGGCTGAAAGTAAAACAAAATAAACTTAAGCTTAAGCTCTAAGCTTAAAGACTCAGGATTTTTAGAGACACTTTAATACTTGTCTTCGTGAATGAAAATTGTTGTCTCTGTAAATGTTTTACCGAATTATATTTCTTTTATTGATTGTTAGTAGTCTCCCTTGCAATTTTAATCGCTTATCCGTGGTGTTTGTTTTCATTGTTCATGAACATCGCTTGCAGGAGTACTTAGAAATGTCGCGCGTATCAAACGCTTTATAAGATTACACATCGTTATAACTGGAACCATTAAATAACAAAAAATAATGATAATAAATTCGTTATTATGTTGAAGCGTATCTCCATTAAAGTTCATTCAAACACTCGACCACACTGACAGCTCGCACTAAAAATTAGAACCGGCTGGTCGTATGGGTGATTTTGGAAATTTTTTGAACGGTTTCGCTAAAAGCCAACGATTGATCGTCCTGAACATTGAAAAATTGTGAAATGCCGTATTCTGTCCGAGGTCTGTATGATAAAAAGTACTGTTTCACCTCAGATGTGATGTATAAAAAGTGTAAAAGGTTGGTTTACACACCCTCAGATTTGTTGGCAAGAATTTGTAAAGTAAACCTGTCGAACGCAAAAAAATGCGGCCTGATTTGTTTTCCAAGAATTTGTTTTCGAGGCCTAATCTACTGTGATCAAGAGCCATTATGGCTCTTGAATGTGATAGAAGATGTTTGCTATTTTTTGGGGGTACATACATGTATATCAACTCGATGTAAGATGTTTCACTCTAAAATAACTTATCCTTTCCCTCAAAAGTCACATGAATGTGCCCTTAAGTTAACTGATTTGTGGATTACAAGTTTATTGTTTGATTTAAAATATAATTTATTAATGGGAGCTTCGCTTTTAGCCCTGGCTAAATCTATATATTATTTTATTATATCTGAGGGTTTAAATGTGATTTTGCATTATATTTTTAGGCTTTTTAATGTAGTTGTTAAATTCTATTATTGTATTTTTATTAGGCTTTTAAATGTAATAGTTCATGAAAATCCTTGATGTAAATTAATCTTTTAAGATACAGGGCCCCTATGGAGACCAGCCTTAGAGCTGAATGGGCTACCCTGTGTAGAGAAAATTTTGCTTTACTTCACTTACCGTAGTTATTCGAATAAGCGCCCAGCCTCGTATTAGCGCCCACCTCGAATAAGCGCCCATCCTAAAGGCAGAAACAGTTAATAAGCGCCCAGCCTCGAATAAGCGCCCACCCCACCACGCTCCCTCCCACAAAAACTCCAATAAGAGATAATAAGAGACCCTCCCGAAGACGCAGTTTTCTTCAGAGTATTTTACGGAAACCTTGCTTTGTTACATCTTCGCTTTTTGTTATTGGCATTTACTGTTTTGTTGCAAAATATACTACCACACTTGCTGAGAAGGGTGAAAATTTAATTAGCGCCCAGCCTCGAATAAGCGCCCACTCTCAAGGTCCAAAAATTTAATAAGCTCTCAGGGCGGTTAATCGAATAAATACGGTACTTTACATTATTCCATTCTTGTCACACAGAGAGCTTGTCAATATTAGCCATCATCTGCGCCTGTAAGCTGGGACAGAGTCTCTCAGTTTATTTAGGTTTCACGTTAAAAATAGTCGGTGAGCTGCTTTATGTTATCAACGCTAATATCGCATCGTACTCCTTAACTTTGGCGCAGAATTTTTGAGCGTTAATTTATACTTTTACATTTGAAATTAGGAAATTGCCATGGCAACGTTTTGTACGTCTTAGTGCCAAGATGGCGTCTTGTATTTAAAAAGTTGTAATTAAATGAACATGTCAGGGCATTTAAAGACTCTATAGAAAACCTAAACACACGAAAGAACACATCATGAAGGATTCTATCAGGTGTTTTGCCGAAAAATTCTAAAAATTATTAAATATTTCTAATGCCTTAACGCGCGTGAAATTATTCCCTAATCTCACTCGACACCATCTGATCACACATACAAATAGACTGCAGGGTAG
>NC_133208.1:17277612-17405112 GCF_958299795.1 Porites lutea | reverse complement strand
AGCCAAAGTGTTTATATGGACAACCGTTTACCAGGCTAGGTGGGCCATCTTTCTAGCCAACTTTCTGTTTCTCATCTCCGGCATGTAAACGGTTCGCCAGATTTTACAAGGAAATGTTTGAAAAGTTGGCTCAACCCGGGTAGCTCGGGTAGGTGGGTGACCCTTCTACAACTTTTCTCCGTATAAACGTGCCGGGGCCTAAGTGACTCAGTACCGAGTGTGACTACTTAATTCCTAATATTCTCTAATTACTTATTTCCCAAAATGTGGATCATAAAGAAAATAAGAATACAATGCACTGCTCACTTCTTACCTGTCTCGCAGCGTTCTCCAGTATAACCAGGGAGACACAAACATCGATATCCCTTAACGGTAAATCCAGATTGACAGGTTCCGCCATCATGGCAATAGGTCTCATCACAGGCACTCTTAACAAATAGGTTTTTATTTAGGTAAGTATCACGGAACAAATGCATGCTTACGTAAACTTGGCTTGATAATTACATTAAAGAAATGGAAAGAACTCACAGTTTCAAGCGAAGAAGAAGCTAGAAGAAGAAGACAAAGAAGAAGAAGAAGAAGAAGAAGAAGAACAACAACAACAACAACAACAACAACAACAACAAAAATTAAAACAAAAACTTACATCTGCTCCATGATAGAGATAACCATTTTCCTCTATGAAATTCTCATCGTACTTGAGATGAGTCGCGTTGTTTAACTCACATGTTTCTGTGTCTACTTGATAGTTAACACTCACGCAGTTCTTTTCAAAGTAACAATGCATTTCGCAGTCTTCAAAATCAACTCCAATTTTATATCCTATTGTGTGGTTCACCAAACGTTTGTTGTTGAAGAGAAAAGGTCCTTGAAAGACCAATACGCGACAGTTATCTGAAACAAGAACAGATGCAATGGTTGCGTCTGGACGGAAGGTCCATTCTTTGCTGAATTCTTACCCTACCCATGACTGGACGGAAAAATGGATTTGCACAAATTTGCTCCTTGCAAATATGTCACAAATATGTAAATACTGACTCGTAAATATATGGCAAGGTGTAGCGTGTGTAAATATCTAGCTAGGCAAATGTGGTCTTTAACATGTTTGCCAAATGTTTACTCCTTAGTATTTATATATTTGGACATTTGCAAGGAGCAAGTTTGCGAAAATCCATTTTTTTTTCTTCACAAAAAACAACAACAATAAGCGGATTCCAAAACGCACAAAATGTGTCTTCTTCAAACTTTTTTGGGCCGATTATTTAAACGAAATCTAACTTAGACCGCGGTTCAGGAAATCTTTGAACCTCCAGTCTCTTTCTTAGTGGGTTATTTTAAGAAGAAAAACTTACAGCTTTCTAGTCTACGCCATATGTTTTTATGAAACTGTTTACGATAAATGGTGTCTACATAAGGCGTTCGGCAAACTGAATTCTGGATTCACTAATTTCGTCATGTTAGGAGTTTTGAAAGAATCTTCCGGGTTCTGGATCGTTTTAAATGCCCTAAAAGCATTTATGAAGCAAATGAATCTTAGTCTACTCTGTGTTTCACAGGAGGAAGTCTTGCAGCACTAAAACTGGTGTGAAATTGAAAACTCTGAAGCAGGCTTACCGTCCATGAATGCGAAGATGAACGTAAGTGAAAACAACAGCAGGAAGAAAGCTTCAGTTTGAAGGAGAAGCATGGTTCATTTTTCCCTTGTGTTTCTTCCTTCCCGACGGTACAAGTTGTCCACAAAATGAGAAATTTGAAAGTCGATGATTTGTCAATTACCAGTTTTCATTAGTTTGGTCATTCTGTGAACCGGTGAAATTAAAAAAAGCAGGTGTTAAGAGTTGCAAGGTTATTATTGTTATTAACAGACCGCGTTTCCATGTATGGTTATTTTAAATAGTGTAAGTCAGCACGTATATCGAGCGGAGGTGTGTAAATGATGAAAAATCAAAAAAAATTATCATATTCATGCACATAAGTTTTCATCAGAAATATACCCATCATACTTCTATCTGACGATTATTTAGACTTATGGTGAGTTAATTTTTAGTTTTGCAATATTGGGGACCTGTCAGCACACAAATACTAATCAATACCAGTGCTAAATAATTAATTCAATAAAGTGCAGAATGAAACAAATCATATGTCCGCAGAGGTTTTTCTTAGTTTGAACACAGGCGTCCCAACCTCACGTTACGAGTGTGTTATGTGAATTGTCTCTATTTTATAGAAAAAAAGGTGAAAATAAAATGATATGTACGGTCGGTCGCTTGTAACACCGGCTCTCTTGTGAGATAATTTACATAACACACTCGTAACGTGAGCTTGAGACACCTGTGGTTTGAGCGAAAACGTATTATTTTTGAGATTCTTCTCCAATATTTTCAACGATTTCTGCCGATGGAAAATCGGCAATTATTTAAATCCAAAATTCATCGCCCGCCCGAGTGTGTTATGTGAATTGTCTCTATTTTATAGAAAAAAAGGTGAAAATAAAATGATATGTACGGTCGGTCGCTCGTAACACCGGCTCTCTTGTGAGATAATTTACATAACACACTCGTAACGTGAGCTTGAGACACCTGTGGTTTGAGCGAAAACGTAATATTTTTGAGATTCTTCTCCAATATTTTCAACGATTTCTGCCGATGGAAAACCGGCAATTATTTAAATCCAAAATTCATCGCCCGTCACGTAACATAGAGTAGAATGATTATACCTGATTAAAGAGCGCCACCTGCTGTCTCAAATTCTGTTTTCAAAACCGATGGGCATCATAAAACAAACTCCTTTGCAGCCACGAAAATCTAACTAGTTCTTTTCTGAAATTTGAGTTTTCATGGCTCTTCCTCAAGGAGCTAAAACTCGGAAAAAGACAGCAGAAAATCAATTTGAGCAACAGTGGTTTTATTTAGAAAACTTCCTATTAGAACGGCGTCAGATGTTTACAGAACTATCTGGAATAATTTGCAATAATTTTACAACAAGAAAAGTGGATTTCGTTTGTCACATGCTATTAAGTGAAGGAGTCACGTGGAGTTTCATTTGTAGTCTCGTCCCTGACTCGTCCCCTTTAGTCGTCTCTTTGTGTCTCCTTCATTGACGAGGAGGGCGCGTGGAAGGACGTCATTTAAGCGCATTTAAGTGTGTGATAATTGACAATTATTTCACGAGTGCGCGTTGGATATGAGATGGTTGTAGCCAACGATGCGCGTAGCGCAGAGTTGGCTATAGTCATCTCATATCCAACAAGCGCAAGTGGAATAATTGTTTTTTTAAAAACGCCCACAAAATATCGAGAATTCTTCCCGACTTTATTTGTAAAAACAACCGATTTTCAGCTTGTTTTTAATTTCGAGCAGACGCGTACATATCATATTTGGAGAGCATGGTTTAATGGCTCATATATCATGACGGCTAAGCCAATCAGAGCCTTAGAATTGCATTATCCAATGATTCAGTTTTTAATAAAAATTAATATTCTCTGTTTTGCCTTTCTTTGTATAAAAAGCACTGAAACTATATTTACTGCACTTTCAGTCTACAATAAACAAAGCCTGTGTTATTATTGGTCCATATCCACTTTGCCGTCCTTGCGATGCCAGATATTGTCTTCCAAGGTTTGTCGCCATGGTTTCCTACAACGTTTGCCGAAGGCCAGTCCTTGTCATCAAAATCCGGCGAAGTCCATCCCCGTTGAAAGACACTATTGCATTTCCAAGTTTCATTAGTCAGTAGTCCATTGCTTGTTGAGCCGAGTATTCCAAACTGGAACCCTGTGTCTGTTCCTTCTACTGAAATAACTCGGGTATCACTTGGTATCTGGTAGATGGAAGGGACTCTCCAATTATGATCGTTTTTGTGTTCCATTCTTCTATCATCAGCAAACATTTTCATCGAATTGTCACACGTGAATGTTGCAGTGAATTCTAGTTAAGGGAAATATAGATGTTAGGCTGCGTGCAAACGGGCGCAACAACTCCCAACATTGTTGCGCCAACAATGTTGGGAGTTGTTGCGTGGGTGTTGGCAGTGGGGTGCAAACGGATGCAACAACTCCGAACAAGTTTGGGACCTGCAGTGCATCATGGAAAGAATAAAACCCATAAGTCTTTGTAATCCATGCGTAATGAGCGTGCGTGGCCCATCCAATGTTGGAAGAGCTGTTCAAACGGATCAAACATTGTTGCGCTACGCTTCGGCGATTACGGAACAAAAGAAATGTTGGGAGTTGTTGGCTGAAAAGTTTGACCGGTTTCAAACTTTGCGCAACAACACGCAACAACATCCAACAACATGCATCAGGGTGTGCAAACGGACGCAACATGTAACATCCAACAATGTTGGGAGTTGTTGGCCAACAATGTTGCGTCCGTTTGCACAGGGCTTAAGCGCTATACAGAGAAAGTCCAGTCCTGAAACGTTCTGGGTCTAAATAGACACAACCGCTAAGCCCGACACCAGCGTTAACTTAAATCCATCACAAAACCATTTTAAGCATCGTATGATAATGAAAATATACTAGCCTTTTGGCCTGCAGAATGTCTTTCCATCGCCTACATATCCATAGTTACAAGTGCAGTTATAAGAGCCATCAGTATTTGAGCAAGACGCGAGGCTTTGAAGGCAAACATGTGATCCGTGGACGCATTCATCAACATCTAAAAACGATAAGAAGAATCGATCAACGTTTCCTCTCCGTGATTCAACCTCAAGGAACAATGGGGCTGGGTGGGGTGACATATGTTGTTACGTAATATTATCGATAATTTCGAGTAGAATTTTAGAAACTAGTTTGTAATTATTGGTTATTATATAATACCTTTCTTTTTTTTGGAAATTCCATCTGCCATTCAGTGGAGAATCTCGATATTTTAGTGGAGCTGATTTATCAGCATCATCATAATCATCATCGCCAATATATACCGTAAAATTCCGAAAATAAGCCCCTCCATGTATAAGCCCCTCCAAATATAAGCCCCTTAAACCGGTAACGCAAAAAAAACCTCCGTTAAATTGCCCCTCCGAATATAAGCCCCCCAACCTCGTCCCCAGGGCTTTTCCCTTAAACCCATTTTTTTAGGGAAAAGCCCTGGGGACGAGGTTGATAAGCCCCCCAGGGGCTTGTACTTGGAAAATTGCCCTCAAAGACAAAGTAAAACAAAGCAGAAACGGTAAATTTACTTCCAACTATAAGGCTAGCCCAATCGATTTTGAAACGCAAATTTCCCTCCGTAGATAAGCCCCTGCGAATATAACCGCTCCAAAAATAAGCCCCTCAAAAAGGGCCTTTGAAAAATATAAGCCCCAGGGCTTATTTTCGGAATTTTACGGTATATCGCATTTAAAGGCGTGGTGAAGGATATGTTTTTCTCGTAATACCGTGAACAAATCCAGCTAACTGTCACATTTATTCACCATGACATGGCCTGCGTAATTATCAGGTGCTTGAAAGTAATGGGCACGATCACAACAAAGAACGGGGCGCGCGAGGGAGAGTGAATATAGTCGGCTTCAGTCCCCTCGTCTATGAAAGAGGGGGGATTTATTGAAAGTGGGAAGTTATAATAAAGGCGTCTTATTAAAATCAATGGAGGATCTCTAGAACACAAGCATTGACATAACCATGGGTTTGTACTTAATATACTTCAAGAGTATATTTGGGCCCCTTGTTTTTCTTGCTCTATATTAATGATTTAAATAATGTATCGACGCTCGTCGAGCTGATTTTATTCGCTGATGATACTAATTTATTTATGTCCCATAAAGATCCTGTCTACCTGGCAGCCTCACTCAATTCCGAACTTAATAAATTATCCACTTGGTTTAAGGCAAACAAACTCTCCTTAAACCTAAAGAAAACAAACTTTATGTTATTTAAGCCTAGACAGAAAAGGTATCATTTTCCAATGCAAGTATGCATAAACGAACAGAGAATCGAACAGGTTAAGGAAACGGTCTTCCTCGGTGTAGTCCTTGATGAACATCTGTCTTGGAAACCGCACATTTCTCAAGTAGCTCGTAAAATCTCGAAATCAATAGGTGTCATTAATAGAGCAAGATTTTTTCTACCTAAACCGTGTCTAAAAACTCTTTATTATTGTTTAGTTTATCCTTGCATTATTGTATTATTGTCTGGGGATCTACGTACAAAACCAATCTTCGCCGTCTTGTCTCTTTGCAAAAGCGAGTTATCAGAATTATTTCTAAATCAACTTTCGATTCTCATTCAGACCCTATTTTCAAAGAATTAGAGCTACTAAAACTTTCCGATATTAGACAGCTAGAATTAGGTAAACTTATGTTTTCTCTTAACCATTCTCTTTTGCCTTCAAAGTTCAACAATTATTTTTCTTGAAACAAACAAGTCCATAGCTATGCCACTAGACACGCGAACGATTTTCACCTTCCTTCTTGTAGAACAAACCTTCGTAAATTTTCTGTCAGTTTCCAAGGACCTACTTATTATAACTCTATAGAGCATGATATTAAAGAATCTAATTCTCTCCACTTATTCAAAACGAAATTGAAAAAAAAATTATATATGAATTATTAGTTATAAATCTTGTAGTAAATAGTTATATTTCTTCCATGTCTGATATTATTTTTATACTTATTGTTACTTGTACCATAACTTATATTTTGTCAACTCAGTCTATGTAATTAGTTAATTTATACTTACCTTCATTGTATTTTGCTTTCGATCCTGGCCTTACCGTTACTGTTAACTTTATTTTTACTGTGAGGGAGCCCAATGTCTATAAGCCTCTTGGTTTCTTTTTGGGCTTCCTCGCCACTTTCATTTACTTTTGTGTAACTGTCTTGTTTTTTCGTTATTTGTATTTTGTGGTAAATCAAATAAAGTTACAAAAGTTACAAAGTTACAAGAATCCGACTGGTTTCGTTCTATTACCGACGTTGTGTCTTCTCAGATCTTACTGAATTCCTTTTTATATCTACTGCTATTCGTTTGATTCTTAAAATATCTAAGCGTTTTGATACTGTTACCTGTGCAGTTAAGACCGTTTCCAGTATAACCTGGCTTGCAAAAACAAGTAAAGGATCCTTTGGTATTGTTACAGTACGCGTGATCTGCATTACAATTATGCTCTCCTGTTTCACACTCGTTAATGTCTGTGAAATGAAAATTATAGATCACAATCAAATCGATTTGATTCATTTTGAAGTATGCTTTATGTCTGATGGTTAACATACTCTTATCAAAAAAAATCAATATTGAGCCAGGCGGTATTAAGGGGAAAACATTGCAACTGGCGGCTTCCTACCTTTTTGGCAGCGTTCTCCAGTATAACCAGGGGGACACAAACATCGATATCCCTTCACGGTAAATCCGGACTGACAGGTTCCCCCATTATAGCAATAGATCTCATCACAGGAACTCTTAGAAAAGTGACATTAGTGAAATATCACAAATACATTTTACATTGCAGTAAAATTAGTTTGAAAATTGCAAAGAGAAAAATATAGAGATAGAAAACATTGAAAGAAAACAATAACAAGCTGGAAGATAATGACGATGATGTTGATGATGATGATTAAAGAACTGATTCATGAAAAGACGTCCAGAAAGCGAGAATAGACGAAAAAGAAGACAAAAAAAGAAAAACGCAGGAAAAAGAAAAAATAATGGTGATGATGATAATGATGATGATGGTGGTGGTGGTGGTGGTGATGACGATGACAATGACGACGACGACGATGATGATGATGATGATGATGAAGCAAGAGGTGGAGGCGGACGAGGGGAAGAACTCGAGAAAGAGACGACTTGGAAAGATGATGGTATGGAACAAACTTACATCTGCCCCATGATAGAGGTAACCGCTTCTGTTTACCAACTGGCTATCATGCCATCGGTGAGTGGCGTTGTTGAACTCGCACGTTTTTGTAGTCTCTTGATAGTTGACACTCACACAGTTGTATTCAAAGTAGCAATGCAGCTTGCAGTTCTCAAAATCAGCAACAATTTTATTTCCTATAGTGTGGTTCACCAAACGCTTGCTAATGAAAAAAGACGACCCTGGAAACGTCAGTATGCGACAGTTATCTGAAAAAGAACGAACAGTCATCTTCGCGCTTACATCAACAGTGTCCGCAAATACTCTCTCAAAAAATCTCTGGTTTAGAAAAAACCGTACTCACTGGGTGTTTTTTTAGTTTCTTGATAAAAACTTAAAGTTTAATAAGTTTAGCTCCGATTATTGATATTTTGCTTGTGTCTTTCGGCACCGATTTCATTAGAATTTTCCATGATTACACATGTACATAATACATAGTATCTATCTAATCGTATCTAATCTCCCAGGCTCGTTTTTGCAAGGTCACACTTTTTGCTTTTATATTTATTGATCATTATTAATTGATAAACCTCCGATCAGTGTGGTATTTGTTCAGGATATCTATCATACCCGTAATTTTTTGGAAAAGTGAAAAACGTTTTGAGTCTCTACTTTCGAAGGGTCGTTGTTTTCGGGGTATCGCAACTTTCGGGAAGCTGTGACATTTTATCCCTACTTTGGGAGGTTCGCTATACTTTCGAGGGGTCGTTACTTTTGGAACTTTACGGTAGACTTTCCATGGGGTCTGTATCTTGTAAAAACTCTCTCGACTGGAATTTTAAATTACAATATTGTTGATTGAAAAACAAACAACCATGAACATCTGCTTTTTTACTTTCAAAAGAGGAGAAAAAAAACTTAGCCCTTTTCTGCTTTTCAATAATTACCTTGTTCCATGCAGTGAAAGTCAAGAAAAGGTTGCTTTCTTTTCTCGAAGCCATCGCAGGTAAGCGTGGTTTCTTGTAGTGTGCATGTATGTTCCAATAATAAAAGAAAACTTTGTTCTCCTCAGTATAACATGTACATAGAACGTACAAACGATGGCAAAAAATGTTAACATCGAACTGAATTAAATGAATTAAATAAAGAAATAAAGACGTACAGATTGAATACATTTAGGAAAGGAAAACTGACGTTATGTTGGTCAGAGATCTCTAAAACTATACAAAGATTGAATAACACGGTTTATTTGAAGGAGGTCCTTTTGCTATTTTATAGTATCCTCTCCCCTCCGAAAATATAATAGTATCAGACTCTGTATCATGCTTTCCGTCTCAGCAATTTGTTGTATGAAGCTGGGCTATGTTTTTAGTTTTAACAGTGCCAGCGCACGTTAATCCGTATGTTGGAAGTGATTTCTATCAAGTGAAAGGGAACTGACAGTGTCTCGAAGGTACCGTTGCGTCGTTTAAGTGTGCTGATTCCAAACGTTACGAACCTTGCTGACGCCCGCCTCAACCCCGGGCCTTAACGTATTAATTGCTTTTAAATTGAACGCTTCTATGACATGGAAATAATTATACTTTTCCCAAAATCTTATTCGCAGTACCTATATACATTATTTGAACATGCAGAGTATTTCTTAAACTTATAAAATATTTTGTTTTAAATGTAAAACAGGCGCTCTTTCATAATGTCTTTGAAGTTTTTCTGTTTTAAAATCTTTCAATTCTATTCAAAGGCGGCCTTGCATCTTTAACAGGCCCTGACCCAGCCAGAACGGATAGATCACACGCGAGAGATCTTTGACTATATAAATACAGAAGTCGGAAACCTTGTAAGACTGGACCGGCTAGAGCACTTACCTTCAATGCCAGAAAACACAACCTTGATCAAAAATAACCAGAAGCAGAAAGCGCTTACGTGAACTGGAATATCCATGTTCTCTTCTTTTCCTTCGACCACAAGTTGTGCAAAAGATGAGAAAATTTACGTCATGCAATGCAAATTTACGGTTCAAAAGGCAATTCATCGATGACTTACTTTGAATTGTCCCTGAAAGCGCGGAATATTTTTAGATTAGTGCCTTAGCAGTACTATGGTTTGAAAACAATTCCCTGCTTCTTATATGCCAGGTGGCTCACTGGACTGAATTTCTCAGTGAGCCAATCTAAGTTTTCGTGATGTTAATAGAAATTTAATTTAGCTACATCATTACATGATGATAATGTAGTTTGAGGCAGCGAATCGCCCATCAGCAATCACGAATAAGTAGAGAGAATGAGCTCTTGACCTTTATAACCCCTTGAAAAATAAACAAACAAACAAACAAACAAACAAAAAACAAGAGATGCGCACCTGCTTAAATCGAATATTGATAAGTTGTCTTTTAAACTTCATGAGCAAACTAACGCTAACCAGAGTTGAACATTTTTTAACCTTCTTGATTTTGGGTCAAAACTAATTATTTTTTAAGAACTTGGTGAACATGTAGCATCAAAATGGACCCAAAATAATGTCTAGGTGCGCATTTTTCAATTTTGGGTGCGGCCATCTTGCCAAAGTGTTAAACAATGAATTTGGTCGAAACTGAATTTTTTTTTTTTGAAAAATCGATGTACCAATGATGTTTAGGTATGTTTTAGGAGGTTGAAAAAGTTAAAAAGGCAACCTCAGCTTTTAGAGTGAGGCTGTCTTGGAGAAACTGGATAATCTATTTTTCGCACAGGGTAACCCAAGCTCAATATGAGAGTTGTTACTGGTCAAAATAATTGAAGTTTGTATTGCAAATAAAACTTACATCAAATAAATGAAATAAAACGGGTAAAAGTATAAACATTGTTTCTCGGTGTCGTTGGTTTTTTTTTCTAACCGTAGTTACAGCGCGAATTGTGTAGGTTTTGCGGATTACACGGGTAGTTTAGATGATGGTACATTGTACACAGCGAAAGTGGAGCTGAAACTTTGTAGAAAGAAAATGAAACACACCAAGTAACAATATTTAAACTTTATTTATATTAATGACTTTTATTCGTTCTAGCTTATTTATTTGATGTATGTTTAATTACCCATACAAACTCTCGCATAACCTTTAATATTCTCACTTATTTCGCGAAAAACGAAAAATCATGAGCCACATTTCACGGGTATTTCATTTCGCGATTTTTCCCAAAATAGAACGCGAAGATCGGGAATTCGCGGGAAAACTAGTGTCGCGAGGATTCTGGGAACGAGAACCCAACGCGGTGCAATGGAAGCCATGATCGTCGGGTGCTAATGGAAAATGCTACATTTTGTGCTCAAGACCTTGCGAAAGAAGGACTTTTCTATGGTCGCTACCTTTGGAAATGTTTCGTTCCTCGTTCTGTGTCATTTTTGGACAAACTTATCCGCCGGCGTAACTGCAAGTCGTTGGAATGTTGACCACGTTTTTCGCTGTACCACAACAACGTTGCTTTAAAAGGATTTGGCTATTGCAATGTATACAGGTAACAACTGCTTAGAAACTTTCCTTGCTTTGTTTAGAAAGAAAATCTTTGGTAAGATTTCCCTGTAACCTGATACATACGGAAATCTTACCATTCATATCCTTAGTTATTTTCTCTAAAGAAGAGGATTCCTTGTCTGAAAGTCTAGTTAACGTAAATAAGATGCTTTTCGCTACAATCAAGATTCAGTACTTTACATATAAATATTATCTTAGGCCCAGTTGAAATGTTGAAGTTTTCATTTAAGTTCATGAACAGATCGACGTTTGAATGAATTAAGTCCGACATATCTAATTTGGGTCAACCTATGAATTAAGGTTGAGTGGCGCACATGGGAATGTCGATTGTGGAGCGCCTTCATTTCAAACATCAAACTTCTTAAAGGAACAGTATCCCGTTACTGCGCATGCACCAAACTTTGATTTTTGGACAGGATGTCGCAAAATCAAAAGATGCAAGGAGAGAAAGAGAACCTTGAAAAATCTGTTTGCATCGCGCTTGACCGGGTTCAATACGACACTAAAACTTCTCACGATTACAGATCAATGATATATTGTTCCTGTTAAGTTTCGATTTGCGCAAAATCTGGGTTTTTTGGCGTTACTTTTATTGCCGTTGGCCGGAGGACCAAAAAATTGGAAGCATTGATGCCGATTGAAGGCTTATTTCTTCTGCCAGCTTCCATACAAGCTGAGATAATTGTGAAAGGAATACACAGAAATGAAACGGCAACAATAAAGACTGTAAGAAAGAAACCATTGAGACATTGATGTGACTGAGGAGATCTTGTGGAGGGGAGCTTCGTGAAGCAGAATGTTTTGCAACAAAGCGTTAGTAAACTTTTTTAAATGAATCTCGCTAACGGGCGACAAAATCAAACAAACAGGCACTACATGTTTAGAAAAACTAGTGCCATGAAATCATAATATAATTTTTGACTAACCTTTGTGATGATTCATAGCGTTAAGATTGCATTTTTATTTATGTCTTTCAAACGTTTGAGGCTAGAACGCGAGCAAATCAGGCAGATATTACTAGACTTGGAACAACTGACCTCTGACATGAGTTTCAAATTCGAAAATAGGTTTTTAAAGCAAGCGGAACGAGATTTTCGGGTCGCGAGGCGGCCCAGCTAGCAATTAAATCACGATAAGTCTTCGAACCGCGAGCCAAATTTTTATATAAGACGAAAGACTTCTTTGAAAGTCTAAAATATTACTTGAGAATATAAACAACAAATCTCTGTTGGCGGTGCGGTCCGGAAGGAAATCTTGTCGAGTTAATATGACAGTTCTATTGTCTGTTGAAGAAAAAACAGATGACGCTCGCGCGTGCGCATAATCGGGACACTGTCCCTTTAATGTGCTGAACCTAATGCATAAATTAGTATGCATTGCAGACCATTGTACATTTTGAAAATGAATTTAGTCCTGCTAATTTATTTTGATGTCTGAATCAACCAACAAACTTGTATCATTTGGGTTGACTGCTGACTGACATATACTCTGACCTACCATTAAAACTGCTGCTTACCGAGGAGCTTGAGAAATCTCTGGGTGATACTCTGGAATCGAGATTGGTCCAGTTTATCCACGTATACAGAGAAGCTAGAGTAACAAATATAACCTACCGAAAGTTCAAAAATTTATTTTAAAGTGAGTAATTTCTGAAAGAACAATACTAATTTTGTAAAAGTTTAATTAAAATTTCATCTCATCCAATCAGTATTTTGCATTGCTTTTCTATGTATAAAATTCAAATTCCTAAGATGTGACTGCAAGTTACTCTTTTATTTTCCCATGCCCTACTCGCAGAACCCCACTTAAGAGAACTTACTGGAAGGCTAGGAGTTACAAGTAACTAAGAGTCAATCCAACCTCCCAAATGTAAGATAATTCTATTGATGTTGAAATTAATTCTTCCATAGTTTTTTCAACTTTCGACACGGACCTGTTTGCAAAAAACTTTCTCACTGGTCAGGAAACCCACTAGGCGGAGCACTGCCAGTACTGATTAAAAACTCTTTGCAAGCTATATGTTGAGGTGAGACAGCTGTCTTTTGCAGGGTATAGCTGTGGCACTCAGCTTCAATAGACCGGTCTTTCAGAGCCTTATGGAGGTTGCTCTTTACACATCCCAGCGATCCAACAATGACTGGAATAATTATTACCTGCTTCTGTCATAACCCGGAGAGCTTTATGTCCAGGTCTTTATAATGGTCAACCTTCTCCCTGTACTTGCTCTCAATATTGGTGTCTGACAGCACAGCTATATCTGTGATTTTTACCCTGGTATGCTCTTTGTCAATTAGTAAAATGTCGGGGTAGCGGCGTGAATAGCACAGTCAGTGTATATGTTGAAGTCCCATAGAATTTTGGACGTTTTCATTTATTATTATGTATTAATGTACATTAAATTACTTAAAATTGCAATATCAAACAGTAAACAAATAACACAGATGACAAAAGAGGCAAGCGTACTGCCTTTGTACATGAAAAAACCTAAATAGAACAATAATGGTAGATAAAGCAAAACAAGATAAAGGAGGTTGTTTCACTTTGTTTTCAAGATCTTCAAGCTCCTCTTTCTTCCCTTTCTTTTTTATGTCTTCTTTTACCTCTGTCTCATCTCTGTCAACCGAGTTGAGGCCTATATCTATGTTACATTTGGTGGTGTAGATATCTTTTCAATTACTCAGCTGCTTGTTGATTTTGTCTGACACATTCAGCTTTTTCTAAGTTCATCTGAATATCTTGAATCATTTAGATAGCATCCTTGGTGGCATGCTGGAGTGCTTTTCTTCTTTGAAACTCGAAACATGTGTCTGCTTTTAGCTTAGTTTTAGTGGCATCCTGCAGCTTTTGGGCTATGTTTGATTATGGATGTACAGTACTTCCTTGTCAAATTGAAGCAAAATGCTGGAACGCTGTTGTTTATTCTGTTGTTGGCATTGTGTGCATTTTGTTGAATCCTGGCTGATGGTGACTACCCGTGATGGCAAAATCATATTTACAGTGTAGTTGGGTGTTTCTAGGTGTTGTTTTTGGAGGGAGTAGAAAACTTTCTAGTTATGGTGGTGATGTGTGAACCATCATACTCAGTGTTGCTAAGTGAAGCAATAAAAAATTATAAATAGAAATCCTTGAAGGAAAGTCCTTGTGGCTAACAATCCCCTGTTGCTATTTAGGCAATAAATAAGGTAGTGCACACAATAGTTCTTAACTGACAACTGGCCGACACATAACCACCATGCTGCCAACTGTTGGCAGACAGTTGGCGGAAAAATTTCACATTCGAGAGTTTTAGATCTGAGTTTACCGCGAACCTCTAACTGCGGTTTGCGGTTTCCCGTTTGCGGTTCGACGTTCAAACATAATTCGATTTAGATTGGCAGTGGATTAAAGAAGTGGATTCTGGTTATTTTTCCATTTAGAAATAGAAGAAAAAACAATCAGTGAAAATAAAAGAAATTCACGGTTATATGGGTTATCTAGCAGCAAACAGCTGTAAATTCTTACATTAGTTCTTGCAATTTCACAGCCACCATTTTGAATCAGCAGCCATGAATGGCACTTGTTTTCAAGATCCAATAGGATTTATCAAATTTAGCATTTCCCCCGAATTTGTGCCTCTGTTAATGGATAAAGACTTGCTCCATAAGATTTTTGTATCATTATGTGGGATAAAACAAGAATTATACGCTAAAAGCTTTCAGGTAAATGACATACATAAAAACTTATCTCCCCACGTTGAAAACACACGTGGTAAACCTCAAACGTGATGTGAAAGACCTGTCACGTGACCTCCAGCGGTTAGAGTTTCGCGGTAAACTCGGATCTAAAACTCTCCATTAGATGGTAAACAACAGTCGGCTGACAGTTTTTCGCAGGAAATGTTCTTCACTTTTTCCAATCAATCAATCAATTAATCATTCAATCAATCAATCAATCAATCAATCAATCAATCAATCATTCAATCAGTTATTTAATCAATCAGTCCATCCATCCATCCATTTATTCATCCGTCAAATTCTTCATTTCATGTTGCATTCTTATGACTGCGTAACATGTTCTTGCTAACTGTTGCAATACTAGAATCCATATTAATGTCCATTCAAAAAAGGTAGGAAATGATGATAAAACCAATATAAGACTGTCATATTATTTGAAAATTATTGTTGAATGAGGCTGAGTTTCTGATGCAGACTACATGATTGTTCCACTTGAGATCATTACTAAATAAAATCATAAGATGAGTATTTTTGGATAGAAAGGTCTGTTGAATACTACCCTGTCAAGTACAGCCTGAGGGAGAGATGTTGGAAGGTGATCTCTAAAAACTTTCCAATAGTTCTTTTACTACACTTGGTTGGACTGAGCTGAAGACTGTGTTCTTTTAACCAATTGTTGCTGTTGATCGAAACAAGCACCTTGTAGATGGCTTCGCTCATAAGAATGTGCTATTTTTGAGATGGTCATGTCATCCACAAAGTTCCAATGAGAAATGACTTGTCTACTAGTTTCAAATCATTAATCAACACCTGGAAAAGCTATGGGCCAAGATATTGCCTTTGAGGAACACTAGCAGGAAAACTAAGCCAGCTGTCCCTTAAACATTCAGTTGACTGTAGATGGCTTGATCCTTAGGCGAAAAGTTTGACTACCAGTAATAAAACAAACAAACAAACACAAAAACAACAACTTTATTTTTATACTGCAGAATTGTTCAGTGAGTGAGAGTATCACACACTGGCATGAATACATCTGCTGATAGTGTAAAATTGTGTAAAACACTAAAATAAAATGTGACCTCTCATGCGAAAACGTTTCTTACATTTGCCATTTTCACATGGACAGCCCGTTCGTATGCTGTGCATTAGGCCATTCGAACGGACCAATCAATTTGAATGGCTCAGGCTATCTGTGTGAAAAAAATTGCAAAAATAAATGTTTAAACAGGTTACAAGTAAAAAAAATGTAGGATAATTTTAAAGACAAAAATGTATATGTAGCACTAATACTGCTGTACAGAACAAAATAACAATTTGATCTCACAAAATTAATAACTGTACATTTGAAAAACAAATTGGTATAATGCAGACTCAAAAAAATAAAACTCTACAGGAAAAGAGTTAATTTATGTACTGGTAATTAGTTTCAGAAGACTGTTCAATGGTACTAGCTCTCTCAAGCTGTTCTAACATTAATGCGAGTTTAAATAAAGTTGTATGTATGTTTGTACGTATGTAACCCATTCGCCCCTGGAGATTTTGCTGAAAAACGAGTTTTAAAGCTACATGTAGTCGAGTGGTTTTCTGGTCACTCTCATGCTATCAAAAGCTAAAACTTACCACAAGGCTGTTTACAGGTCGTACACTTCCTAGCCTTATGATCGAGATGCAAAATATTAGCATGCGAAGTTTGGGTATGTGCAGAAAGCAAAATTTCGGGGTAGTTTTTGGGTTTAAAAGTGACACAGCAGCCTTGACTTTTTCGCTTTCTCTCCTCCCCTTTTGTAGCTAAACTAATCACTGTGCATTGTCTTAAAGAATCAGTAGGATAATTTGATAAAAGACTTAAGCTTTTTCTTGTAGGTGATCATTTTATGAAATCTTATTACCTTTCCATTCGATTTTGTGATGATATTCAGGGAAGAAAATTGATGTTGATCACTCTTAAGACTTTTTAGTCCTTTAAAAAGGGTTAAGAATGGAGCTCATGGTTTCACTTGGAGCCTTTCTAAATGACATACTATTATTTGGTACACTACTATCCATTGCAAATTACCAATAATTTGTATCGAAAAAGCTAGAAATGATTTGTCGGGAATAGAAAAATGACTCCTTGATTCACCCACTTAGGTTTTCTTGCTTTTGAAATCTAATAGCAGTGAACTATGTATTTATAATACGTCATTGTACCATGGTTATGAGAAGTAAGAACATAATACATAATAGGATAGGGTCTTCATTTTTTAGTCTACCCCGGGTCAAACTACAAAGCAAAGACCTTCACTAAAATGCTTTGCATAAAAATAATTGTTGTTAAAAAAAAATGTTTTGCGCAAAGGAATGATTGAAAGTACACAAAAATTTTCTTGGTGATCATAAAAATTATTGTTTTCTTATGATTTCGGTGTTTCCGGCATAGTTCATCTTTTGTTATTTGAAGTACCCTATGAACTGTGTCGTAATGAAGAAAGGTATTGCAATAAGCCAACCCCCACCCCCACCCCCCTCCCCCACCTACTCATTTTAAAGGTCCTTACTTCATATTATTTTGGGAAAAGAAGTCCTTGAAAAAATGATATTAGTCCTTGAAAAGTCCTTGATTTTTTCCCAAAAACTTTTGTACGAACCATGTACCTTGGAGGTCTAAAATGTCATGTACATTTACATGTAGCTTTGCTCAATCTTCAATTCCTTTTTTTCTTTTTCAGGCAGAAGAGAATAACCAAAGATTTGTCTTGAACAAGGTTGGAGCAGATCTTCAGGTGTTCAGAACTGGCTCCAACAATTGAGGAGTAGCTTATATGAAGGACATCATGGCCACAGGAAAGAGATCACAAGTTGCTAGGTTGGTTTGTGAACCTTCATTATATTGGTAATACTCTTATTGGTTACCTACACAGAATTTTAGCAAAAGATTTGGTTCTGGAATTGTTTGCTGACACAGGCTTATGTAGGCTAGGAAGTCATTTACATGTGGCAGTGCTTTCGCTAAGATTTCAAGTTGCCACTTGGGACATTTTGTGAGGAGGAACCTCTGAGACTCAGAGACAGAAATTCCATACTGATTGTATAGATGGATTTTTACATTATAAATCTGGTAGTCCTTGGGTTACAAATGCAAATTTGTTCAATTTTTCATTTCTCCTGTCGATTTCAAATGGTTAAATGTTGTGTTGATCTGCAAACAAGCTCCAGCAAAACTCAAATGCTTCTTCTAGCGAAGAAATTATCATTAAAGCTAAGCCAATGATTGATGGTGTACAATAGCATTGCTAGAACACGTGGTGCATACAACGAGACATGAATAGTCAGGGTTGTCATTGAGAGCCAGGGGCCAGGGATTTTGTCTGGCTACAATGAGTGTGGCCCCCAGCTACTTTTATTGGAAAATAGAAGAAAAATAGAACCAAGCAAAATCCCTAGCTGTTTGATTTCCCCGCCTACTTGTTGTATTTACCTGGCAACTTGAAATCTTAGTGACAACCCTGAATAGTTAGCAATTATTGAATGAGGCTGAGTAGGATATGAAGAATTCTGCAGATCGAGGAGGGTGTTATCCACCATGGCCGAAGACGTAGGCTGCGAGATCTGCAGAATTCTTCATATCCTGCGATAGCCGAATTCAATAATAAATTGCTTTATTATTCATTCAAAATAATTAATTCCAACTTTAAAAACAAGCTAAAAATGCCTACCTCGGTTGATGTTAAGTTCACATCAAAAGTGCATCTTTTTCGGGAAATTTAGCAGGTGAAGGTCTGCTCAGGTCTGCAAAATAATATACTCCAACTAGCAGATGTTGTCCATCAAGTTGACTTCTTGCTGTTCCTGCTATGTTTTTAGAGAATATTTCACCATGAAACGAGTACAATGTCCGCCCAACAGTTCCGCCATTTTGTTCAAACAACGAAAACAACTCAACCTCGTTCCCAGGTTTCCTCAGTCAACGGTTCAATATGACTGTTCAATATGACAGTTCAGCAGCTGGTCATGGTGAATTATGCGTGTGCTTTTAGCCAATCAGAATCGGGAAATATTTTGAATGAATAATAAAGGTATTTATTGAATCTAGCCATACATGGTGAATATTACAAACGTACCAGACAGTGTTGCCACAATTATTTTTAGTGTAGTGCCTGTCTGTACCATTGTAGTTGTACATTCATGGCTTGTGGCACAAGTTGCTCCGCCCAAAACAATAACAATTTCCTGGAGCTCTGGCACATCACACACTATTAACTACGATTTATTGATCCACTGTAAATCTTTATTAAAAGAATGTGACTACTCCATCATCCAATCAGCACTTATGACCAATTCCGGACAGATTTTACGTCATTAGTATGGAATTTCTGTCGCTGAGTCGCAGTTGTCCTCACAAAACGTCCCCCAGTGGCAATAAGGGGGGAGAAACATCTGGTTTTGCAGGCTGGGTAATTGAACAGTTACATGTAAGATGCCCTTTTGGTTTTAAATTATGTTCGTTTGCTATGAATGTAGTCATGGGTTAGTGTTATGCCCGTAAAAGCTGGGGAGAATTCTTAGCCTGTGGCTGTTATTGACAGCCCTGTTCTGAGGAACAGCTGGTGTGAGGTTTTCCCCCTCAGAGCTTACATCCTCAGAGGGCGTGTTGCGTGGGAGGTTACATATAACTCTAGCAGCCCTACAATGTATGGATTCCAAAGAATTAAATTCATTTTTATTTGTACAACACCCCCAAATTGGTAATGCATAACAAAGAGGAAAATTCCAATTTTTGACCAAAATCATGAAAAAATCCAGTGTGGCAACCCTCTAAAATCAATATTTTTATAGTCTAGGCATGCTTTTTTTCTAACTAGATAATCATCGAACATTATTTCAAAGCCCATTTTGTGCAAAAACAAACCAGGGCTGTGAGTAAGAGCCTGGCAGGGGCCAGAGATTTCCCCTATGAAATTTCCAATTTTTGTAGCTTTGCTCAATCTTCAATTTTTTTTTCTTTTTCAGGCAGAAGAAGTGACAAAGATTTGTCTTGAACTGGGATGGAGCAGATCTTCAGGGGTTCAGAAGTGGCTCCAACAATGGAGGAGTAGCTGACATATGAAGGACATCATGGCCTCAGGAAAGAGATTGCAAGTTGCTAGGTTGGTTTGTGAACCTTCATTAGTAATACTCTCATTGGTTACCTACAGAATTTTAGACAAAGATTTGGTTCTGGAAGTGTTTTCTGACACAGACCGGAAAGTTGTTTACATGTGACAGAGCTTTCGCTAAGAGTTCAAGTTGTTGGGTATATGAAATTAGTCGGTAGGGAATTAGCCTGAGAACGAAACGGCTGTTTCTCCTTGCTCCTCGTCGCTTGGGACGTTTTGCTCAGAGGAACCTCTGTGACTCAGCAATAAAAATTCCATACTGATGATGTAAATTATGCATATTTACATAATAAATTCGGTAGCAGGGTGCAAAGAAAATCATTTTCCTTCAGTTCCAAACACAAATTAATTTCTTCACTTTTGGGTGATTCCATTTTAAACCCCAATTTAAATGTCAAAATGTTCAACAAGGGTGTTCAAACATATCTAGGAAGTATCTTTAGTGTTCCCTTTGTGCCTATAAATAAAAAGATGCTTTAGTGAGCTCTCTCGACCTTGAAGATATGAGTTTCAAGAGGAAACAGTGTTTTGGACATTACATTTCTAAACAAACACTTTTTAACGTAACTTTCTTTAAAGATATTTTCCTGTGAATTTTTAACCTTGAGCAGAAAATAATTGTGCCTGCAAAACATGGCAATAATTATTTTTTTTAACCATCAAAAAAAAATTCCATACAACTTTGTTCCAATGATTCTACAAACAAAAGTTTGTGTTGCAGATATTACACAAAAATGTTGTGGACATTACATTTTTGGGAACACATTTTTTATCATTCACTTTCTAGTCAGTGTTGTTCACTGTGGCTATGTCAATTTTTTCTGTAGTTACTTGTCTAAAAATGAAGCTGTGAAATTATTATAGTTTACTTAATACGTTCTATTATAATGTTATATAATTTCCTGCTGACCTAGTGTCATGCATTATCACTCAGATTTTTTTCTGGTATACTGACTTGTTAAGATGATTTCAAAATTAATTTTAGTACATGTCAAGTAAATGTTATGAGAAAAAAAACCCTCAGTAGTGAGGAGATTATTTTGTTTTTTCCGAAACTGATTTAGCTTAACTGAAATTACCATTTCTGGTCATTCAGTCTCACTTAAATACAGGTAAAATGTAAATATGCACTAAAATTGCACATTGTTCACTACATTAAGATTATGACATTACATATTCTACTTAAAAAATAATACTCATTCAAGTGTGAGTAGCAAATCAGAAGATACAATGATGGTCAGTTGTTGTCCTCAAAAAGCATACTTACCGGGACAAACAGTTCTGGGCATGCTCAACAGTACCAAACCCCTGACCAGCAGCTACTCAATTTTTCCTTTTCCAATCCTCTAAATGAAAATTCATTTTAGTTGATTGTAAAGAAGGTCCATTGCAATGCCTAAGACAAGCACTGAAAGGTCAAGAAAATTTAGAAAAAAGTTAAAAGAGGATTTTAAGTTGTAGGAAGTCTATAAAACCAATGTGTAATGTCCGCAACACTTTTCAACTTATAATTTCTGAGCAGAGAAAGCTGACCCAGGAAATATTTGGAGATTAAAATAGAGTATACACTAGACTAACTGAGCAGCATCAATAGCAAATGAAAATGCAGTGAACTGTGTAGAGGAACTGAAAAAGGTACCTTAATGTTGCGGACTTTACGTAATGTCCGCAACACAATTTCAATGTCTATTTTCTCAGGAAAGTGCAAGTAGCTGGATATAATGATTTATGGCCTAATGATAGTGTAAGGCAAAGGTTATACACACATACTTTTATGTTTAATGTCATGTTTTCTTAGATGTAAAAACTTTGTTTAAAATTTCCTTCCAAAAATTCCAAATACGATGAGATTCAAATTCTCCGGATTGCCTTCTCACATTAAACACATGGACATTAAGATGCACAAGATCTCAGTAATTTCAAACACCCAATGTCTCAACTTTCTGTTTGTGTAAGTTTTATTGTGTAAAAGTTTATTTAAAAGAATTCAACATTTTATTGTCTCGCCTAGAATTTTTTTCCAGGTCGATTTTTGTTAAGTGTTGTTTTCATCTGCGAACAAGCTCCAGCAAAACTCAAATGCTTCTTCTAGAGAAAAATATATTCCACAAATATTGTCCCCCAGTGGCAATGAGTGAGGAGGAAAGTCTGTTTTTGCGGGCTGGGTAATTGAACAGTTAAGATGCCCCTTTAGTTTTATCTTACTTTTGTTTGCTATGAATGTAGTCATGGGTTATCAGGGTTTTCAGTAAGGTTTTAAGGAGGTGGCGAAACCTTTGGAGTAGGCAGAGGCAGAAAATGCTTGCACCTTTTTGTAGGGTGGTTTTGAAATCTGGGCCTTTTAGAATACATTTTCAGCATTCTGGAGCAAAACTTAGAGGTTTTGAACAGATCAAACACAGACATCATTAAATTTTGGCTTTCTTATTCATTGACAGCAAATATTAATTTTTTTGTTGCGGGCGACAAGAGCAGCCCGCGAAATCTCTTATTTGTTATTACGCATGCATCACATGTATGTAGCCAGCATTTGTTTGGACCTCCACTAAGAATGAATAGAATATACAGAACACAGTTTGAGCATGCACGTTTCAACCTTTTGCCCCTCAATCTGATCACACATGTTTGGACCATCTGTCACGAGAAACCTACACAAAGCACTCACTGCATTGGAGCAAATATGTTTGACCTTGGATCATCGTCACCCACACTCCGTTACCTTTGGTTATTACAAGTTTTTTTTATTTATTTCTTCTTGTCAATAGCTGCAGTATGAACAATTACTTGTTTCAGTATCTGCTTTAAATCATGTTATTCGTAGAAACTGGAGTTATTTCTAATAAATAGGAGACAGCGAGTTCACGTAAAATAGCCAGGGAATTTCGCCTGCAGCTTAATCTTACTGAAAACCCTGGGTTATGCCCTTAGAAGCCGGGGAAAATCGTTGGCCTCTGGCCCTTATTGACAGCCCTTTTCTGAGGAACAGCTAGTGTAGGCTTTTCCCCCTAAAAACTAGTTCTTCTACAGGAAGGCATTTCACCCCACTGTTGTTCTGCAACCCTTATTCAGACAAAATCTTTTGATATTAAAATTAATGTGGCAATTTGTTTTGAACAGGGTGGAACAGATCTTTGGATGCGTGTTGATGAGTGGCTCCAATTAATGATTGAGGTAGCAGTGCAAACTTAAGGACATCACTGCCAGAGGAGAGAGATCACAAGTTCATAGGTTGGTTTGTGGCCTTCACTGGTGCTATTACTAGCATTGCAAAGTAGAATGTAACTTAATCATATAGTAAATTGGTTGTCATTTTGATATAGGGACCACTTCCAGTTAAATTGGGCATCTCTGATCATAATATATATCTTTACATCCTCAAATTAACCAGTCTGTAAATGTTATGTATCTAACCTCATTGATTAAAGTTATTATTACTAATTATTATTATTATTATTATTATTATTATTATTATTATTATTATTATTATTATTATTATTATTATTATCATTATTGTTATCATAAATTATTTTATTATCATAGCTACAATCTGTTACAAAAAGGCTCAAGGCACCAACGTATTTATTTGGTGAAAAATGTTTATAAGACATTGTGTAATTCAAGCTGCTCTTGCCCATTAGATTTTATTCAACCCTTGAAAGAACAACTTTGATTGGGCAGGGTGAGAGAAAAATTATAAAAATTGCTTACCCTTTCGTCAAGGTGTTGTTTAAGTTTACTAGCCTGGAGTAGTCTTGCAGGCCCTCCTCCCCTTTTCAGCTAACATATAAATTATTGCAAATTTTACTTTATCTCGGCAAAAATATTGTTTGCCCATCGATATGTTGCTCTACTGGGCCTTGTATTCCTAAAATTCTCTCACATTGAGTTCAGCTTCTAAAAATTGCTTTCTTAAACTAAGTGTGTCTCAGACATTTTGCATCTGTAGCATTTCTGTTAAAGGTAAAATTTGATTTCAGGTTGGAATTTTGTAAGACAGGTTAATTCTCAATTTCTTTTGTCTCCCAGGGCTAAGGAGCCATAAAAATGGACAATTAATCCAAGTTAAATCACAATTACTCTGAAAACAAATCTGACCTTAAACATGTACTTTCTGCAACAATAACAAAAGTTCTGTGTTTCCAAAGAATACAGTTAAAGCCCGTTTTATGGACACCCACTTAATATGGACACCTTATTATTACAGACAGTTTGTTTTGTCCCTTGGGAAAAAAGCCCTTAAATTGTCTCTATAGTCAATCTGCTTAATGTAATGGTTCTTAGAAAATAATTGAACTGATAAACAGAATAATTTATTATTGTAATCTTAATGATTGTAACTTGACTTAGTTGGTTTAACCTGTTACTTATGTAGGCTCATATACAGTATGTATTTTTCTTCTCCAGATCAGATGCACTATGCCACAAACAGACTGGATCAAGTCTTCAACATTTAAGTGTTAGAGGTTATCTTAAGTACCATAAGTGCTGTATAGATTGCTTTTGTAATCCAGCTCTTGAGTGAACCAGATAAACAAAATGTGGCATGCTTCTTCAAAAGACAATTGCTAATCTTATCCAGGACACAAAATGAAAAATTCATTTAAATGCACTTTAGAAGAATTAACAATAAAGTGCATCTTTAAGAGGTTGGTTGGTGTGCACACACCCTCTAGTTGGCTGCAACATTCACATGATACAAGCCATGAAGATTTCTTTGTGCAGGGCTTTTCGTGCTATGAGGCTTCTTTAGTACAATCTCTCAACTGCAAAAATTAGTAAGTAAAACATACAGGGCAAAAGTATCAACAGCTGATTCATCAAATGTAGTTGAGGGAAAAATTTCTTTAGTTGCTGTTGTGCAGAAGAGCTGGCTTTCCTTGAGAAATAAAGTTTTCTTAATTTTCGAGAAGTAAGATTTTGAAGAGAATTAGGAACAACTCAGAGAATTGAAGTAATTGATAAATGTGAGTTGGTTCAATGTTTATTGTCAGAGAATCTGGTAGCTTAGTGTAGTTGGAGAAATACACTTGACCCTAACCTTTTTAGGAAAAACAGTCTCAGTGTGTTTGAAGCTCAAACACAGTCCAAAACACTGTCATGTCTGCACAAAACGAAGGAAAACTGTCCAAAACACTTTGATTTAAGTGGTTATACCACTTGAAACTTAATTTAAGAAATTCAGTGAATCACTAGAGCGAGTTATATGTAGTGGTTTTACATTGATTTTCCGACTTTATTTTGGAATTATCATGGCTGTCATCTTACTCTATGAAAATGCATATAAAAATTCAATTTTATAATCCTTTATTGTGCAAAGGACCACCCAGTTTAAATATAGTTGGCTTGAAAATTAATCATGCCAAGTATATTTTTTATTTTACTCCTGGATAAGTATTAGTTTGCTTTTGATCAGTTTTGCCACAGTCTTGTTATAGATATAGGCTAAGTTCTGCTATAGTTAAAAAACAGTTCTACATCATTTCCATGTGCCAATTTTTGCAGTTGCAAAGTCATTGCAAAAATTTAAAATTGCCACATTGTTAATGAAACAATAATATTGAAAACTTTGATTAAAGCTCACAATCATTGTGTCAACAAACGTGGGAAAGTGAAAGAAAGCAAGGGAAAGTTTGGCTTAAAAGGGAGAAACAAGGCTTTGATGTTTTTCCAATGTAAAGATAAATTCATGCAATGTGCTGTTGTAATGTTCATTGAAGTTTCATATTATCATTCAGCAACTCAAAGTGGCAACCTCATCTCAACAATTCAAAGAAATTAGCAAGAAAAGGGTTGAACTTAGCACTTTATAAAACAAAAACTTTGTTAAAATATTAAAATGAGCTGATCACTTCAATCTCATTCATAATTTTGCAAAATTTGCAATTTGAAAACCATAAAAAATTTCAGGTTTTGTCGGCACTGTGGTTAGAACTTTTCTCAAAGTTCTGATGACCTTTCACATGGAAAATGAAGAGATGTAAAACTGATTGTTGGTTAGATCAGACATGCAATCTACATTGTGGCTTATACACCCAGAATCACTAACTGACTGACTTGTTAGCTGCCTGACTGACTGGCTTACTGTCTGTCTGACTGACTGATTGATGTGGTGACTAACTGACTGGCAGACTGATTTACTGACTGACTGACTGCCTGCCTGGTTGACCGACAGACTGACTGACTGGCCAACTGGCTGATGACTGAATGGCATTTAGTCTAGGAGGGCTCGTTTTTTTTTTATAATTTTTTTTTTTACTAGATGCCCATCAGAGATAGGCACAGTTTGTTCAAAAACAGAGTAAGACGAAATTTCCAATTTTGCACAAACACGTGGTTTAACCCCGGTGAAAAAATTGTAAATATGGCGACTATGTAAAATGCAAAATTTTGTACTCTAGGATGGCTTGTTTTCTAGCTAGATAATCATCAGACATAACGTCAAGGCCCATTTTGTCACCCCCCCCCCCCCCCAAAAAAAAAAAAAAAAAAAAGAGGGAACTTTTTTACCAAAATCATGGGTTGACGCCTTTCTAATTGTATAATCCAATCTAATCATGGGTTGTTTTTGTACTAGATAATCATCAAACACTATTTTCAGGCCTTATGTGTCACAAACAAAGAATACATTTCCAATTTTTGACCAAAATCTTGGGTTAACCTCTTTGAGAAATTCCAACGTAACGACTTTGTAAATCGATACTTTATAGTCTAGGGTGGCTTGCTTTCTTCGTGGATGACCGTCAAACATTATTTCAAGGCCCATTTTGTCCAAAAACAAACAAAGAGGAAAATTCCAATTTTTTAGTAAAATCATAGGTAAATCCCTTTGAAATGATCTAGTATAAAAACTCTATAAAATCAATATTTTTATAGTCTGGAAGGGCTTCTTTTCTAACTAGGTGATCAAAGATTATTTCAAACCCATTTTGTGCAAAAACAAACAAAGAAGAAATTTTCAATTTTTGACCAAAATCGTGGGTTAACCCCTTCGAGAAAACTCAATACGGCCACTGTTTAAAATCAATATTTTTATAGTCTAGGAAGGTTTGTTTTCTAACTGGATGATTGTCAAACACTACTTCAATGCCCATTTTTCCCTAAAATAAACGAAGAGGAAATTTGCCATTTTTGACCAAAATCAACGGTTGACCCCTTTTAAAAATCTAATATGGCGACTATGTGAAATCCAAATTTTTATAGTCTAGGAGGGCTTGTTTTCTAACTATATAATCGTCCAGCACTACCTCAAGGTCCATTTTGTCCTAAAACAAACGAAGAGGAAATTTGCTATGTTTGACCAAAATCATGGGTTGAGCCCTTTTAAAAATCCAATATGGCGACTATTTTTATAGTATGAAATCCATATTTTTATAGTCTAGGAGGCCTTGCTTTCTATCTATATAATCGTCAAAGACTACTTCAAGGCCCATTTTTTCCTAAAACAATCGAAGAGGAAATTTGCAATTTTTGACCAAAATCATCGGTTGTTAAAAAAAATCCATCATGGCGACTATGTGAAATCCATATTGTATAGTCTAGGAGGGCTTGTTTTCCTAACTAGTTGATCAATTTACCTCGTTACTTGCTGGCTTCATGACGTACTTATATATCTTTTTTATTACTGCTTGACTGGGATGTCGGCGTATTGACTGAACAAGGTACTGGTTTATTGACTTTGACTAACTTTACTAACTGAATAAATGACTTGTGTGGACTGTATAGTCTTGGTGGATCGCATGTCTATGCTAAGTTTATTTCTTGGCTTATTTACTGTGAACTTTTTGATGAATCTCAAATCTACCTTTACATTGCCTTAATTGCAAGGGGAGTGGGTACTAGCTTTTGGCGCGTTGAACTATGGGATCGTTTTTAGTCAAAACCAATAAGTTTTGAAGCTAGAAGGGTGGTGATAATAAGAAAAAAGCAATTTAGGGTATTGGTTTGACACGCGAGAAATCACGTAACTAATGTGAACAAACTGTGAGAATCAGCAACGAGAATAAGCATTTTCATCACTTGGGGATTAAAAGAAGTTCACAGTATCAAGACAAAACGTCTTGGATAACGCTTTGTGTAATTTCAGACTTACTTTATCAATTTTTTGTTTATATCGCAAAATGCGCCACAGATGTGTGTGTTATGAATTCGTTTGATTTGTAATCAGGTGCTGCAATATCGTAGTCTTAATTGCAGTTGTCCTTGAGATCGTCACAAACGGCGTTTGTCTTTGCGTGACGACCCCAAGAGCCACTTCAAGAAAGACTGCACCGTTTTATTTCGCAAGAATAAGACAGTCGAGATATTTTTTGGTCGATTTCGTTTCTGAAAAACACTTGTTTGTGGCTTACTTTGCGTCGAAATGCAAACTGCTTGACAAAGATGAGTCTGAATTTTACCACAAAGATATACTAAGGGTTTATCAAAAGCAGAACTTAGCTTTTTCTCGATTTAAACCAGCTAGTACTTTAAGCTCAAAATGCGAGTGTTGGTGCGAGTTTGAGAAAGACCTTGAGGTGTTTCGATACAGTTTTTCGGAGACCATACTGCTATTTTGTATTCGTCTTAGTGCAAATATTATCAATGTTTCACATTCAAAAGTTGCAAGAAAATTCGAACTGAAATGTACTAGTCATGGAGGTATGTATGGTTTGCATTAATTTGGAAAAATTACCATAACGTGAAAACAGTGAATGTTGTACTAACGCAGATTTTTGGCCGGTTGGTAGGCTACGTTTGCCTTGAAATTTCAGGGTGTTACAGTGAGTCAATCTTAATGAAAGTTTCAGACATAATTATGTACGTCATGGAGATTATTTGATGAGGTTTAAAAAGAATTCTGTCAAACCTTGCTAGAGATATACACAAAAGCGCTAAAAATCAAAATTTAGAATAAAGTTGCACTTATACAGGTGGAGAGATAACAGCTTAGTTTTCAGGAACGCATGAAACAAAATAAACCAAAATTTCCAAGCAGCGAAATATGATATTAAGCAGCATTCTGACGCTACTTAGGATTAATTTGAGTCATTTGCAACTTTTTTATTTAAAAAAATTTCACGGCTATTCAATCCAACATCAAGTAATATATCAAACATGAGATGCAGTGTTTCATCACCAGATGAAACACCGAGAAGAGAGTTGAAAATACGACGCGCAGCGGAGTATTTTTGCCGACGAACTTCGAGGTATTTCATCTGGTGATGAAACACTGTGTCGAATGTTTGATATTTCTTCTCAAACAAAATCATTTTTGAAGGAGAAATTAAGGATGCAAATACTAAGCAGTGTTTCATCCGATTTCCAAACACTCATTAAACATTAATTTCCTTTGTATTTTCTTAATGAATTATTAATGAGTTTGAGAATCAGTGGTGAAAACTTCATAGCGATCAGACAAGGATAAAATCACTTGTTAAGACGAATGAAAATATCGGTATGGTCTCCGAAAAAGTCAATCGAAATACCTTAAAATGTTGCTTATCAGCAAACCTATAAGAATTTGCGTTGGCGAAAGTTCTCTCAATAGTGTTGCCAAGTCTTTTTTGTTTTTCCGAGTTTGCATCGACACTTGTAGTTTGTTGTTGAAGTATTTATGGTTTTCTCAAACGTTAAGGCTCGGACACGGTGAAGCAATGCGCGCAGTAAATTTACGTCGTTTTTTAGCGCTGAGATTGTTGCTTGCGATGTGTAAATAAAAGCAATTTGTTTAATTCAATAAATCGTTAACACATGAAAGCAACAAAAACGGTGTAAGTTAAAGATTGGTTTATACTAGCAATATAAACGCAGGCAAAACCGGTACAGCCGAGTTCAGGGAGATCGTCAACAACAAAAGCATAAGCAGAAACATGGGAAGAAGGAACACAATCATTCTTTTCTTGATCATCACTAATTCACAAAATTAAAGAGCAAGCGCAAGAAGGAAAAAAAAATTACTGGTGAGAATAGAAAGAATAAGGGCGTACTTTCTCCTGTGTTTGTGTTTATTCTTGTGCTGTCACGTCCGCACTTAACTTGTGCTTGTGTTTATGTCGCTGGTGTAAACAAGTCTTTACTATGCGCAATGTTTTGCTGTGTCGGAGCCTTTAGGGTGTTTATCTGGTTCACTCAAGTAGTTGGATTACAAAGTAAACAGCACGGGTACTGAGGATAACAATACTTTATTGAAGAAATAAAACTTGTCTCTGTTGTCCATTTATTTACAATAAAAAAACTAAAAAAAAAAAATCTAGCCTTCCTCGCCCCTGCCGGGCTGTTTTCACTCTGGTCCAAGTCGGTGGTTATGCTGCTGTCCTCATTTAATATTCCAACTTTAAAATCCTGGTCAGTTTTATCTGATCCTTTCATTCAAGCTGGGGGCAGTTGGACACTTAGAAAATTCAGCAGTTTGTTCCCAAGTGGGGTGGGCAGCGTAGAGAAAAGTGAGAGTTTGCTCCTCATGCCCTCTGGGTCTCATTCACTTTTGTCACAATACCACACCAAAATAATTTGGAATTAAAATTAGCCAATGTAATTTGTGCTGAAAAGTTTTAATCGAAGGTGCGTGTCTACAAATTCAATATATCGTAAATATCCAAGAATCGTAGACAAGAAAAAAAAGGGCACTACCAGAGTGAGATCAGTACTCAGCGCGCTTCCGTCGGCAAACGAAGGCAAGAATTGAGCACAGAATCCCGCTTGTCTGACCGGACCTTCATTCCCCAAACTTCACCAGAGCTTCAAGTCAAAAAAAATCTCTCCTTTGAGAGCTTCTGATACTGGATTTCTTTAGCCTTATTTAATGTCTAGTGTTAAGACTTAAATCAAAAGCAATTTTTTTTTAGTTTTCCTGCTATTAATGTTGTCATTCTAAATTTTCGAAATTTCTGAACATTTTGAAGCAAAGTTTACGCGTTACTAATCCAGTGTCGTATAAATTTTGCCTCAAAATGCTTTGATTAATTCAAATTTAACCTGCTCTTATGATGAAAGGCTGCAGTTATTTAAAATCGACGACACTTCGGCGTTCGAAGAGGGTTTATTTTTCCTAAGGAAATTTACCGCGAGAGAATTGTAAACCTACTCAAAGTTATTGTTTCTAGGAAAAATTTTGGCGTTACTTAAGTAGCTCGCCGTGATGTGTTTAATTATCCAAAGATTCAGTGCCGCATAAATTACGCTACTAGATCTAGATGTTTTGTTTAATTTAAAGTAAACCTTCCCTAATGATATAAAGTTGCGGTTATTTAAAATCAGTGAGTTTTCGAAAAAAGGTTTATTCTTTTCTTAGGGAAAATTAGCTAACCTAATAAAGGTTATTTTTTTTCCGGAAAAATTTGGATTCGATGTCGACTCTTAATTTATGCAGCTTGCCGTGATGTTTTTCCGCATAATAATTGAATTAACCCAATCTTAAGTTCCCTCGAGATTTTTAGCTTTAGTCACGATGGTCACGCCAGCCGACTTCAACAGCCTTGCATGGCAGTCATGGAAAAAAAAAAGCGTGGAAACATCGAAGTAGCTGCATAAAATTAATTGGTCGTGACTAAAATGGTGCATTAAAACGGGATTCCGATAAAGGACTGGGGATGGCCAAATATGTTTTTAAGACTAAAATGAAGCGGATCACTTGGTCCCAGTCCTACACCGGAAACCCATTTTTGAAATATCCATGATATAAGTCACCACCAAGAAATTGCCACTAAGTTAGAGTTAAGATTCGTCGAAATAGATGTCTATGACGTTGTGTTTACAAACCTATTCAAACCTTAAGTGTTAAGGTCAAATTACCAGATTTATCGCACAATCAATGGCATTCTACTCTTACCTATGTTCCTTTTAACAACAAGGAAATAGAGTAGACTACCACAGTTGTCGGAATAATCAAGCTATTTGACCGGTTGTTATTGTTTTTTCTAATGATTTAACACCTAAAAAATTTCGATTTCTTGTTTATCAAAGAAAAAATTAACTTAGAAGAACATCAACAGCAACATTTGTTGCCTTGTTTTCAGTTGACTAAAAACAACAGGCAAAAAAAATCGATGTTGATGCAACCTATCAAAAAAAGTAGTTTTAATCATTTTGAAATATTTAGGGAAAAGTTGTCAGACCTATATATGACCGATGTTTTGTTTATATGGTTTAACGATTCAAAAGCTACAAGGAATTATTGCATTTTGGGGAAAAAAAAATAAAATTAAGACTAAAATAGGTTTTAATGCGACTTATATTTTGTGCAATGTTTTGGAAAGCTATCTATATATATATTACGCAAGGTTTAGGTTTAGAAGAGAAATCCGTAACCAGTTGCGCTCATTAGAGAGATTCTTAGAGACTATCAGCTCAATTTGATGCAATTTGTGAAAATTCAGGTAAGTCAAACCAGTGCAATTCAGTGTCCGGTCCTTGCCAACGAAGCCTCCTTCCACACACCTTTCCGTGAGCCTTTGAGCACAATGCTAGCACCCCTCCAAATCAAATCTAAGACAGATGAACATTCCCAGATACATTGTTTGCAGACAAGCTCCTTCTTGGGTCGAAATGCGTTTTAATTTGGAAAAAGGTGTGGTATCATAACAAAATGAATGAAACCCCAAAAGCATGAGAAGCAAACTCTCACCTTCCTTCACGTTGTCCTCCCCACTTGGGAACAAACTGCTAAATCTTCCAAGTGCCAAACTGCCCCCAGCAAGAATTACAGAATCAGATAAAATTTCCCAGGATTTCTCCGTTGGAATATCTCAGAGGACATCAGAAACACACCTTCTCAGAGGCAGAGCTTCCACAGGCCAGCAGGGGCGAGGTTGGCTAGATTAAATATGACCTTTCCCAAGTGATGGGCTCCTAATCTTGTGCGTGTGCCACCTGAGTTCTGAAATTAAATAAGAAGCTAAAATTTTAAGTAGAAAATGCAAGCCCATTAGCATTATAAAAACATATAGCCCTGTATTACTTGGTGTTACACTAAAATTCAGAAAAAAAAGTTATTTACAACCCTTACTTTTGTTACTAGTTCTTTTAATGACACATTAATATTAAGAAATAGCAACATGCCAGCCTGCTAAGAAGCGAACACTTAGACTGCAAAAAAAAACAAACAAACAAAAAAAAAAGAAACTAAATAACGAAGGATGTTTAAGCAAGAACTTTTGTAACACCAAGAAATACAGACATGCATATTATAAAATAACTATCCGCACATAATTAACAGAATGTGATGGTAGCCAATAGCCTGCAGTCTTAAAATGCTGTCTTGAATAATGTCGCTAGTATGTTTGAAAGCTATTCCAAAAGTTCTTCGTGTTCTACAATGGTAAAACCATTGCAAAGCTGCAACTGTGTAAGTTGTGCTACTTTGTTTTCTAGGTTTGCACGAGATTGACAGTTGGCGATGACAAACAGACCAGTGATGACCTTAAACACTATTAAATAAGTATTACGTCTTTGATAACACCTAATCTGAATAATGACACTGAGTTGACACCCAGTGCTTTGTGTCACTGTAAGCTAACCTTACATGCAAAACAGTTTTTCTACTGTTTTGGTTTTGTTAAATTATTTCCGTTTGGTTTCTTTTTGATGGTAAACTTTTAGTAGGCAGCAAGAACTTATGCCTTGTGGCATGTTGTATGAGATAACGAACTAAAACCCTAAGGCTTTTCTTTGTCTGTATATGTGTCCAATCAAATCTATTCTAATTGATCCCTTTTTTAATGCCAATACAGAATCACTTAGTCTTTAGCTATAAATGATTTATGCTTGTGAGGGTTGAATTAAAAATGCTGGTTAATGACTGGTAAAAAGTCCTATTTGTGATGCTAATGGGCTTGCTATTTGTTGTGTAAATCATATAGGATTAATTAGTGTTTACAACGGCTTCACTTGACTACAAAATACTACCAGAATTCCTATTTATTCCCCTAAGTTCCATAATAAAATTTATTAATTCAGTGATCCCAAAGAAATTTAAAAAATCAAAGCCTTAACTTGAATAACTAAAGAATCCGGGTAGTTTGCAGTTGTATGAAGCAATTGTGCCAATGGTCTAATGATAAAAGATAATAGTAATAAAAATAATAATAATGATAATAAAAATATAAATATTATAAGCAAGGGAAGCATTATTACCAAACACATCCCCACCCGACTGTAACAATTAATTTTGGAAGGCAAACAATTTCAAAGTTAAATATGATTCCCTGAATTCCTTCCAGGTTACCTACAGGCTGAATCCTGATAATAATATAAGATATAATATATAATTATAATCTTTTGCATTTCAATGCTAAATTTTGGGATCTACTTTGTTTCCCTAAGCAAATTATTTGTACCCCATAGAGCATAAAAAAGAATCAATCATTTCATCAAATTTTGGCATTCCAGTTTTAAACTGCTTCACCTTGCTTATTAATCAGGAACAACACCTGAACCTGATTTTTTCCCGAGATTACTTGAATGAGTGAAAAAATGTTGCTCTTAATATATTGTCAGGAGGGCAGAAAATGCCTGTCCTTCAAATCTGTGAAATTTTGGCAGCAATGTATTGATTTCCACATGCTGTCTGTAGTTTTTCCCAGTAATATTTGATTAGTTATTAATCACTAATTAATTATTAATGATGAAAACATCTAATCCCACCTAGCATTCCCAGTGACATTAAACAAGATTCCAACGAGCAGTTAAAAACATCAGGTTACCAGTTTTCAGCAGCAAAGGAATCTATACATGTAGCGGCTTGAGAAAACAGTTCACATTTTCCCGCAAAATGATGTCTGAGGAATGTGTCACTACTCAGATCTAAGTACTGCTTTTGGCACTGGGTGAAGCAAATTCCCTTATTGCACAACCAAAACAAATCAAATGGGAAAAATGTGGTAACCTAATGTGCTGACAAATGTGGTAACCTTAATGTATTGAAGAAAGGTATGTAAGCTATGTTAACATTATTATTGTCTAGCATGTGTCCTGTATGTCATTTTCCCTACCTTTAATAATAAGACCTGAAATGCTTTCCCTAAGAGTGAAATGATGAAATAACATATCCTTTCCATTACCCTGGTTCCAGAGAGCATAAAATCTCAATCTATTTTCTTGAAAATAGCCAGCGATACTTTAACGAGAGCTTGGAGAGACAAGGGAAAGTAAATTCTCTCTGACTCACAGAAGACACAAATACATGTATCTGGCTAACGTACTTCTCTTTCCTCGTCGCAACTTAAATTTTTGAGGAATTCCCAGAGAATCCTTTCTATTTTAGTGTTTTAATCTCTTGTTGTTCAGGAAATGTATAACACCTTTGTCTGTCATCAGCCATAATATTATTCTAACCAACAAACAAAGCTCATTCAGCAAAGTTTGAAAAAGCAAAAATTATGACATTGCAGCTTGATGTGACCACTCATGTTACAATGAACAATATGGCACTGGGTTCCTGCATGTAGTAATCTTAATGATTCTATGAGTGTGTAAAATTTTCCATGTAAAATCCTTGCAAAGACCTACACCCCCCTACTAAAATCTCCAGGGGAAGGAAAGATATTTCAGAAAATAATCATACATGTAAGATATAATATAAGTCCTTGGCTGACTTAATAAATTCATCACTGATAGATTAGCTCGGGAATTGGTGCCAAGAAAACTGATAGCAGGAATGTTTAGCTATTAAGGGAGGCACAAGGAGGTAACCATGGCAACCTTCCAGCAGCAACCTTAACAAGTGCCCTCCCTGGCCCCGCCCCTCTAATTGTCACACTGATTTACTGGTGAAAATAAAGAAATAAAAACCTGTGCTTGAAATGTTACCTAAACGTTTCTCAACCTTTGTGAGATTGTTTGACTTCCACTGCAGTCATAAGCTACACGTACTACTAAAATTTCATGTTAAACAAAACCACTGCTCAATGGAATCTTGTTATGGAAGTTTTAACCTTATCGATAAAAGGTTGTACAAACATGTGTCTTGGAATGACCTGCCAATTAAAGATCAAAATTTTACATTCCTTGAATAGAAGTGATTTATCCAATGAAACCACTCCCAAATGTAAACAACGCTGCTAAATTATTGTCGTTTCCCAATGGCCTCTGTTTGTACAATGGTGGCACACACACACTGGACATATTAACTGCTTTTGAGACAATCAAGCAATTACTTTCAATTTGTTATATGACTGAAAACTGTCTACATGCATACAACTAATCCTTACCTACAATAATGAAGACCCCGGCAAAAAAAATAATTTTCCTCGATAAAATTAAAAGGAAAATTTCTAGACATCTCAGACTACATTCTAGGAACCCCTTAAAATGCTCAACATGATTTCTTAAGTGTCCACTGTTTCCCAGAAAATGTTTTTTATAGACCCCAGAGATCATATCAATATTTGCACAGATTTTGGAAATGTGAAAAGGTTTCAATCTAAAAAAAATTGGACTCCGGACCTACAGACACACCCATATGGAGATTATTTCAGTCGTACAACAACTGGGTAATTAAATGATTGACGTGCATTTTTTATGATCTATTATATTAAAGTTCTGTTCTTTTCTTTAAGGAAATCTTGAGTGAATGGGGGTTGTGGAACAACAGCTGGGTGAAAAACCTCCCCGTACGTCCACTAGCTCCTAGGAGGAAAACCCCAGGCCAGCTGTACCCCACATTCAGGCCTCCCGGGCAGGGCCAGAAATTTTTTTAAGCATTTTTATGATCAGGATTTAGAATAGTATTATTATTGTTATTATTTAAAGATACTAATGGTAAGATAATATTTAATTAAGATTTCTGGCCAGTGCAATTATCACACAATACAAACCAGGTGTTGCAAGACTCTCCACAATCCACACCCCAACTCTTGCATCAGGTACACATGATGTCTCGTATCACTTGCCCTCTAATCCATCCTCTCCATTCACTTCTAAACAGGTTCTTGCATTAGGTGATGTCATCCAGCCAGCTCTAGTTTGCCCTATCCATTGCCCAGCCAGCTGTCTTGTTTGCCCTCTAGTCTGTCCTCTCCACTATCCACTTGCCTTGTACTAGGTGTATGTTATGTCATCCAGCCAGTTGATTTGTTCCATCTAGTGTCCAACACTACTGCCCACTCAATAATGCAAACCTCCATCAGTCTACCACTCTAGTGGTTGCTTCCTATAAAGCAAGAAAGAGATTTGTACATGGATATTTACATTTACAGATACATTCTATAATAAATTATAGTGATATTACTATGTGTCTAAAGATAGATAAAATGCTAAGTCATTAGCAAAGGCAAGGTAGTGAAGAATGGTATAATCACAAATTCTGCAATATGATTGGCTAACATATTCACTATCTGTTGCTTAATTGATAGTGGAATTGTACTGGCAATTTAAACAAAAAATATTAAAAAATGGCAATTACAGCTGTACATCAACAAGTCATTTTTGTGATGTTTCTAAGAAAGAAGTGAATAAGCAAATAAATGTTCCTAAAAACAACTAAAAATGGCCATTAAAATAATGTAAAACAAAAATTTTTAATGCCAAAAAGACCAAATTTTAGTTGTTTCTTTGTGACAAAGAGACAATTATCAAATATTGTACGGTGTGCCAAACAACTGAGAAGGTCATAAGATGAAACTGTAGTTGAATCGCCCAAAGGTGGCGTTACACGAGACAATTTGTAACGACAATTCTGGATATGTGTAAGTTCAATCATTCTTACTTCCAACTGAGTAATTGAAATATATTTAAAGCTTGGGCTTGGCGACCCGAGTAAATTTTCTAACAATGGCATTTTTACAAATTGTCTTTCTCTTCACAAAAAAATCAAGCATTTTCCACAAAACTTAAAATTCTTGTTTTAGACTGCGCTAATTTCATCTGCCAAGTTAAGGGAACATAGTTCAACGGTGATCTGCGCTATGAGATAGGTCTGAAAAATGACAATAAAAACATAACATTGACTTGAACCAGTAAACATACCACAAAATAAATGCCTATTAATTTTAAAGAATTTTGCAGGGCAGTAACGTTCAATTATTGAATAAATATGACACAAAAATTTCAGGCCTGTAGCTCTGATGCTGCTTCTGCAACTCCCTCTTAAGCACAGAAAATTTGATTGCAAAATAATCAAACTGATCTATTTACAAAATGTTTTGTTTTGTGAAAATAATAAGCTTGAAAGATACAAAACGGCTACTTGTCCCAGTTAGTCTATTCCTTTGTCCATACAGTAGAGCTTAGAGATAAGTGGCCAATGCACATGCAAAACACATGCACTTTTTTTGTGTTAATGCAAAATCGTTAATTAGTTTTAAAGTGTGTTTTAGAAACTAATGTTTGCTTTTCTTATTCACTGTTTAATGCTTATTGTTTCTCACTTTGTTTTCCCAACGAAAAGAAAAGAAATGCTCCTGAACTGCCGATATGAATGAATGGTATTGAATATTCTATTTCTGTCAGAGCTAAGCTTAATGACCGACAACATACAAGTACCTTCTGAACTTTAACTACATGTACTACGAATATAAAAATATTGAGAACAATTAAGCTCTCGAGGATAGAGTCAAGGATTGAGTCTTGCAAGGAGAAAAGAAAAGATTCACCCAAGACTGATTTCTCAATAATTTTACATAGACATACAAGACCAATTCAAGTTACAAAGCAAATGTTTCTTCAAGGGCATCTGTATCAAGCTTCATTTCCTCAAGTAGGGTTTCAAATGCCTGTTCCAAATGCATAAAAACAGAGTATACTTGTGTAAAAGCAAGACGATAAATGACAGCATGGTCCCATGTCGCCCGCCTGAATTTTAAAACGTCTCGTGTCGGTGTTTATAAATGCTTATCGCTTATTGTCGGCTTTGCCGTCACTGTCGCAATTTGGCAGAGGGAGGTTGTCTCTTGTCGCGATTTCTTTTTATGTGCTGTTGCTACTTTTTGGGCCATGTTGCTTGTCGGAATTTACCCTGGTAAGATTTCCGTACAGCCCATGCATATATGTTTTGACTCTGTTCACATAAAATACTTGTGTGAAAAAGTACGAGATTGCCGCATGCATAATAAATGTATGGGGCTGTATATAAATGTTAATTGAATGGGGTTGTTCTCTTGTTATTTCTGAAATGGAACAAGAATCACAGAAACACGAAATTTTGCAAGAGAATGGAGAACGTTCTCATATTTGAAAATACTGCTATAAACTCGCCAGTTGAGGTGGAAACATATAAAATGCAAACTAGAAGAATGGCAAATGAAGCAGCCAACATTAAATTGCAAACACTGGGTACAGGGTGCTTGGCAACACAAGGGCACTGCACTCGTGGCAATGAAAAAGTTGTCATTTAACGTTAGATTTGTCAAAGGTAATTAAGGATAATGATGAACAGTCAAACCTCTTTAATATGGACACCAAAGGGACAGAACCAAGTGTCCGCTTTACAGAGGTGTCCGTATTATAGAGGTAGGGATCTGATTTTAAATTGGCATTTGTGGGACCAAACGAACTGCCCGTAACAGGGAGATGTCCGTAAATTATAAAGGTGTCCGTAAGGAGAGGTAAGACTGTATTTTAATGTACAGTATTGGCTTTGTTATATTTTGTGACAAACACAGCTGTTAAATACAGACAGCTATTGTCTGAGGCGCGGTTCACAGACGCAGCTGACACTGTACAAAGGGGAGCAGTAGACCTGATTCTACGATGTGTGGTTCAAGAAAATATCAATTTTGTACATGTGAATGTATATATTTTTTCTAAAATCAACCAGGCCCTCAACCCAACCACCGCCCCCTCCACCCCCCCCCCCCCCCCCACCACCCGACCTCAGAAATGGTCCGCCCGACAAATCGTGGATTTGCCCACGTCTCATATTTCCTTTGTCACGCAACATGTGCTCCACGTTCCAGTCACTGGTAATTTCAAGTCAGATGCATGTTCTTTGCATAAGGAATTTTGACAGTGAGCAATGAGATTCTGTGATATCTCAGGTCACCACAGTATTCAGATCTGTATCATACTGCCAGTCTTTGTTTACAATTGGTGATTACAGAGATTACCAGTAAATTAACTTTCCAATGTTTGTATTCAAACTTCTTTTCTTGTCGAGGGCTGCTGCAGTCTAAATTCGAATGAAATGTTGCAATGGAAACTAAACACTAAGTTCTTCTAGGTGGAAAATTGTGAATCAACCCAGGAAGACAACAGCGAGCAAAAAGGAGGTAAAATGAAGAGACCTATCAAATCACACGTACACATTTTCGTTTAGTGCGTTTGCTTTTGGCCAGGCCAAAAAAAAGCTTTTAGTATGACAAACAGAAAGAATAGTTCTTTCAAAAGAACCCTTTTATAGCCATTAAATACATATACCCTTGATGTTATAACCTTCTGAAATAATATGGTAAAATTCACGGTGTCATCAAAGTACAAAACATTACTTTCTTTGCACGGGTATAAGAAATAGAAAGAAAGCCTAAATCAAGATAAAATATAGCTTGAAAGAAACTTTGAGAATTGTGCAAAAAACCTGGTAAAGATGAACTATAGATTAGCTTTCGTTTTTTCTTACAAGCGTTTTGAAAATGCCCTAATTTGCATAATTTCCATCAGATCTTGAGGCCAATTTTTAACTTTCCTATTTTTAGCAAAAACGGAGCTTCGCTGGAACTTTTGAATATTGTTTTTGAATACTGAATATTGTATTTTTGGTGAAATAAAAAAAATCCGAATTTTTTGATCTGGCGCTGGATTCTCAATATTTACAGACAACGGCTCTTAACACATTTAAGGTCGGGGCGTTCATTTGATGTTGTTTGATAAATAATTCCATATTCTAGGACCTTGAAACAGGATTGAAAATTTCTTAATACAGTCGAACCTGTATAACGGCCACCCTCTGGGCTTGAGGAACTGGCCGCTTAGTACAGGATCACTAAAAATACTCACTGGACGTGGCCTAATGTCAACGTTAATGGCATATCATACAAAACCACTTCATGCAAGGAAACATTAGGGCAATCAACACTCTTTTAAGCGATCAATTCTTTAAACAAAGTTCAGTTCCAATTTGCAACCCCGGTTTATATCCTTATGAAATAATAATATATGTAACATTGTGTAAAAGCATTGTGCAATAAATCTGATGACGTCTGACAAGCATTAACGATACTAGATGGCCAAGAGCTTACTGTAGCTTAAATGCTATTTCTTTATAGTCGTGATTTATTTATTTATTTGTTTATTCAGTTACTCACAAAACCTAATACAACGTGAACAAAACTTGTTAATTAAATTATAAATGAATGTGACAAGGAAGCCTAACGAAGCTTGAAGCCTATATTAATATGCTTCCTACAACTACTTAATAAACTAAATTCATGGCTAAGTGCAGAGTGAGCAAGATAGACAAAGAAGCCACAGATCGGCTATTAATGAGATAATCCTTTAAATATAGAAGGAGAGCAAATTAGTGAAATAGGCAACGAATTCCAGATTTTAGGTCCTCGCGCGGTAAAGGATACTAAATTGCTTTATATTTGTTCTACAAAAATGAGGTCTATACTGAGAGGCTAGTCAAGTTTCATATTGATGGACTTGATTACTATATTTAAGAACAAGTCACAAAAGCTACTAGGCAAAAGATTATGGTGATAAGAATACATAAAAATAGCAACAGAAAATGAAATAATGCTAAATATGTCAAGGACTTTAAGGCTAGATAGTGAGCTTTTGTTATGAACTGCACTACTGTATATGCTTTTGCAAAAGCTAAATACAGTTTAGGTTTGAACAGTAAGCTAAAAAAGGATATACAAGGGAGTAATACAGGGTCATCAAAGTTTGGGATGATAGGTAAAAGTGGGCTTTCGCAATAATTCCCACACTTTTCAAGATTTTTTTTGAGGCGAAATCGATATGTGGGTTCCAAGAGAGATGCTGATCAATGAGAATACCTAAAAATTTTGTCTCTGTGACTTGCTTGATCACAGTATTTTCCAGAGTAAGAGGGACATTAACATTAACTTTCTTTTGCCTTGGATGGAAAATCATAAAATTTGTTTCAGTCAAATTTAGGGATAACTTATTCACTTTAAGCCAAATAATTATTTTTGCAAGTTCATCAAAATTTGTTAACAATAGAAACGAGGTGGTTGGCATCTTTATGGGAACAAAAGATACTTGTATCATCAGCAAACAGTAAAGATTGAGTGAGACTAGAGACATAAGAAAGATCATTAACGTGAACAATAAACAAAAGAGGTCCAAGAATTGAGCCCTGTGGACAAATTGAGTCTGATCCTCAAGATAGCTTTTGATCCACACCAAAGCAGTATCCTGAATACCATAGTGTTGCAGCTTTTGACACAATATTTCATGATTAATAGCATCAAACGTCCTAGAAAGATCTAAGAAGATGCCTAAAGTTGTTTCCTTTCTGTCGATAGCTGAAGATATATTGTTGATCAAGTCAACAAAAACTAATGCAGTCGAATGATTATTACGGAATCCAATTTGTTTTGAGTATAAAATATTAGGGAGCACGTCCAAATATCGGTAGGGAACCTGATCATGGGAAACGGACCCGATTAATTTTCCGATTGATCGGAATCGGTACCGGTCTATAGGCACCAGTTGCTGTTTCCAATTACGATAAAAACTTTGCCGATTCAATCAGAGCCAGTTGACATTCCGATGTTCATATGTGTCATCGTCATATTATTTTATCTGATATGTAAAATGAAGCGTGTCACGAAACCAAATGATGAAATACTCATTTCACTGAAAAGTAATTTCTATAGACTGTACCTTTTTCCTACTTTATAACAAATAGCAATATTGTATGTTCCTGTACGTTGTGTTTCAAGTTTGTTGATTTGATGCGTGCCTACACGTGATTTTCGACGTTTTGCAGAGGTATTTCCTTCAGTCTATCGCAAACACAACGCTGCTCCATAACATTTATTCTATGAAAATTAAAAGGAGTTAAATATTAGGATGCAAAACACCACTGTTCTTCGTTAATCCATAGCAAACAAAACACCTTACTGAGTAGTGTGTTCTTTACTCGATACTTTCTAACACTGCAATCCAAAAACACAACCAGAACTCACTTTCTCGAAACACACCTGGATGCATAGACGTGTTACAAGAAGACCTCAACGGGTTTCCTAGCGAGCGGAACGAGAGCAAAACCATGGATAATATAAAACAACGGGATAAACTTTTACGAAAACTTGCGTCTTTCAACGCAAGGTGCAATGCGATCTGAGGCAAAAAATACCAAACAATTAGATTGCGGCCTCAGATTGTCTCTAGGGAATTAGCAAAGAGAACCAAAAGATTCCCACACTCACGAGTATGGAAGACACCAAAAAGAGCTACCAAAAAGAGAACGGCTTAGCGAGTTTGCTGTTCTGTGAGCTTGAGCATGGTGCCACGTGAAATTGCTTTCCACTCTCAGCACTTAGGAAAATTTGCGCTTGACTCTAGGTGGCTGACTTTTTGACAAAAATCAGAACCTTTTTTACCGGAGTGTTCAACTAAAGCAAACTGTGCATACATCCGGTAAGTTTGACTTAATTTAATAGCGGAAAGAGAATCGAGAAAGAGAAAACCAGTTGAACGCGCCGCCTCCATCAGTCACTTTTTTGAGTTCATATGCAACCAATAAACAACTTGCAGCCTGATTCTCAGACAATGTCCTCTTCTCTCCTGTGGCAATTTAGCAGTTAAAGTACACAACATGATAACAACATTTGCATTTTGGTCGTGGATGTTCTGACCTCTTTCTATTTTTTTTCACTTAAAGTCCTAAACCGTTTATTCCTCCAAAGATTCCTTTTATCATGCGTTTTGGGTTCCGGTTAGCACGGGCCCAAGCTATTTTAAAATTATCATTTTGAGATAGTACACTTGCAATGTACATTGCGCTGTCTTTCACTCAAAAGATGCTCTTCAGCATTGTTGAATGACCTGCTGTTTCTTCTCGTGCCCATTTTGATACACAAATTTAATATTTTCTGGTCATACTCTGTCATAGGAAATACAAACAAATGTTCAAAACTGTGAAGTTAAATTTCGGTTCAAACAAGACAGTCATCTATAAGAAAGATATAGAAGAAACACTTTATCGGCTGGTCTACAAAAATGGAAATTTAACGTGTTTGTGCAGCGAAAAACAACATTCACGCTTTTGCTTTTGCTTCTGTGACGGGTTATTTGAGCTGCCAGATATTTTTGATGACCTTTGTTAATTGGCCTGATAAAGAATTAAGACCTGTTGCCAATTCCGTTTCATTCGGTACTGATAATATCGAGTCCGCCCCTCAACAGAATCAGAAAAAATCGGTGCCCAATTGATTGGCATCGATGTGACCCGATGCCGATATTTAGACGCGTTCCCTTATGCAAATTTAAGAAATTAATCAGTCAGTACGTTGTACATGACTTTTTCAAAGAGTTTAGAAAAGGCTGGAAGAATTGATATTGTAGTTACTAAAAAAAAGTGTGGGGCCATCTGCCTTAAAAACTGGAATCACTTTGGCTATTTTGAGAGATTCAGGAAACACACCAGCAGACAACGAAGTGTTTATAATGGTTACAAGAGGCTGTGCCATATTTTGGAAAGACTGATGAATTATCTTGATCATGAAAGATCAAATTTTAAACACAATAATTAAAATACTGCATAAAATGGCACATGGCTTAGTTTCGGTTCAAGGGTGGCCACTTAATAAAGGTGAAAATGACAAAGAAAGACAAACATGGGACTGCTGCAGGTTGGCCGCGACCGAAAAAATCAAGACTTTGAAAACTGGCCGTTAAATAGAGGGTGACCGCTTAACCCTTTAAGCCCCAATATCCACATACAAATATTCTCCAAACTGATCTCTATAAATCTCCTTTAAGAATTAGTTAAGAGAATTTGATAAAAGATCAAAGTATTTTCTCTTAGGTGATCATTTTATTAATTCTCATAACCTCATCTCATGACAATGTATGGATATCGTTAGGAGAAAATTGCTGTTGGTCACTGTTGGGACTTAAAGGGTTAATACAGGGCCGCTATATACAGGTTCGACTGTATTGTTCGACAGGTACATGTATGAGTCAGTAAAAGTCAGAGTACCTCGTTGAATATTGATGAATCGGATTTCCAGTTTGAAAGATTTTAGTAAAAGAAATAGGCGAAGCATCATTATGATATAACTACATGAAAGAACTTACTTGGAGAGAGTAGATCATACAATTTAAACCATCAAGAATTTTCAAATTTGCAAAAAGAGATTTACTTGATGCCTTGTAGTCAGCCTTAGAGATCGCCCGGACTTCTCTTTTCTATAGTACTGTGGGTAGATTTGTTGCAGGTTGGTGACATAGGTAGAGGCCCAAATTAAATTGCAGTGTGTAAAATATGGATAAATAAGTGCATAATAATAATTACTATGTTATAATTATATTATTATACTGTAAGAAGAGATTTTGAGGGCAAAAAATATTAATTATAAAAGCTTTATAAAGTATAACCTCACAGATTTAGAAATCTTAGCCGCAATAAAATTGACATGAGCTTTGCACGCAAGGTTGGTGCTGATCAGTATAAACTCCGAGGAACTTAGTATTATCCACTTGTTCAAGTACAATTGTTTTCTATAATAATATATGCCTTGTGAGAAGTACATGTAATGTTTTTTGCCTTGGTCTAAGAATCACAAGTTTTGTTTTCTTAACATTGTGGAGCTGGTAGTTAAGATGCGTCTAAGTACATCCGGGTCACTATGTTCAAAACATATACTGGTGTCATCACCAAATTAACAATAATAAATTTGAGTTCATTAAAACTAGCTGGGAGATCATTAATTGCCAACGAGCAAGCCGAGCGAAGACGGTCGGCTTGTGAGACAGCCAGCTTAATGCCACCACTAGTGGAAATTCTTGCCTCAGCAGCTGAAATGGTTTTATAAACATTGGAACTAAAACCGGTGATGTAGGCAAATTCTTTTTCTTTTGTTGGCACTTAGCAAAACCTACAACTAGTAAAAATAATTAAAAATAGGGGGCCTAGTATAGAGCCTTGCAGTACGCCACAAATTTGTCATAAAGCATCAGATTCGTTAACGTCTATTATTAATGCTACTTTTGAGTTTGACACCTTCCCTTTGGCCTGGAAAACAGCTGAAGTGACACCGATACTCAAGGCTGGAGACCACGATATTCCAAACAATAATAGACCGATTTCATTACTCCCTGTCCTTTCTAAAGTCTGTGAACGTGTCGCTCACAATCAACTTACATCATATCTACTTTTGAGAGGCCGTTTATCATCCAAACAAAGCGGAAATAAACAGTGGCATTCAACGGAAACATCAGTCATTCAAACAACTGATACTCCTCGCTAAGTTACAGGACATTGGTGCGTCCAGACCTGCGATAAAATGGCTCGGAAGCTATTTAACCTCGCGATACCAATTTGTGCGAATAAATACAACTCTGTCGACCAAACTACCTGTTAGTTCTGGCGTTCCACAAGGGAGCATCCTTGGCCCATTACTCTTTAACATCTACGTTAATGATCTCCCTTCTGTGCCAGAAAATTGTACATCACAGTGTTACGTCGACGATACCAAACTTCTCATGTCATTTCAACTCCGCGATCAGCACGAAACGATAGAAAAAATGAACAAGGACTTGTTAAGCATTAGGAATTGGTGCTTTGATAATCAGCTTTTACTCAATCCAGATAAAACAAAACTAGTGATATTCGGCAGCCGGCAAATGACTGCTAAGGTTAGCGACTTTAGGCTATTTCTATTGGGGAAGGAACTCGAGCCCGTTAAGGCTGCAAGAGACCTTGGTGTCACACTGGACTCTAACTTAACATATAATGAGCATATTGTTTCTACTGTATCCTCATGCATGTCACGTTTGGGTCAAATTAACCGCGTTAAGCATATTTTTAATAAACACGCGCTAATTATTATTATAAATGCCTTAGTTTTTAGTAAATTATTCTATTGCTCTTCTGTTTGGAGCAATACTACTCAAACTAATCTGGACAAGCTCCAAGCAGTACAGAATTTCACTTGTTGTATTTTGAGCGGCGCTAAAAAATTCGATCACATAACTCCTTTGCTAAAAGACTTGCGCTGGCTACCAATCAGGCAACAACTTTATTTTCGTTTTGCTGTTCTGGTTTTTAAGTGCATGACGAGTTGTGCTCCGGAGTATTTGACATCAAAGCTCGTTGGAAGATCCGCCGTCTCGACAAGGAATACGAGAAATTCTCAACTTTTGAACATACCACTCTTCCGCACTGCCAGCGGCCAAAGGACCTTTCAATATAGAGCAACCTCTCTCTGGAATGAGTTGCAGCCTGCGCTCAAACTTAGCCCATCCGTGACGGAATTCAAGTGTTTACTCAGGCAAAAGCTTCTTAATGACTGCTTTATTTAATTAATTTAATTAATTTTATTGACCTTTGTCTTCTTTTATCATTGTTATATTCTTATTGTCATGTACTTGGTTTATAATTTTGTAATGTAAAATTGACTCTGAAAAGCCCCGTGGGGACGAGCCAATAAAGTATGTATGTATGTATGTATGTATTTAGAATCATCAATCAGAACAAATTGTTTTCTATTATGAAAATACAATGTAGTCCATTATCCATTGATGGGCTGTCCCAGTGATGCCCCAAATACTTCCAATTTTGATAGTACTATTGCGTGATCTAGGGTATCAAAGGCTTTTGATAAGTCAAGAAATATACCAGCTAAATATTATTGGCAGTCAATGGCATCAGCAACTTTGGTCACAAAATTAACCAAAGCATAGGAAGTACATGTGGAGTGGCCAGGACGAAAACCAAACTGATGTTGTTAATTATTGTATTTAAGACAATTAACAATTATCCACCTGAATATCTGAGAGACCTTTTTAGGTTAAGAGACAACATCAAAAACCTGAGAGGGGTTAACAAGCTGCAAGTACCGAAACCTAATAAACTCGTTATGGCAAGAACTCAGTAAAGTACTTGGCAGCTATTACTTGGAACAAGATTTCTGATACCTTAAGATCCCTAAGCACATTGTCAGCCTTTAAAAAAGCAGTCCGACAGCTAAGGTTTTAGCTAATTCTATATAATATCTATGTTCTATTAGGTAATTAGGCTTTTTATTGTAAATAGCTATGTCACATAATTTTTAGGCTTTATACTGTAAATAAATTTTTGGATTTCCCTTTCTTTCTCTATTATTGTATTTATTTGTTTTGTTTTCTTTGCTTTTTTTTTCTCTCGGCTTATTAGCATATTTTTTGCTAGAGGTCTAACCAACCTCATCAAACCAGAGATTAAATAAAGCTTCATTCATTCATTTGTTTACATAAAATGTCATTATGCACTAAGTATTGAAATATGTGATTATAATCAGTTCTTTCAAAAATTTTTAGGAGGCAGCCTGGCCAAGTGCTCAGCGCTTCAGACACGCAACTTCCAGCAGTTTGAATCCCGCTCTGGCCACTTGCTGGATTTGTTCTCGGTTGTCCTGAGTTCAAATCCTCGGCCGCGCTCATAAATAGCCAACTGGTTGCCACCTGCCAGTTGGCGTTTTTAATCCTGTCATGTTCTTTTTGATTTATTTGATTCTAAGTATTTGAGTGGAGTCTGTAAACTATAGCGCGATAAATGCACTTTCCACAATAAACAAGCCTTAAAGCCATTGAACCTTTTTTTTTAAAAAAAGGTAGGAAGTAGCTTTGTACTAGGCTAGGGTTATCGGATATGAAGATAGGAATAATTTAAGATATTTTCAGTCTATCTGGAAAAAACTCCTATTAAATGACAAATCTTGAGAGGTTAATAATTGATAGTAGCGCGTCTGAAATACAGCTGTAAGGTTGAGTGCTTTTTTGATAATAGAAATTAGAATGTTGTCAGCTCCAGGGGCTGGAGCTGACAAATTTGGGCCGACATCTGTAAAATATTGTTGACGACTTTTCCTGTGCTTTGACCATTTTTCATCTACTAACAGGTATGTCAATTTTGTCTTTTTACTTTGGCCTACTGCCTTATTCAAAATCCTCCACATTTGCTTGATGTTTGTCTTATTTACAAAGTTTCAATTCGTTTTTGAAAGTAGAGCCTCTTGGCAACTCTAAGAAGATTAGTAAGTTTATTTTTAGATGTTTTTTATTTGAGAAGTTTTCCATTTGATCGATGACACGGGTATTGCTTGTATAGCTTGTTTTTCTTATTTATTGACCAAAGTAAGCTCTTTGTATGCCAAGGTTTCCTGAAGGAGTTTAGAGCTTTACCTCTGATAGTTTTAAAAGGGAAACACATGTCAAATAAGCCGATGTACTTTTTGATGAAAATATTGTAAGTGGTGTTAGGATCATTGCCATTGCTGGCCTGATCAGAGAAATCCCAGTTAGTATTTTCTAGTTTGTGTCTAAATTCATTAACTCCTTTCTCTCTGGTATCTTGGACAGTGAGGCTGTTGCTTTTCTAATGCATTAGTCATCACATAAGCAATTGAAACGGTGCTTGGATTGCATGACATTCCACTAACTTTGCATTTGCCCAATCTAAAAACTGTGACACTAACTGATTGGAGTAGTCTACGATGTACCTCCTTCCATAATAGAGCAATAATTGTCGAATCATCAGTGTACACTGTACTCTGCTGTTCAAATCTTTAGACAAAGGAAAATGTTCGCTATTTTGTTGCATCAGTGATGTGCCTATTTTAGTTGCAAATCTAACTAGCGAAGCACAAACAGGAGAGCCTGCTCGCAGGCAGTGACAATAAAATAAAAACTGAGTACATGTAGGTTGAGTGTGATTGTCCGGGTGAACATAGTCCTGAATGGGATTGTTGTTGATAGTGACTGATATTTCGACAACCTGTGCAGTAGTCATCTTCAGAGTCAAAGTGAGTTGTATCACATCAGTTGATGTTATTGAACTCTGGTTATTGACCTGATTGGTCAATTAAGTTGCAATGTTATTGGTCATCTGTCAGTTTAGCCGTGATGTTATTGGCAGTGAAGACTTGTAATGGTACATTTCGATCCATCTATTGTCACAATTAAACAGTCATTTATTGTCAGCTGTCTAGTCGTCCTGTCGTAGTTAGTTTTGCTTGACAGGAGCAAAATGGCATGGCATATGGGCAAAGGAATAGAGTTACTGGGGCAAGTAGCCATTTTGTATCTTTCAAGCATATTTTCGCAAACTAATTTAATATTTTGTAACTAAATCAGTTTTATTATTTTGCAAGCAAATTTTCTTCTCTGCTTAAGAGGGTATCGCAGAAGCAACATTGGAGCTATACAAGCCTGAAATTTGTGTGTCATATTTATCATTGAACATTACTGCCCTGCAAAAATTGGTTAAATAGGTGTTTGTTTCTTGGCATGGTTACCGTGTCAAGTTTATCTAATGTTTTTACTGTCGTTTTTTAGACCTATCTCATAGCACAGGTCACCATTGCACGATTTTCCTTAAAATTGGCAGATGAAATTAGCACAGTCTTAAAAACTCAAGAATTTTAAGTTTCGTGGAAATTGCTTGAGTTTGTGCGAAGAGAAAGTCAAGTTGTAAAAATACCACTGTTAGAAAATTTGCTCGTATCACCAAACCCAAGCTTCATAATAGATTTCAATAACTCGGTTGAAAGCGAGAATAATTGAACTTATAAATATCCAAAATAGAGAATTATGCGGCCAATTCTGAAGCAACGCAAACAGGTCAGAAAAATACTAAAGTTGGCTCATAATTAAGTTGAAGTCACCTTAATCAAGTAAAATAATTATGGTACAGTACATGTATGTCACACATACCGGTTGGTACACTGTATTACTACAAAAAAATTTTGAAGAGTTGTTTACCTTGTTCCCAGAGCTGCCTCTACTTGCTGATCCTGTTTTCTGATTGTATTTCATTGTCTCTCAGGTTGCCATGCAACTCCTCCTTCATCAAGATTCCAAAATCTGCGACAAAAAGCAGTCCATTGACAAAAATTAAATTAACATGATTGTTGCAACTTTTTTAAGGTTAGAACGTGCCCTACTTATATTAACACATTTCATTGCATTTTAAGAATAGATTATGGCTTACAGCCAATGTCTCGCAAACTACTTGCAAATTCTCTTATTGATGGCATTGTAGAGTTGCAGTTCCCTGCATTTGCATGAGGAGAATCAGTCGCGATTTCACCAACTGCAAACATTTGAAACATAGATCTTCAAAATTTATTAAACATTTATCTGCTTTTCAATGTACCCAGTGGAAGTTATGGGCTCATCTCTGGTGTAATATTTAAGCAATAGAAAACATTTTACGTGTTTGCATGGCCTGATATAAACATGAGAGGTGTTGGGAGAATTTGAGACAGCTATTGCAAACCAGAGACAAAGTCTAGGGTTTGCATAACTGTCGAGAATTCTCCCAACCCCTCGAATGTAAAAATAAAATAACTTTCCTGAGAAAAAACACAAAACTCTTCATTATGGCACTGATTAAAAGAGAAATTCTTACCAGTTGCAAAGTTTTGTAAACGAACTCTTGCACACATATTAATTAGTCAGTTCTTGTTTTGCAAAAAGATGCTTTCCAAAATACAGATTTTTCTCGCTTAAAATGTCAACTCAAGCGATAAAAAAAATTTACACAGCTTGTTTGTAAAGATTTTCCAAGTTTCAGCTGATAAAGGAATGGTTAAAGTAAACTTGTTGAGTTTTGAACTAAAAAATGTTTTCAAATTTGTGCTTGTGTGATTAGCCAACAAAAAGTAAAACATCTTCGTGACATCACAACCATGTTTACATACTCTCATGCAAACACTTCTCTCGGCTAATCAGAGCACCTGTACTATCTTAGTTTTTTTATAAAATTTATTACTCCTAGCTGACTAAAACAAAGAAAACAAAGCATCCTTAACAATGAACCTAACCCTGACAATAGTCCATAAAACAAAGAAAACAAAAAAATTATATTACGCCAGGAATGACCCTACAATACTTGTCATATTAGTTGGGACAGTTGTAATGTTTTCTGTCCTCCCAATGTTGGTTTTTGCAAGTTGGCATCACAGAGCCTGAAATTCAACATTGAGAGGGAAGGAAGACATCCTTTTGTTGGAATATGGGTGTTGCACAGGGTGTCTTTGCCTTATCGTAGCAGAGGAATCTTTATTTGAAAAGGTTTCAATACAACTTGCCAGACTGAAAAAAATTATTTATATAGCCAGCTACTATAGACCTCCATCTGGTCATCCATTATTGCTTCACTTACTGGGTGACTCCCTTAGTAAGTTGTTCTCTGCAGCTTCATTCCCCTGACTTATCTTGGGAGGTGATTTAACCCATTCGCCCCTGAACCGCCCGTAACCGCCCGTGCGGATCCAGGTCCTTTCTACCCTTTGTTACGTCATCAGTTTTAACGGTCAAGGACAACTTTCTTCGCTAACTTGTGCAGAGTGAAGAGATCTTTCAAACCATACCAGAATGAGCACAATTCAGTCAAGGACACCGGAGAAAGAAGCAAAAAACCACGAGACATTGACCTGAAAATCTCCATGAAAATCTTGTTCCATTACCCACCTACCTTTCCTTTCACCTAATCCTAAGATCCTAAAAGCTTTCCTAAAAATTCTTCCCACCAAATTGAAGCCTACTAAATGCCCAGCAAGAGAAAAAAAAATGAGGCAAGAAAAGCGAAAAAAGAAGGGAGGAGAGAAAGCGAAAAGTAAAAGTCAAGACTGCTGTGTCACTTTTAAACCCAAAAACTATGTCGAAATTTTGCTTTCTGCACATGCCCGAACTTTTTGCATCTGCATCAGAAGGCCGCAAAGTGTACGACTTGTAAACCGGTTTGTGATAAGTTTTAGCCCTTTATAGCACGACAGTGACCAGAAAACCACTCGACTAGCTTCAAAACGCGTTTTTCGGCAAAATCTCCAGGAGCGAATGGGTTAATTGCAGTGGGATTGACTGGTCATGTGGTAATCAGTACGGGCATCCCCTAAATGCCTGCGAGCAAGCCCTCTTAGAAGTCTCTGACTAATTATGGTCTACCTCAGCACGTTCACTCACCAACTCAACCATCCTCAGGTCACCTGTTAGACCTGGTTTTGGCATAGAAAAGCCCAAAAACAGCTCTGTACCGCTACCCTCAAATGCATTCACAACATGCACAAGAAATATGTAAACAAGATAATGGGTGGTCTTCAACCAGCAGACCCTGGCAATGCCACTGGTGGAGGTGTCAAAAGGGTGTGGTTATATCTTAAACTCCTCTGTACAGAATGGACTGGCATTCCAACTTTGTTTTGGAATAACCAAGTTTGCGCAACTACTTCACAAAGCCAACTCATGTTTCTCATGCAGCCTCGCTGTGCAATCCATGCACATTCCACAGCTGTCATCACAGGTGGCCCACGCTCAAAATATGACCATCGGCAATGTTGCACAACGTTCAAAATATAAGGTTTGTATGGGAGAAAAAAACAATTGTTTCTGTAGCTTACAAAGGTAAGCTACACTCCAGGACCCAACCTTGGGAATCTGTTACAGAGAGAGCAAACCAGTTCCAATAACACCCATTAAATAGCCATAAATCGGCTTGGAAACCACACAGGAAAGAAGAAACACACAACTTAAGCAAGGCTAGCTGATTAATTTTTTACTTCAATCCTTTACCTTCGTAGACTACAGAAACATTTGTTTTTTTCTCCCATAAAAATCCTTATATTTTGAACGTTACGCAACAGTGCCTATGGTCATATTTCGAGCTTGGACCACCTGTGCTGAGATTACACACATTCCACGCACATTCCACAACTGACATAATTATAATCTCTCTCCATGAGGAATCAGAATCTGAAATAAAGTATTAGCTTAAGGGGAAACTGCTATTTATCAACTGTTTATTAATTATTGTAAATTTTTACAGAAAGCAATATCCACTGCCCGCAGTTAGCAGATTAGCTGGTGGCAGCGAGCAGTGGTTGTAAACACATATGTTATATATATATATTGGTCAGTGCAAAACGCAGACTATGGACTGCAGACTGCAGACTGCGGACCAGGGGTAAAATGCAGACTGAGTGTAAAATGCAGACTGCAGACTAAGAGTAAAACGCAGGCTGGGTGCAAAATGCAGAATAAAGACTGTAGACTTTTTTAAACATTATTTTGTGCTCCTTCTTCTCCAAATCGGTGAAATAGCTAGCCGGTATCAGTTACACACTTCGCTTCCAAGTCGAAGTGCATTGCACATTCGTCAGAAGTTTCAATAAACATCCCAACAGCTTAAGTCTGCGTACCTTGATTTGCAATACTTTCATAGAAGGTCATCCAAATAATTTCCTGCAGAACATCTTTCTTTGTTGTTGCAATAATTTACTCCCTTTTTTTATCGCCATAATTCTTCCCGTACAGTATTTTTGGTCAGCAGCTTTCATTTAAGCGTAAATATTGTGGTGTTGTACCAATTCACGGTCCCTGGTCACGTTTATCCAAAACTTTGCATCTAAAGTTGAAGCATGAAGTCTCTCGGACAGGAAAAAAAGATTCAAGATTGCGATTATGTTTTCGGGTCGTCGTCAATGTTCCAGAGAAGAAAGGAACGGATTTGTGAAAGCAGATGTTGTCAAGTAAGCATTCGTTTACATGTATTTGCGGGATTTCTTTGGCCTTAAACCCTTCCACGACTACAGTTTATGCTTGGTCTGCATTTTACCCCAGCCTGCGTTTCACTCCCAGTCTGCAGTCTGCATTTTACACTCAGTCTGCATTTTACACCTGGTCCACAGTCTGCAGTCTGCAGTCCGCAGTCTGCGTTTTACACTGACCGATATATATATATATAAATAGCTCAAAAGAAAGACTAGAGAAAAAGAGTAAAATATGTGAAATAAATAAATAAAAATAAATTCAATTCAGTTAAGTTTACAATCACATACATTGCAAATCTAAGAAGCTGAGTTTTCAGGAAATTTTTGTTATTAGTCGGGTGAATCAATACCATCATTTTCTTCTGAAAGTATTCCAAGTAAAGTGTCGTGGACATTGATTTTAAAGTTATTTTTGGACATTTGAAAACATTTCATTTTTAAACTATTCCAGATTTTTACACCATATCTTGAAAAAGACTTAGTTTGTTTGTATAACCTTGAGTGTTTAACACAATAGTCACCTCCTGAAGATGATCTTGTATTATATGAATGAATATTAGATTGGGAAGCAAATAAGTTAGATACGTTAGTAGGTGTTAAGCTGTTAGATATATCATGCATTAGAATAGCAACGGATTTAAAGTAGAGTAGATCTAAGAGAAGAAAGCTAGAGGAGACAAAATAAGGTACTGCATTAGAATTATCTCAGTTATTTATCAACAGAGCAACGACCTGTGACGTGTGTTCTGTACCTGCCAAATTTCATGTTTCACTTTAATTTGCACCAGATCTCCTAGACTTACTTGATGATTTAAACCATAAGCGTAATCCCTTAATTACTATTACCAAAATATCACCTACTCATGTAACCATCATTTTCGGCGAAATAGTCTTAAGTTTAAGTTTAAGTTAAGCCAATTTAATTCACATACCTCACAAGACTCGTGCCCAATTTTTCACGACTTCTGTCAAGCCACGTGCGAGAATTTTTAGGTCATCAATAGAGCCAAGTGTTGACGAGTAAGTAAAAGAAGTGCTGAAGCTCAAATCCGAGTTCCAGAAGGCTAATTATGTTACTTTAGATCCAATTTTACTACACACGTGTTCTGTGTAGTCAATCCGTCGCCATATTGGTTTCTTTTAGAACCCAGTCTCTCAATTTGAGCGTGTCTCGCGCGCGAGCTGTCGCAGTACTCGTTTCGCGTCTCTCGAGTACTCGTCAAACGCGCTCAATGGGTTCAGGAAAATAAACATTCATGCCTATTACTTGTTCATGAACTTTCACCATTTATGAGTGAGATAACTAGTAAATGTTGCTTCTCACAGTGACGAGTATTTCAACTGAGTAATGAAACCAGCACATGAAGAATGTGAGTGCTGAAACCCATATGAGCTTATGTGAGCGCAAAATATGGTTCGGGCATGCCCAGGAATCGAAGCACGCGATCTTAAATGTGAAACGTGTGCGATAATCGGGATAGGAGAACGCAACTGGATACCTTCTGACCTTTTCCAGAAATGGGGTAGCCTCCCACGCATAGGCCTTTCCAGATTCTGCTCGGCAACTTTTTAGCAACTTTTAGGATTTTGAGCAACTTTTTTGTCAGAGAGCAACTTCTAGCAACTTCTCGGAAAACTAGCACTTTTTTGGTAACTTTTGGGCTTTTTTGAACCAAAATGCTGAATAATCCCCCCTTTTTTTAAATAAACAAATTAAAATTCTCTCTCTCTGAAAATTCTACACATCTCTTTGGTAAAAATCATATTTTTACCCTTTGAATGGGTATCACGTGGACGTTGTAATTTATTACAAGAATTGGGTCTGGGTAGTCTCAACCTCGTTCCCAGGGCTTTTCCCTTCTCAAAAAATCGTCTCTTTAAGAGTAAAGACACTTAGCAATACAAATCTGGTAGTGCCGAGGCATGTTAAAACTAGAGAAAAAGGCTCACTTTCGGTTGACATGCATCTGCTAAAACTCTCGATTATCCCCGAATGTGTGGACTGTGAATGGCACTCCAATTATGGTAATCACCGGAGTGCTATTTTCTTTTTTAGACTGGTATCAAGGACACAGGGGCGTGATTTTGAAATAAAAATTAAAAGGAAATCTGGTGAGGTTCATCCCGAAAGGTTTGACAACTGGGTGTAAAAAAAAAACAAAGCAAGAAATTGAGTTAGGAGAATTCTCCTTGCTGTGGTTTCATATTACCCTCGCTTTCAGGTAGTTTACTAGCGCGGTTTCCGGCTTCTTTCAAGTCATATGGACAAGATGGAAAAAAGCCCAGTTTACCTAATGCGCTTTTCTCTAATATGTATGCGAATATCGTTTTCCTTATCGCTACTTTCTGAAAAATATTGAAGGTTTTCTCTCTCCGGCCTCCACCGTTAGTGCGAACCGGCACCGGAGGCTGAGCCCGCAATACAAGGAAGTAAGAGTAAGAGATCTGGAGAGGGTGTAGATTAAGAAACTTTCGGTTGACAATAGTCTTATTTTCACATAAAACAGGCAAATATTGAGAAAGCACTTTCATTTAATTAATGAGCAATATAAGATGTGTATTTACAGACCGAAGTAATAAAAAAAAGTAGGTCAACATCTGATTGAAAACAAGCAAATCAATCAATTCATTCTTCTAACTACCATCGCGACAGTTATAGCTAAAGGCGGTTTTATTTCACAGAAACAGACTTTAATCACGATTTCACAACGATACCTCTCATCTTTGCACGCGCTATAGGATTGATGGGATAACAGGAATGTCACGTGGTATTTCAGAGGGTGAGCAAAAGAAAAAATTGCCAACACGATTAAAGGCGGTCGAGTTTTTTTTATTCTCTCAAAAAAAAAATGATGATTTAATAGTCATGCAAAATGAACGGTTCGAGTTTCGTCAAGTTTTGAACCCTCGGACGTACATGCAAATTCATACCCGCACCGTGGTACAAGAGGGGTGGATGGACTCCCCCACCCCCGCCTCTAGAGTTGTTGATTTGTTGCAGTATTTCGAAACGATTTAACCTTTTGTGGAACGCCTTTGATCTTCTCTACAAGATGAAGGTATATTTTATGGGTGGTGGCGCTAAAAGTGGCTTGACCACTTCCTACTTATGACGTCATATCTCGTAACCATAGAAACTGACTATCAATGAACTTGACTCACTTTAACTTCGTCAACAGTCCTTGTTTAAATTAAAATAAAAAGAAAAGTTGTAATTCGAGAGGAAACGTACACTTAGTTAGTGTGAAAAGATTTGCTTAAAGTATTTCGTAAGGAGAAATAAGTTACTATTGAAAACATACAAGGCATTTTTTACCTGTATAAAAGAACACCACTGAGTAGCGTACACTAACGCCAAAAAAACGCCAGATATTTAAGGTTAATACTGATTCCTTTCATAAATGACAAACATAGTATACACTTAGCGTCGGGAAAAAAGTTGACTTGGGATACTTAGCGATACCATCGAGACTTTTTTTCACTGTGCCACCAGCTATCGAAAAATCTCTTCTTTTTTTTCAAACGAAATACAGTCACCAAATATTTAATGATACTTACGACTAACGTCCTATCAATACCGATTCACCACAACGCTATTAATTCCGACAACACACCCCATCTTCTCTCAAAACCAGGTACCCCTATCAAAGACCAGTCGTCGACATAAGGCACCGGCCGCTGAACGTACAAACTCGGACTTCTTTTCGACTCTTAAGCGAAAATTTATTCTTGAATTAGCCAGCAAAGGAAATTTTCTCGCTTCCTTGTTTTTGGTATTATTTACAGTGCATATGGAATATAGTGCGACTCACGGAGTACACAATATCAGCAATACATCCAGTATAATGCAAAGTTTCTATTTTTTCTTTTTGGCTTGTAGTCTTTGTTCCTCGTCATGTTTAGCTGTGATGTGGTCGAGTCGCTTCGTCCAGTTGTCGTAAAACTCCTGAACTTCTTGTATCAGTGAGTCCAGCATGTTCAGATTCCTTTTGGCCATTTCGTATCCAGGCCCACCGAGAAGTTCGAGTTCATCTGCAATAAGAACAAACCCAAGCTATAGTGTTCTGATGGCATTATAAATGGAGAAAAAAGAGCCTTTTTAGTTGGGAGGCAGGAAGGTAGGAGTAGTACACAGAATTTGCTACTTTATAAACGAGAAGGAAAGTGTTCTGAACGCCCTTCTGGGATCGTAGCTATTGGCCGGCATTTCATTAACAGTCCCGGAAGTCTTTGCGAAAGTTCCCTCGACCCACTTTCCTTCTCGTTTCTAAATTATATATGTTCACGTCAAACGAGCAAATTTTACCGCGCACCATCGTCACCGGCGTGGCGTTTTCATTTCTTTATCTGCTTTATGTCACTTTTAGGAGTCCAAAAAACTACTCTGAAGTGACTTATAGGGCCGCTGCACGCAAAGAAAGTTGTAAGTAATGGGGGCGGGGGGGAGGGTAAATTTACCAAAGCTAACAAGACGTCTGAGTCATGTTTTCATTGGTCACGTGGGTGTTGTAATGAGTTGGTCTTGAGGTTGACGATGACGTGACTGATTTTCGTGACAGATGGCGCGAAAGATCACGTGGCCATTTCCAAACATAATCAAACGTGTATTGACACTTGCCTTGCGTTTTCGCGTTCTTGTTGAGTCCTAATCTGTACTCGGTGAAATTTGCAACTGCTGCAATCTAAGAGGAAACAAATAAAATTTGATGGTTGAGCCTATGACGGTCTGTCTGGGTGAACCACTATTTCGGGTTTTCTTTGATTCCAATGTGTTTTTAGGGTTTTAAAGTAATACCTTCACGTGTCGCAAGGCTCTCGCCTGGTCTGATTTCTGGAGCCTCAGCAAGATCTGCTATTTGCAGACAATACCTTCGGACCTGAAACGGCGCCTCTTTAGAACAACATGTCTTTCCGTTCTACTGTATGGCTGCCAAACGTGGATAATCACCAAAGACATGGGTTTGAAACTAAACGCTTTTGCCACTTCATGTTATAGTATCATGTTGAACAGTAATAGTCTTGACAAAGTCTCAAATGAAAGAATCTACGATCTCACTGGCACAAGTCCTTTGCTATCGATGGTCATCTCTCGCCAGCTCAAGTTCCTTGGCCAGAGGATGAACCCGCTAAGCGGTGTATGACCCCGCTCCCCGACTCACCGGAGAAGACCCCCAGGGAGACAACATAGGTCCTTTCCAACCGAGTCCAGGAATGGATCGACCCCAATAAGCATTTCTTAGAGGATGACATCGTGCGCACTGTCTGAGACTGAGCCACTTGAAGACGACTTACGGTCGACTGCTCTTCGGTCTCTAACATAATTTTATGGGTAATGCAGTGCCGGTAGGCTAACGTTCTATATAAGGGAGCATCATTTCATCTTTGAGAAACGTATCTTAAATCTTTGGGGTATCCGCTAGTGGACTAGCATGGAGTTGCCTTATGTTACAAAAACCTAACATTATTGGGTGGTTGCCTTGGTTGGTTAGGATTTTAAGGTTATCTCGATACCTTATAGACCTCTTACTGCCGGGATACAATTCAGACATACAAAAACCTTCTTTATTCTTCGTCCAGTGACTGTTTGTTTGATAACAAGATAATAAAGCATGGTACTCACCCAACGGTTGTCATAGTAACAAATGCCCACCAACATCTTCTCCACTCCCCTTAACGAACGACCTGGGAAATTTGTCGGGATTGTACCACGTGTCCTGAAACGTAACGCATTATGATGATTTTAGAGCACTTTACCCTCTTAACTAAAGCCATGTACTGTTTGTTCATTCTTCATTGGGTGCCTCCAAACAAAGCGATCTATTGAAACTTTATAATTACGAAGTAACTTTGAAGGCTTAAAGGGATTTTGTAATGAGAACTTATCGGTTCCTGATATGAGCTGCGTGTCCGGTTTAAAAAATAAATTGCCTCTAAACAATAAGAACAAGGCCTACTTAAGCTTCGGTAAAACAGGTAACAAACACACGCAACTTGTTTTGCAAAGGCCGATTAGCGCTTAACCCGGGTTTCTCTCTCTTGCGTTCAAAAGCATTTTCTCGGATAATTTTCTCTGTTATATTTAGAGCTTTCGATCATCAACTTGTAGACAAAAAGAATAAAAATGTGAATTGAAAATCTCGCACTAACCATGGTTTATCTTAACCCTGCTTTAAACAACTTGGCCCTGCTGAACAATTTGAAAACGATGTTGCGCGTTTTACCAACCACGTTGAAACCTGTTAACAACCTGATTTGTTGTAAGACATTTTGATATGGGTGGTAAAACGAGCAACGTCACTATTCCACTCAGCATTGTTTCATGACAAGTTGCATGATTTTTGTTGCCCCTTTTCTCGTACCTTTAGTATCCGCCTTTCTTAATCAGCCAGCGGGGATTTTAGGGAAAGGACCTTCGAAGGCCTCTGTTAGCCCAGAGCTACAAAAAGTTAGTCTCTGAGAACACTGTGCACTCAGCTCCCCATGGTTAGCCTGTTTCAGTCTCCAAGATAGTAACGTAGAGTCGTGCAGTAAAAAGTGACGCAAAGAACGCGCAGAGGCTGAGATCGAGCGGTTCCTTTCGAAAATCGCGCGCGCTTGGATTATTTTATTCTCGCGACGTTCCCACTATCTGAGAGCCTGGCACAGGCTACCCAGGAAACACTCGTTCGCTACTTACCAGTCCCCACATGATGATACCGAACAGTAACCCCATCAGTTACGTAAGTACCAACATAGGCAACCCAGACAAAACAGAGTTGATCAACACAGCTTTCGCTGAGGTACTAGGTGGCTCATAAACAACAATGAATGCGACGCCCGGAGATCCTACCAGAGGCATGAACTTGTGGATAGTCTGATACTAGCGATCGGCGTTTTTCCCACTGAATTGAAACGTGATGGTATCAGATTGATCCAAGTATTTACTGTCTTTGATGTCAAACTGCTTTAAACGTAACAGTATGAAAAGTCTAAGAGTATGAACAAGTTTGGTGAGAGTGTGAAGAAACGACACAATAATTAGCTAGTAAAAAAGGAATACCGATTCCTTCCAATTAGGAGTTAAACCTAAGGGCTATTTACATGACGAGAAGAAGATTCCAGCACCAAGAAGATCCTCAGAACGCGGATCATCCTAGCGCCTTTGGCTTTTTAAAATTTTACCTGCAAAGGGTTGTAATTGTCCCTAACACTAGGAACTTCCTGGTACTAGGATCTTCCTGCTGAGAGGTACGAAGATCCTAGTACGATGCAAACTGCTTTGGATTCCCTAACATGGTGCGAGATTTGGTTGGTTTCAGGGATTCAGTCTTGCGCGCATCACAATGGTGATAAAGTGAATACTGTGTCCTGATTGGCTACCTGAGTGGGCAAGATGGAGCTAATGAGGCAAATGCCGAGCTATCATGACCAAAAAAACCTGGTAAATATGATATTTCTGACAGTGCAGTATAACGGAACAGTCAGAAATAGCAGTTTTGCCGGCACGGATCAGAGGACTGAAACGGCTAGGAGGAATTCTGGGAAGCTTTTTGAGTCTATATGTTTGAGGTCCTTGCTGGCCTACAGGCTCTTGTATTTATTTTTGTGTGGGTGTGTTTCTGGGTAGTGTAGACAAAATAAAGGATTATGGACAAAAATTAAAGAGACCTTTTTTTTTTCTTGTGGGACTAATGCAATCTCGTTCTCAGGGTCCTCTCCTACTCGGCTCCATAAGGGAACGAGGTGGGATTAGAGGGTTAATCTAAGCCCAAAGTCAAAGGAATAGAAGCTCTCAAGTAGCTTAAGGCCTGGGACTAAGGGGTTTACCTGTGGAAAATGATTTATTGGCCAAGACCTCGGCATAGATGATGGCGCTGAATCAAAATTTGGCACACATAAAGAGGTCATCGTCCTTAACTGATTGTGTTAATAAGTCACGTGATATGTCACGTGACCATTTTGCTAAAAATCGTACACTATTGACCAATTGGTGGCTGGGCATAAGAAAAGAAATCTAGCCATAAACTTTTCTAGTTCATTATCAAATATTTCTAACACTTCACGTTTGGAATAACCTTTCATTGCACTTCGATAAAAAATTAGTATGTGTAATTAAATGGTGACGAGTAAAATTAGGGAATAATTTCACGCGCGTTTTGTCTAAATCCGTATAATTTCCCGAGCCTTTAGGCGACGGAAATCATTAAGATTTGGACAAAACGCAGGTGAAATTTTTCCCTAATTTCACGAGTATACCATTTGATTACCTATTAATATCATGGGTGACGAATTACGTTTGCAATCTTGGATTTTTGACACGTTTATCCTGGATCGTATCGATCGAGAACTCCGCCCTCTCGAACGTTTAAAGTTTAAATTTGGCTTAAGTTCAGAATTTTTCGAGAAAAAATACCTGTTAAATACCTGTTAGAATCCTTCTTGACATGCTCTTTCGTGTGTTCAGGTTTTCTAAAGCGTCTTTTTATGCCCTAGCATCTTCATTCATGACATTTTAAAACTTTGTCGCCATCTTGACACTGAGACGTACGGAAGGTTGCCATGGCAATATTGTAATTTCACATGTGAAATTACAAATTATCGCTGAAATTTCGCGCCAGAATTAAGGCGTAATTCGTCACCTATGATATTATGAGTAAAAACATCATTTTAAATGCCCAAATTTAATCTTGAATTATCTAAACTTCGCGTACATTCATTCCAAACGTAGAAAGTTAAGTGTGTTTATCCGCTTTCATAAATGCCAATCTGAATATCCAAACGAAGTAAATTCGCCACCAACTCGCCAATTTCCTTCACTTTCAATTTTTTGTCACGTGACACGTCACGTGGCCATGATTAAACGTTAAGGCACAAGAAAGCCTCAAGATTTACTTTTGGGGAAAAATTCATTTTGTTCCCTAGGTCTCTTAACGGGAGATTTTGCCAATCATTCATACGCTCCGAACATACATTTCACCCAGGCTTTAAACGCCTTGAGCTTTCAAATTGACCAATCCAAAATAAACACTAAAATTACATTTTATTTGATAACTAGAGTCTTCCTCTCTTTAACACATGCGCTAATACTCAGGGCAGAGTTGTTCAAAGCTGGGTTACGATAACCCAGGGTTAGTGCAAGATTTGAATTCAGATTTGAAAGCTTAAAAAACATTTCAGTTTTAATTCTTTTTGTCTTCAAGTTGATGATTGGAAGCTCTAAAAATAACAGAGAAAATTATCCGAGAAAATGCTTTTGAACACAAGAAAAAGAAACCAGGGTTAAATTTAACCCCGGGTTAAGCGCTAATCGGCCTTCGAACAACTGGGCCCTGGCTAACAACTTAGACCGCTTGCTTGTATTACCTAAGTAGATGCGCATATTTTAAGGCCCATTTTCTCGGGGGGTAATAATTAGCTCGCTGTGACAAACATTTTATCGATGTTATTAATGTTTATGTCAGAAGTAAAGTAGCGATGTCCTGACAACTGAACCATGTAATAGTATCCCTAGACAAGAGCGCCTCTCTTGCCCCTGAAATATACTGGAGTTGCAAAAGTCTAAAAATTAACTGTTTAAAAGACCACGCGCACTGAAAAACGCTAAAAGCTTCATTTTGGAACTTGTTTTAAAAAATAAACATCACTTTACGTCTGCTTTGGGGCAATTGTCTGAAAACAACACTGCAGCTGCAATAGCCATAATGTTCGTTTCATAATTTGACTGGCTCGTAGAACAATTAATTAGCTCTTGAGCTGTTAATATGTATGACATGACTGTGAACTTTTTAATTTTCTGCACAAGTTATTAGCAGCAACTTTCAAGTTGCGGCAGAGAAGGAAAAGAGGGTAACATGTATGTTCCCGTTCATGCTGGCGTTTTCTTACTACTGCTGTTTTTCTTAAAGGTTGCCTTCGCCTGCATTTATGGTATGTGTTCTTATTTCATTTTACAAGTTTTTTCTTTCTTTTTCAAATTTAAAAAGAATCTTCCGGGGGTTGGGGAAGAGTTTTAATTCGTTTTAGTGTAGACGCATCACGAGTTCCCCGTCGTGAAGATGTTACTTGAAAGATTAAGAAATTTAAATATTTGGACTTGCAATATCTGGACATCATCCATTCAAATGCTACGTACGTGAAGGGTTTGCAAGAAAAGTATCCTACAGAAAAACATTTCAAAGTAGAGAGGGTCATTCACTAAAATGCTGTCATATTTACATAGCATTCTTTGCTCGAGCCAAAAATGTTTATCCTTGAAGAAAGTTTAAATGTTGCGTAGAAACCCCCGCCGCACACATACGAGAACTGTAACAGGAGCTTTATCAACAAGCCTATATCAAATTTCTCTCCATTCGCTGTTAAATACAGTATGTTGAAGGAGCTAAATGGTTAAATTGTAGCTAAAGAAGACACTGCGATTCGAAGCTATTTTCTTGTTCCTTTGATTTAACGATGTTTTAAAAATAGTATGCTAAAGTTTATTTATTATAAGCACTAAAATTAAATTTTATTTGATAACTAGAGTCTTCCTCTCTTTAACACCTGCGCTAATACTCAGGCTAACAACTTAGATCGCTTGGTTGTTTTACTTCAGTAGATGCGCATATTTTAAGGCCCATTTTCACGGGGGGTAATAATTAGCTCGCTGTGACAAACATTTTATCGATGTTAATAATGTTTATGCCAGACATAAAGTAGCGATGTCCTGACAACTGAACCATGTAATAGTTTCCCAAGACAAGAGCGCCTCTCTTGCCCTTGGAAAATACTGGAGTCGCAAAAGTCTGAAAATTAACTGTTTAAAAGACCGCGCGCACTGCAAAACGTTAAAGGCTTTATTTTGGAACTTGTTTTAAAAAATAAACATCAGTTTACATCTGCTTTGGGGCAATTGTCTGAAAACAACAGTGCAGCTGCAATAGTCTTATAATGTTCGTTTCATAATTTGACTGGCTCGCAGAACAATTAATTAGCCCTTGAACTGTTAATACGCATGACATGACTGTGAACTTTTTAATTTTCTGTACAAGTTATTAGCAGCAACTTCCAAGTTGCGGCAGAGAAGGAAAAGAGAGTAATATGTATGTTCCCCTTCAAGTTGGGGTTTTCTTCCTACTGCTGTTTTTCTTAAAGGTTGCCTTCGCCTGCATTGATGGTATGTGTTCTAATTTCATTTTACAAGTTTTTTCTTTCTTTTTCAAATGGAAAAAGAATCTTCCGGGGGTGGGGAAGAGTTTTAATTCGTTTTAGTGTAGCTGCATCACGAGTTCCCCGTCGTGAAGATGTTCTCCAGCGGTACTATGAAAATTCGCCGAGTCTACTTGAAAAGTTAAGAAATAAATGTTTGGACTTGCCATATCTGGACATCTTCCATTCAAATGCTACGTACGTGAAGGGTTTGCAAGAAAAGTATCAAAAATTGCCAAAAAAAAAAAAAACATTTCAAAGTAGAGAGGGTCATCCACTAAAATGCTGTCATATTATATTGAAATCATTGTTCGAGCCAAAAATGTGTATCCTTGAAGGAATATTAAGCGTTGCGTAGAAACCCCTGCCCCAAGCGCATGCGAGAACTGTAACAGGAGCTTTATCAACAAGCCCATATCAAATTTCTGTCCATTCACTGTTAGATACAGTATGTTGAAAGAGCTAAAGGGTTAAATTGTAACTAAAAAAGGCACTGCGATTCTTAGAAGCTGTTCGCTTATCTCTCGTCCGCATTTTGAGAAAATTTTTATTGACGGTCAGTTACTATGGTTACGAAATATGACGTCATAAGTAGCAGGCGGTCAAGCCATTTTTGAGTAAAAATGAACGTCTTTGCAACTTCTTTCAACAATAAAAGTAAAACTTGTGGTTGAAACGATGCAAGATGCTTATTATGTCTTATTTTACTCATCAAGCCAAAAAAATACCATTTATCGCGGTTTCACCATGTTCTTATATAAGTGAAAACTCGGGGAAACATTTTATTCTGCAGGGAAGACGAGTAAGGGAAACTAACAAGATAAACAAACCCCTGATGCTGTTAAAACAATAAAAAAGCAATGAGCGCATTAACACAGGGATGTTGAAACTTTGCAACAGTTACCCGTAAACGGGACAGTACTGCTTTTATTGGTTGTCATTACATAGTTTTCTATTTGAAGCCGTGAGAGGAAAATTAATAGGGTCATCCTGCTGTCAATATTGTTTCCGTTTATGGCGCACGTTTTTCGTTTCCAAACCACTGAGGTAAGATGGTAGCGATAATGCCGAGAATGGACGTTTGTCTCCATCTTTGTGCCTTTGGTCTGTCGCTGTTTTTATTTTCAGTTGCCTTTGGTTGCATAGATGGTAAGCATTTTACATCATATTCAAATTTAGTTTACAATCTCCTTTAGTTAAGTTAACGTACCTTGAAGGCACACGATGGTCGGTTGCTAGGGCTTTTCCTCCCGCAACTTCCTAAATTCAATTTTTGGCTCACAGAGCAGTATTTTATATTCCAAATGAAGCAAGACATTAAAAAAATCTTAATTAGAGAAAAATTTTCTTTAAATTTTTACTTTTGTAAAGGTATTTTCTTTCCTGAATTTTTGTTCGAATGCCAAAGTTGGACATCATTTATGATGTTACAACAGAAGTCACATGTATTGAAAGAAAAAACAATAAACAGGTAATTTATCAAACTACTTCCCTGCCAAGTTTCGTCACATTCGATGCATTCTACTTCTGTTTATGGCCTAAAACTCTCAGTTTTGAGAGGTATTTGGGAGGAAAAGCCCTAGCAACCGACCACCGTGGCAACTCAATTAAACATCCAAAAGTGGAATTAACAATTCAAATATAGACTAGTAATAGTTGACACTACAGCTGCCCCCGTTCTGTATATTGTCGGTCAATAGTATTCTTGCTCGTTGTGTAGCTGTTTGAAATATACCGATTCATAATGAAGATTTTCACACATATTCTATACAATAGGTGAGGTAAATACAGGAAACGCACAGGTTCCATGCACAGTTTCAGTTCGATTTACACACAGGGGCACCCAACGTGAATATAGTTCTAAACCACTTAAACATTGTTTAACGTCTTTTATATTTAAACGGTAGAGATAGGCATATTTTTATCTCCTAAAATTTTTCATCTGTTCGGATTTCGTACCTGAAAGTCTGCTGATCCGAAAATTATAGGGATCAAAACTTACCTTTTCAAACATTTTAGCCAGAAAAAAGGTTTCCGAAAATTCTAGGTGACTTTTTTAGGGTAAAAATACGTTAAAAATGGGCAATTATACCATTTTTTTAGATGTTCGAAAATCCTAGGAGAGGCAGGCAAGCAAGAAATTTTACAACAAATGTTCCGAAAATTATAGATCTCAAATCGTCTTCCGAACAGATATTTTCTGAAAATTGACGTTAGGTGCCCCTGTTACACAGTTTTGATCAAGTTGAATTTGAATTTGAATTTCAAGTTGAATTTTTCGCTATTTATCTTTCACTTTTTATATTCAGTTCATTTTATTTGCCGGAAAGTAAGCCTTAGAAATTAAAGGGACGTTTGAGCAATTCACGCTCGCGCACTCTAGTCTTATTTTAAACTTTATAGCAGAAGGACAACTGTTAGCAGGGAATATAAGTCAGCACAGAATTTGATTGTCGGCGAATTTCTGTAATCGTCCATCGTTCTACCATGGTTCTGCTAGTGATAAGCTAGCCGTTGTTCACTCGTCTTGCTTGTTTGAGGCTGAGTATTATTCCGGTCAAAGAGAGAGAAAGAGTGTCTGGCAAGGTTTCCAATCAAAGATTTGTAAACTTTTTTCTGGCAAACTCTCCAGGTATTTATATATACACAGTTATAGGCACCTTATAACTTTATCTGCGCTTAACGATTGTCTTTTGGTCCATAACTTTCAAAAGAACTGCTCAACAGAATGTCACTGATAACACGTAACGCAAAAGAGTATCGAAGTATGACTGCCCAATTAATGTCACAAAATGTGCGTTAGCGGTCCCTTCGGGATTTTCTCTCTTTAATTCCTAACCATTTCGTACTTGGGGGCCCAAACAATAGAAACGTCACCATTACCTACCAATTCCTCGCGGCCCCTGTTCAAGCAAATCGAGATTTTTTCTGGCATACTGACTGTATATTTCATCTGTAAGTACTTTCCTTATAATATACGCTCGAATTCCTAGTCTAAGAGTGCCTCCTCGGGATTTCGTCTTCTGGGCGAAATCCCTGCGGGGGAATTACACATTCTTGAAGAAGTGGAATAAATATCTGACACTTTGTGTTCCACTTCTTCAAAATTTGTTGCAGAAAGAAAAATAAATATTTATACATAAAAACTGGAAAAGAAAAAAAGGTTAACGATACTTCGATTCATGCTGCAAGCTGTCAAACGCGCAAAATGAGATTAACGGGGTAAACATTGAAGGTTAACAAAGAGCGACTTTTTAATTCCGTTTTTATCCTTTTTTGTTTTTATTTTCAAAAGTACAGTGAGTGTTTTTATGTTTAATTCAATTTTTTTGTTAAATGTTTGACGCATTTTGTCTAATTCAGTGACCAACCGGTATATCCATGCAAAATTCTCGTATATTTTTTAATAGTATATGTTGTGAAAAGAATTGCATATAAGTGCTTAAAATATTGAATTTCTCAACTGGTATTTTTCCATATATCTTTATTCTAAGCCTGTTAGCTCTATTTTTGTTCATGCAAACGAACTGAGTTCAAAATATTTTACACAAATACACTGTCTGTTCACGCCGCCAAGAAAAAGTAATAACGCCGCAACGTTTATTTGTCTTTGAAGCAAAATAATTCGGAGGGCTTTACTACCAATGGTTTTTCGATGATTCGAAGTTTGCATACAAGACTAATAAATTTTACGCAAAATGCCCTAGGCGTACGTAACTTTGGACAAAACAACAAACTTCAATATCTCAAAAAAAATATCAGGCTATCTTAAGTCGGGTATTCAAATTCTTTATGAAGTAGAACAGTTTAGTTCACTGTTTTGGGGGTAATTTTTGCTTATGCTATCGAATTGATTGAGTTCAAACTATTTTTCTCAAGACTTACTTTTGGGGAAAAAATCATTTTGTTCTAGGTCTCCTAACGGGAGACTATTGCCAATCATTCATACGCTCCGAACATACATTTGACCCAGGCCTTAAACCCCTTGAGCTTTCAAATTGACCAATCCAAAATAAGCACTAAAAAGTAAATTTTATTTGATAACTAGAGTCTACCTCTCTTTAACACCTGCGCTCATACTCAGGCTAACAACTTAGACCGCTTGCTTGTATTACCTAAGTAGATGCGCATATTTTAAGGCCCATTTTCACGGGGGCTAATAATTAGCTCGCTGTGACAAACATTTTATCGATGTTAATAATGTTTATGTCAGAAATAAAGAAGCGATGTCCTGGCAACTGAACGATGTTATAGTATGCCTAGACAAGAGCGCCTCTCTTGCCCCTGGAAAATACTAGAGTCGAAAAAGTCTGAAAATTAACTGTTTGAAAGACCATGCGCACTGAAAAACGCTAAAAGCTTCATTTTGGAACTTGTTTAAAAAATAAACATCACTTTACGACTGCTTTGGAGCAAATGTCTGAAAACAACACTGCAGCTGCAATAGCCATAATGTTCGTTTCAGAATTTGACTGGCTCGCAGAAAAATTAATCAGCCCTTGAGCTGTTAATATGTATGACATGACTGTGAACTTTTTAATTTTCTGCACAAGTTATTAGTAGCAACTTTCAAGTTGCGGCAGAGAAGGAAAAGACGGGAACACGTATGTTCCCCTTTTTGTTGGCGTTTTCTTCCTTTTGCTGTTTTTCTTGAAGGTTGCCTTCGCCTGCATTTATGGTATGTGTTCTTATTTCCTTTTACAAGTTTTTTCTTTCTTTTTCAAATGGAAAAAGAATCTTCCGGGGGTTGGGGAAGAGTTTTAATTCGTGTTAGTGAAGCCGCATCACGAGTTCCCCGTCGTGAAGATGTTCTCCAGCGGTACTATGAAAATTCGCCGAGTCTACTTGAAAAGTTAAGAAATAAATATTTGGATTTGCAATATCTGGACATCTTCAATTCAAATGCTACGTACGTGAAGGGTTTGCAAGAAAAGTATCAAAAATTGCAAAAAAAAAAACATTTCAAAGTAGAGAGGGTCATTCACTAAAATGCTGTCATATTATATTGCACTCATTGTTCCAGCCAAAAATGTGTATCCTTGAAGGAATTTTAAGTGTTGCGTAGAAACCCCTGCCCCAGGCGCATGCGAGAACTGTAACAGGAGCTTTATCAACAAGCCCATATCAAATTTCTGTCCATTCACTGTTAGATACAGTATGTTGAAAGAGCTGTCCATTCACTGTTAAATACAGTATGTTGAAAGAGCTAAAGGGTTAAATTGTAACTAAAAAAGGCACTGCGATTCTCAGAAGCTGTTCGCTTATCTCTCGTCCGCATTTTGAGAAAATTTTTATTGACGGTCAGTTACTATGGTTACGAGATATGACGTCATAAATAACAGGTAGTCAAGCCATTTTTGAGTAAAAATGAATGTCTTTTCAACTTCTTTCAACAATAAAAGTAAAGCTTGGGGATGAAACGACGCAAAATGCTTATTTATGTGTTATTTTACTCGTCAAGCACAAAATTAAAAAATATCATTTATCGCGGTTTCACCGAGCTCCATGTTGTAATATAAGTGAAAACTCGGGGAAACATTTTATTCTGCAGGGAAGACGAGTAAGGGAAATTGACAAGATAAAAAAAAACCCTGATGCTGTTAAAACGATAAAAAAGCAATGAGCGCATTAACACAGGGATATTGAAACTTTGCAACAGCTACCTGTAGATGGGAAAGTACTGTTTTTATAAGTATGTTCTTATTGGTTGAATACTGAAAGCTGTCATGACATAGTTCTCTATTTGAAGCCGTGAGTGAAAAATTAATAGGGTCATCCTGCTTTCAAAATTTTTTCCGTTTATGGCGCACGTTTTTCGTTTCCAAACCGCTGAGGTAAGATGGTAGCTATAATGCCGAGAATGGACTTTTGTCTCCAACTTTGTGCCTTTGGTCTGTCGCTGTTTTTATATCCAGTTGCCTTCGGTTGCATTGATGTTAAGCATTTTACATCATATTCAAATTTAGTTTACAATCTCCTTTAGTTAAGTGAACGTACCTTGGAGGCAACTCAATTAAACATCCAAAAGTGGAATTAACAATTCAAATATATACTAGTAATAGTTGACACTACAGCTGCACCCGCTCTGTATATTGTCGGTCAATAGTATTCTTGCTCGTTGTGTAGCTGTTTAAAATATACCGATTCATAATAAAGATTTTCACACATATTCCATACAGTAGGTGAGATAAACACAGGAAACGCACAGGTTCCATGCACAGTTTCAGTTCGATTTACACACAGGGGCACCCAACGTGAATATAGTTCTAAACCACTTAAACATAGCATTGTTTAACGTCTTTTAATATTTAAACGGTAGATACAGGCATATTTGTATCCCCTAAAAATTTTTCATCCGAAAATTATAGGGATCAAAACTTACCTTTTCAAAAATGTCAGCCAGGAAAAAGGTTTCCGAAAATTCTAGGAGACTTTTTTAGGGTAAAAATACATTAAAAGTGGCCAATTATGCCATTTTTTTAGATGTTCGAAAATCCTAGGAGAGCTAGGCAAGCAAGAAATTTTACAACAAATGTTCCGAAAATTCTAGATCTTAAATCGTCTTCCGGACAGATATTTTCTGAAAATTGATGTTGGGTGCCACTGTTACACAGCTTTGATCAAAACATTCTCAGTTTCGAGAATAGTTTATTCTAAACCACAAGAAAAGATTTAATTAGAAGTTGAATTTTTCGCTATTTATCTTTCACTTTTTATATTCAGTTCATTTTATTTGCGGGAAAGTAAACCTTAGAAATTAAAGGGACGCGCGTTTGAGCAATTCACCCTCGCGCATTCTAGTCTTATTTTAAACTTTATAGCAGAAGGACATTTGTTAGCAGGGAATAAGTCAGCACAGAATTTGATTGTCGGCGAATTTCTGTAATCGTCCATCGTTGTGCCGTGGTTCTGCTAGTGATAAGCTAGCCGTTGTTCACTCGTCTTGCTTGTTTGAGGCTGAGTATTATTCCGGTCAAAGAGAGAGAAAGAGTGTCTGGCAAGGTTTCCAATCAAAGATTTGTGAACTCTATTCTGACAAACTCTCCAAGTGTTTATATATACACAGTTATAGGCACCTTATAACTTTATCTGCGCTTAACGAGTGTCTTTTTGTTTATAACTTTCAAAAGAACTGCTCAACAGAATGTCACTGATAACACGTAACGCAAAAGAGTGCCTCAAAAGAGTATGACTGCCCAATTAATGTCACAAAATGTGCGTTAGCGGTCCCTTCGGGATTTTCTCTCTTTAATTCCTAACCATTTCGTACTTGGGGGCCCAAATAATAGAAACGTCACCATTACCTACCGATTCCTCGCGGCCCCTGTTCCAGCAAATCGGGATTTTTTCTGGCATACTGACTGTATATTTCATCTGTAAGTACTTTCCTTATAATATACGCTCGAATTACTAGTCTAAGAGTGCCTCCTCGGGATTTCGTCTTCTGGGCGAAATCCCTGCGGGGGAATTACACATTCTTGAAGAAGTGGAATAAATATCTGACACTTTGTGTTCCACTTCTTCAAAATTTGTTGTAGAAACAAAAATAAATATTTATACATAAAAACTGGAAAAGAAAAAAAGCTTAACGATACTTCAATTCATGCTGCAAGCTGTCAAACGCGCAAAATGAGATTAACGGGGTAAACATTGAAGGTTAACAAAGAGCGACTTTTTAATTCCGTTTTTATCCTTTTTTGTTTTTATTTTCAAAAGTACAGTGAGTGTTTTTATGTTTAATTCAATTTTTTTGTTAAATGTTTGACGCATTTTGTCTAATTCAGTGACCAACCGGTATATCCATGCAAAATTCTCGTATATTTTTTAATAGTATAATGTTGTGAAAAGAATTGCATATAAGTGCTTAAAATATTGAATTTCTCAACTGGTATTTTTCCATATATCTTTATTCTAAGCCTGTTAGCTCTATTTTTGGTCATGCAAACAAACTGAGTTCAAAATATTTTACACAAATACACTGTCTGTTCATGCCGCCAAGAAAAAGTAATAACGCCGCAACGTTTATTTGTCTTTGAAGCAAAATAATTCGGAGGGCTTTACTACCAATGGTTTTTCGATGATTCGAAGTTTGCATACAAGACTAATAAATTTTACGAAAAAAATGCCCTTGGCGTGCGTAACTTTGGACAAAACAACAAACTTCAATATCTCAAAAAAATATCAGGCTATCTTAAGTCGGGTATTCAAATCCTTTTGAAGTAGAACAGTTTAGTTCACTGTTTTGGGGGTAATTTTTGCTTATGGTATCGAATTGATTGAGTTCAAACTATTTTTCTCAAGACTTACTTTTGGGGAAAAAATCATTTTGTTCTAAGTCTCCTAACGGGAGATATTGCCAATCAATCATACGCTCCGAACATACATTTGACCCAGGCCTTAAACCCCTTGAGCTTTCAAATTGACCAATCCAAAATAAGCACTAAAATAAAATTTTATTTGACAACTAGAGTGTTCCTCTCTTTAAAACCTGCGATGATACTCAGGCTAACAACTTAGACCGCTTGCTTGTATTACCTAAGTAGATGCGCATATTTTAAGGCCCATTTTCACAGGGGGTAATAATAAGCTCGCTGTGACAAACATTTTATCAATGTTCATAATGTTTATGTCAGAAATAAAGAAGCGATGTCCTGGCAACTGAACGATGTAATAGTATCCCTAGACAAGAGCGCCTCTCTTGCCCCTGGAAAATACTGGAGTCGAAAAAGTCTGAAAATTAACTGTTTAAAAGACCACGCGCCCTGAAAAACGCTAAAAGCGTCATTTTGGAACTTGTTTTAAAAAATAAACATCAGTTTACGTCTGCTTTAGGGCAATTGTCTGAAAACAACACTGCAGCTGCAATAGCCATAATATTCGTTTCATAATTTGACTGGCTCGCAGAACAATTAATTGGCCCTTGAGCTGTTAATATGTATGACGTGACTGTGAACTTTTTAATTTTCTGCACAAGTTATCAGCAGCAACTTTCAAGTTGCGGCAGAGAAGGAAAAGAGGGTAACATGTATGTTCCCCTTCAAGTTGGGGTTTTCTTCCTACTGCTGTTTTTCTTAAAGGTTGTCTTCGCCTGCATTGATGGTATGTGTTCTTATTTCATTTTACAAGTTTTTTCTTTCTTTTTCAAATGGAAAAAGAATCTTCCGGGGGTTGGGGAAGAGTTTTAGTTCGTTTTAGTGTAGCCGCATCACGAATTCCCCGTCGTGAAGATGTTTTTCAGCAGTACTATGAAAATTCTGCTAGTCTACTTGAAAGATTAAGAAATTTAAATATTTGGACTTGCAATTTCTGGACATCATCCATTCAAATGCTACGTACGTGTAGGGTTTGCAAGAAAAGTATCAAAAATTGCAAAAAAAACATTTCAAGTAAAGAGGGTCATTCACTAAAATGCTGTCGTATTTACATAGCATTCTCTGTTCGAGCCACAAATGTTTATCCTTGAAGGAAGTTTAAGTGTTGCGTAGAAACCCCCGCCGCACGCATACGAGAACTGTAACAGGAGCTTTATCAACAAGCCTATATCAAATTTCTCTCCATTCGCTGTTAAATACAGTATGTTGAAGGAGCTAAATGGTTAAATTGTAGCTAAAGAAGACACTGCGATTCGAGGCTATTTTCTTGTTCCTTTGATTTAACGATGTGTTAAAAATAGTATGCTAAAGTTTATTTATTATAAGCACTAGAATTAAATTTTATTTGATAACTAGAGTCTTCCTCTCTTTAACACCTGCGCTAATACTCAGGCTAACAACTTAGACCGCTTGGTTGTTTTACTTCAGTAGACGCGCATATTTTAAGGCCCATTTTTACGGGGGGGGGGGGGGGGGGGGGGTAATAATTAGCTGGCTGTGACAAACATTTTATCGATGTTAATAATGTTTATGTCAGAAATAAAGTAGCGATGTCCCGACAACTAAACCATGTAATAGTATCCCAAGACAAGAGCGCCTCTCTTGCCCCTGGAAAATACTGGAGTCGAAAAAGTCTGAAAATTAACTGTTTAAAAGACCGCGCGCACTGAAAAACGTCAAAGGCTTCATTTTGGAACTTGTTTTAAAAAATAAACATCAGTTTACATTTGCTTTGGGGCAATTGTCTGAAAACAATAGTGCAGCTGCAAAAGTCTTATAATGTTCGTTTCATAATTTGACTGGCTCGCAGAAGAATTAATTAGCCCTTGAGCTGTTAATACGCATGACATGACTGTGAACTTTTTAATTTTCTGCACAAGTTATTAGTAGCAACTTTCAAGTTGCGGCAGAGAAGGAAAAGAGGGTAACATGTATATTCCCCTTCAAGTTGGGGTTTTCTTCCTACTGTTGTTTTTCTTAAAGGTTGTCTTCGCCTGCATTGATGGTATGTGTTCTAATTTCATTTTACAAGTTTTTTCTTTCTTTTTCAAATGGAAAAAGAATCTTCCGGGGGTTGGGGAAGAGTTTTATTTCGTTTTAGTGTAGCCGCATCACGAGTTCCCCGTCGTGAAGATGTTCTCCAGCGGTACTATGAAAATTCGCCGAGTCTACTTGAAAAGTTAAGAAATAAATATTTGGATTTGCAATATCTGGACATCTTCCATTCAAATGCTACGTACGTGAAGGGTTTGCAGGAAAAGTATCAAAAATTGCAAAAAAAAACATTTCAAAGTAGAGAAAGTCATTCACTAAAATGCTGTCATATTATATTGCACTCATTGTTCGAGCCAAAAAAGTGTATCCATGAAGGAATTTTAAGTGTTGCGTAGAAACCCCTGCCCCAGGCGCATGCTAGAACTGTAACAGGAGCTTTATCAACAAGCCCATATCAAATTTCTGTCCATTCACTGTTAGATACAGTATGTTGAAAGAGCTGTCCATTCACTGTTAAATACAGTATGTTGAAAGAGCTAAAGGGTTAAATTGTAACTAAAAAAGGCACTGCGATTCTCAGAAGCTGTTCGTTTATCTCTCGTCCGCATTTTGAGAAAATTTTTATTGACGGTCAGTTACTATGGTTACGAGATATGACGTCATAAATAACAGGTAGTCAAGCCATTTTTGAGTAAAAATGAATGTTTTTTCAACTTCTTTCAACAATAAAAGTAAAGCTTGTGGATGAAACGACGCAAAATGCTTATTTATGTGTTATTTTACTCGTCAAGCACAAAATTAAAAAATACCATTTATCGCGGTTTCACCGAGCTCCATGTTGTAATCTAAGTGAAAACTCGGGGAAACATTTTATTCTGCAGGGAAGACGAGTAAGGGAAATTGACAAGATAAAAAAACCCCTGATGCTGTTAAAACGATAAAAAAGCAATGAGCGCATTAACACAGGGATATTGAAACTTTGCAACAGCTACCTGTAGATGGGAAAGTACTGTTTTTATAAGTATGTTCTTATTGGTTGAATACTGAAAGCTGTCATGACATAGTTCTCTATTTGAAGCCGTGAGAGGAAAATTAATAGGGTCATCCTGCTTTCAATATTGTTTCCGTTTATGGCGCACGTTTTTCGTTTCCAAACCGCTGAGGTAAGATGGTAGCGATAATGCCGAGAATGGACTTTTGTCTCCAACTTTGTGCCTTTGGTCTGTTGCTGTTTTTTTATCCAGTTGCCTTTGGTTGCATTGATGTTAAGCATTTTACATCATATTCAAGTTTAGTTTACAATCTCCTTTAGTTAAGTGAACGTACCTTGGAGGCAACTCAATTAAACATCCAAAAGTGGAATTAACAATTCAAATATATACTAGTAATAGTTGACACTACAGCTGCCCCCGCTCTGTATATTGTTGGTCAATAGTATTCTTGCTCGTTGTGTATCTGTTTAAAATATACCGATTCATAATGAAGATTTTCACACATATTCCATACAATAGGTGAGATAAACACAGGAAACGCGCAGGTTCCATGCACAGTTTCAGTTCGATTTACACACAGGGGCACCCAACGTGAATATAGTTCTAAACCACTTAAACATAGCATTGTCTAACGTCTTTTAATATTCAAACGGTAGATACAGGCATATTTGTAGCCCCTAAAAATTTTCCATCTGTTCGGATTTCCTCGCCGAAAGTCTAGTGATCCGAAAATTATAGGGATCAAAACTTACCTTTTCAAAAATGTCAGCCAGAAAAAAGGTTTCCGAAAATTCTAGGTGACTTTTTTTAGGGTAAAAATACGTTTAAAATGGCCAATTATACCATTTTTTAGATGTTCGAAAATCTTAGGAGAGGCAGGCAAGCAAGAAATTTTATCACAAATGTTCCGAAAATTCTAGATCTTAAATCGTCTTCCGGACAGATATTTTCTGAAAATTGACGTTGGGTGCCCCTGTTACACAGCTTTGATCAAAACACTTTCAGTTTCGAGAATAGTTTATTCTAAACCACAAGAAAAGATTTAATTAGAAGTTGAATTTTTCGCTATTTATCTTTCACCTTTTATATTCGGTTCATTTTATTTGCGGGAAAGTAAACCTTAGAAATTAAAGGGACGCGCGTTTGAGCAATTCACCCTCGCGCATTCTAGTCTTATTTTAAACTTTATAGCAGAAGGACATTTGTTAGCAGGGAATAAGTCAGCACAGAATTTGATTGTCGGCGAATTTCTGTAATCGTCCATCGTTGTGCCGTGGCTCTGCTAGTGATAAGCTAGCCTTTGTTCACTCGTCTTGCTTGTTTGGGGCTGAGTCTTATTCCGGTCAAAGAGAGAGAAAGAGTGTCTGGCAAGGTTTCCAATCAAAGATTTGTGAACTCTATTCTGACAAACTCTCCAAGTGTTTATATATACACAGTAATAAGCACCTTATAACTTTATCTGCGCTTAACGAGTGTCTTTTGGTCCATAACTTTCAAAAGAACTGCTCAACAGAATGTCACTGATGACACGTAACGCAAAAGAGTATCGAAGTATGACTGCCCAATTAATGTCACAAAATCTACGTTAGCGGTCCCTTCTGGATTTTCTCTCTTTAATTCCTAACCATTTCGTACTTGGGGGCCCAAACAATAGAAACGTCATCATTACCTCCCGATTCCTCGCGGCCCCTATTCAAGCAAATCGAGATTTTTTCTGGCATACTGACTGTATATTTCAACTGTAAGTACTTTCCTTAATATACGCTCGAATTACTAGTCTAAGAGTGCCTCCTCGGGATTTCGCCTTCTGGGCGAAATTCCTGAGGGGGAATTAAACATTCTTGAAGAAGTGGAATAAATTTCTGACACTTTGTGTTCCACTACTCCAAAATTTGTGGTAGAAACAAAAATAAATATTTATACATAAAAACCGGAAAAAAAAAACCTAACGATACTTCGATTCAAGCTGCAAGCTGTGAAACGCTCAAAATGAGATTGACGAGGTAAACATTTAAGGTTAACAAAGAGCGACTTTTTAATTCCGTTTTTACCCTTTTTTGTTTTTATTGTCAAAAGTACAGTGAGTGTTTTTATGTTTAATTCAATTTTTTTGTTAAATGTTTGACGCATTTTGTCTAATTCAACCAACCGGTGTAGCCATGCAAAATTCTCGTATATTTTTTAATAGTATATGTTGTGTAAAGAACTGCATATAAGTGCTTAAAATATTGAATTTCTCAGCTGGTATTTTTCCATATATCTTTATTCTAAGCCCGTTAGCTCTGAGTTCAAAATATTTTACACAAATACACTGTCTGTTCACGCCGCCAAGAAAATCTAATAACGTCGCAACATTTATTGTGTCTTTGAAGCAAAATAATTCGGAGGGCTTTACTACCAAATGGTTTTTCGATGATTCTAAGTTCGCATACAAGACTAATAAATTTTGCGCAAAATGCCCTAGGCTTGCATAACTTTGGACAAAAAAACGAACTTCAATATCTGAAAAAAATATCAGGCTTTGTTATGTCGGGTATTCAAATTTTTTATGAAGTAAAACAGTTTAGTTCACTGTTTTGGGGGTAACTTTTGCTCATGCAATCGAATTGATTGAGTTCAAACTCATGATTTTTCGCAAACCTCCTGGCTTTTTACGGCACAATAACGCCAGCGAAATCACTGTGTCTTTCAAGACAAATAATTTGCAAGGCTTTATCGGTGCATCATAAATCTTTTTTTTTTTTCTGAGAAGTAGACTTCCTAAGCTTTAAAAATGGACCAAATAGTTTTCTGTACGTTGAATATTCGCGGACTTATGGTGTTTCGAGGATGAGAGGTTTAGGCCGGTTCAGGAATTCACAGCAGGCATTTGCCCAAGGAGTTAAAATCCCGCGGCCATTTGTCTTCCTTGCGGTTAGGCATATGGCAATCTGCGGTAAAAGATAGTTAATTACATATCCGGTCACAGGCAATTTGATGTTGCGTCTGCTATTTCCAATTTTTAAAAAAATTCTCTCTAAAAGAATTTCTCCGTTTGGAACAGTTAAAACAGAATCAGAGAACATTTGGATCTGTTGACTGTGACTTTATGAAAAGCGACAGAACAAAGAACACAAGAAAGATGCTGCGTTACTTATTGGGGTTAATTTATTACAGCAATACCATATTCGGAAATATTAGCGGGAAAAATGAAGTATTAAATCTCGCTCTGCTGCGCCCTCAAATGCCATGGCGCTCACGACGAGTTTTTTCTCGTTTAATTTTCGCTTGTGCAAATGCTGGCTATCTTGTGATCTTCACTGAAACAGGTAAATAATTACTATCACGGCCGCAAGGTGAATAATTACAAATCTTTACATAAAGAAAACGTTTTAGCTAGAAATGCGAGCGGACTGTTATTTCAAAGACGTGGCGCTATGAGGATGCTAATCGAGCTTGATCTTCGCTGAAGCTTAGAAGTGGTTATGAGGACCAGCTCAGTCGCTAATGAAACTGTTAAACATTACGGGGTTACTATCACTTAAGCCGAGGGGCTTCGAACAGGACATTCATTCACTCCTAGAAATGTTAAGCTTTGTGTGTTATAAACCCGATACATGTATTAAATATAACCCGCCTGACAAAAAAATCTGGATTTTTCCTCAGGAAATATCTGTAAACTTGAGCATTAAATATATAGGCATGCTGAGTGATATTTCAACTGATCCTTAGTTACCTGGGTCTAACAAATACACTAAAGCATTAATTTACCTGTGTTTAACAAATACAGCAAATACGCTGGGGTGTCAAATTGCCTGTGTCTAACAAATACTAGGCTCGATTTCCGCCGTCTCCCGGGTCCGGTCTTGATCCTCCCCGAAGATGGGGATGAGTGCGGGCTCATTTTCCCGAGCAGCGACTGGTAATCGAGCCTAACAAATACCGTAATTTGTATATGTTTAACAAATACACTGGGGCATTAATTTGCCGGTGTTTAACAAAATACACTGGCGCATTTATTTTTTTGTGTCTAACGAGTAAACAACAAATTTATTTATGTAATCCTTTACCAATACAATGGCAACTAAGATAAAGGCGTTTTAAAACTGAAAATTCCGGTGATGTATATTTTTTAACCAAGCCGGCACGAAACCGCCAGCCACGAAAAATGTAACAGTAAAGAAAGAGTAGCCCTGTCCCATTGTTTTATTGTATTACATATCAGGCGTTCAATAAAACTCGTATACCTTAAAGAGGAAAATTTGCCTCTAAAACGTGTCAGGATTAATCCGGCTTATAACACTCTCGTAAGGCTTGTCTTCTTTTTAGTGTGGTTCCTCTTTCAGCTCCTACTGTGATTTAGGTAAAAAAAATTTTACCTAAGCAGCGGGGACCTAAATTCCTGAATCGGCCTAAGCCTGTCATCAGGCGGCGGGCGAGGCGGCATATGTCTTTATGGCGGACGGACACCCCCATTAACGCTCGTTCAAATTTCGACGCTAACTTCCAATATGGCCTCTTTGGATCAAATAAAGGAGGTACCGGTTTTATGTGCTCGCGTATAGGTAAAATCTTTGCTCGTTGGCACTTAGCGATAGCTATAACTAGTTTATATATTAATATTTGTCGCATCGAGTATTTAGCAAGAAAGAACCTAGTAAATTACATACGCTTTTAAGCCGTCTTTACACCAGATCCGCTTGCTGATGAAATACAATTTTGCAAGGGATCCGGAGAAGGGGAGAGAGCAGCCATAGGACCCCGATCCGGAGAAGGGGAGAGAACAGCCATAGGACCCCCTTGGGTTTTGTTATCTCGTTATATTCTACAAAAGTTTATTGGACAAACTTTGACGATCTCTACAACTTGGCAGAAAACATTTGACCCATTGTTTCTGGGGAATTCCAGTTCATTTTGCAGCGAAGCAGGAACACCCGTAACTTAAAAGTTCCATCTTCTAGATTTTTCGAAGTCAAAAGACATTAATAATGACTTCATTTCAGTTCATTCTTTTTGGTTAATTCAAATTTACAATCTTATTTTCTAAGCACCCAAAATTAGCAAAAGCTAGTCTTGGTGGGAAGTGTCTATATACAGAACACGAACTTCATTCACATTAAACTCACAAGTAAATATCAGTAAATTCATATAAACTTACAAATGAAAAGAAAGCTGGAATACAAAATATAAATCAGAAACTTACAAGTACAATATTAAGACGATTGCAAAGATAATGATTGGGGGAGTTACGGACGATCAATTTATTTCATTTGTCCTAAAAAGGTAGGTAGATGAGGAGAGTCGTCTGTCTGTGATTGGATTTCAAGTAAGCAATCATGTTAAGCCTTCAGCACAGAATTGACCCAAAACGGCAATATTCTCATAATATAGCCCCATTAAGGCGGGAGCGAATCCCAGTAGTTGTAGGTAATGGAAACATGAACCTCTCTACGTGTAGTACCTGCTGACGTCGTGTTTCGTCGCGCCTTTTCCTTTAAATCGTCGGTTTTTCAACGAAACTTGTTATTGCGGCCACGGTACCGCTAATAGCGAGCTTGAGCAACCACAACAAAGGCGATCATCACGACTTTGATTTCTTTGGAAATACCCTTGGAGAGTCATTCGCAGGGACGGCGGAGCGCAATTTCAACTGGGGGCTGCCCTTAAAAACTCGCGCCGGAGACGCGAGTTTTCTTGGGGGGGAGGGGGTGGTTTGGGGGAATCCTCCCCAAGAAAAGTTAGAAATCTAGAGGCTCGGAAATGGCATTTGCAACATTCTCAATGAGATATTTCTCTAAAAACCTCAACCAGGATAAGGTGTAAAATGACAGGTACTCGGCTTTCAGCATGCGCCTTATACTTAAACAAAAACAGTTTTCCTCTAGAAAAGTTGGGGGGGGGGGCCTCCCCCCCCCAGTAACCCTGACTTTGTGTTCCAGAAATAAAAAAAATCATAAAACAAAGGGATGAAAGAGGATTCAAGTTGTATAATGGCCTTGAATGACAGTTCAGTCCTTGTTTCTTTGCAAGCTGACCGAGCTAACAGCTTCATTGTCTATTTCTTTTCTCTTCTTTCTTTTCTGACATATTTCATTCTCTAAAAAACTGAGAATTTACCGATAGCCAAAAAAATCCTTCGACGTATTTTAACAGTTGAGTTGAGCATTGCATGAAATAAGAAGATAAACACGATTTACATACGTCATTGGACAGATGGATTTTCAATTTAATTCTTACTTAAAATTGCTGTCTACAAATATACTTTTACATGCACCTTTTAGTTATACGCCTTCATTTGAATCAGCTCAACTTTCTCTTTGTTGCTCCAAAACCTCAAGATATAATTAAGTTTTAAGTCTGCACCATTTAGGTGGAGGGATGTTTGTGTACCCCTTATCCCTGTAATAGAAGTTAGTTACAAGTCAGTATTCCTGTAGTACCGATATTTAGATCTTCAAATCAATCATTCGCCTTCTAGTTATGATTATTTTTCAAGTCATCCCAGTCCTTAAAAGATAAAACATAATATTAATAATAAAAAATAACTAAAAAAAAATGATGATTTTAATAATTTTAATAAAATGGTCAATTATACTTTATATTCCTAAAATCCTAACTGTACTTAGCAAGGGAGTACGTTAACCGCAGGTGGATATATGACACCAATATATTTAGTAGGCTTTTTGCTGGAAAGGTTTAATTGAATTGACTCACTTTATTCAAAATAAGCCAACCACATGGTAAACACTAGCCAAACAGGAACGTGTTGTGAAAAATTCATTTACTCCCTCATTAAATTTTACCACGAAGCATAAGTTTAAACCAATTCCTGCATGTAGCTTAATATTTGAAACAGACTTGTTTCCCACTTTCCGTAATAATTTATCTGTACAAAAAAGGTCGTAGTTGGCAGTTCCAAGCGTAACTGTTTTCATTTATGAGAATTCATGTATTCAACAATTAGGCGTGGCACTCCCCCGGATTATTAGCTTCTAAAAGGCACAATTTCATTTAACTACAAAACTGACCGTTTTCATGGCCTACTCAGTTTTAGGTAGCTCGGGGAAACATTTTATTTTAAAACAGGGAAGTAGAGTAAGGTAAACAGACCAGATAAACAAACCCCTAATGCTGACGGCTGCGAAAATTGCTAAACACTTAAAGTTAACATAACATGAAGGTTCTTCATTTGTGAGACATTTTTGCATCTCATTTATCTCTTTTTGGTACTATTATACCTCCAAACACAGAAGATATATAAATTCTTATAAATCTAAAGGAGAGAAAAACTGCTATCTACTTTTGCGTAAGGGAGAAACATTTATGCCCGGAGAATTACTGGGAGTGGGTGCAAGAATCCTTTCCTAAGCGAGCCCTACAGGACTCAGGAATCCATCCCATTTTCTCGTCACTTTCGTGGATATGTTACGAAAGGATGTCACTTTTTTCAAATTGAAATCAGTTAAGAATGTGTATCACTTCTTTAAACGTGTTCAAATTTGGTACCAAAACAATATCAAGCAATTAGCCCATTAACATGGGGAACAAAAACAATATTTTCCCATCTACCCGTAGATGGGAAAATATTGTTTGCAGTCCGTATGTTCTTATTGGTTGAATACTGAAAGCTGTCATGATATAATTCTCTATTTGAAGCCGTGAGAAGGAAAATTAATAAGGTTATACTGCCTTTTAACGTTTTTTCCGTTTTTAGGAACACGTTTTTAGTTTCTAAACCACTGAGGAAAGTTGGTAAGGATAATGCCGAAAATGGACGTTTGTCTCCAACTTTGTGCCTTTGGTCTGTCGCTGTTTTTATTCCCAGTTGCCTTTGGTTGCATTAATATTGGTAAGCATTTTACATCATCTTCAAATTTAGTTTAAAACCGCCTTTAGTTAAGTTAACGTATCTTGAAGGCAACTCAATTAAACATCCAAAAGTGGAATCAACGATTCAAATATATATTAAGCATTCTTGAATGAGTGGAATAAACTTCTAACACTTTGTGTTCCACTACTCCACAATTTGTAGTAGAAACAAAAATAAATACTTCTATATAAAAACCAGAGTAGCGATACTTCGAATCATGCTGCAAGGTGTGAAACGCTCAAAATGAGATTAACGGGATGAACATTTAAACGACTTTTTTATTCCCTTTTTATCCTTTTTTGCTTTTATTTTCAAAAGTGCAGTGAGTGTTATTGTTTTTAATTTTTCTCTTTTTTGACTCATTTTGACTAATTCAGCCAACCGGAATAGTCATGTAAAATTGTCGTATATTTTGTTAATAGTATATGTTGTGTAAAGAATTGCATATAGTGCTTATTGAATTTCTTTGTTGATATTTTCCAATATCTTCATTCAAAGCCTGTTAGCCCTATTTGTGGTCACGCAAACGAATTGAGTTCAAAATAGTTTACCCAAATATACTGTCTGTTTATGCGGTCAAGAAAGACTACCAACGCCTCAAAATTTATTGTGTCTTTGAAGCAAAATAACTCGGAACGCTTCACTATCAATGGTTTGTTCACATATAAGACCACTGAATTTGTGCCAAATGCCCTTGCGCAACTTTGGACAAAAACGCGAACTTCAATATCTCGAAAAATATGTTCTGTTATGTAGGGTTTTCAAATTCGTTATTAAGTAGAACAGTTTAGTTCACTATTTGCGGGGTAACTTTTTTGCTTATACAATCGAATTGATTGGGTTCAAATTACTTTTCGCAAACTCCTGGCTGTTACGCCGCAAGGAAAAATTTATAACGCCAGAGAAATCACTGTGTCTTTCAAAACATATAATTCGGAAGGCTTCGTCGGTGCGTCACAAATATATTTTTTTTTATCTGAGAACTAGACTTCCTAAACTTTGAAAATGGGCCAAATAGAAATCAGTACCTTGAATATTTGCGGACTTATGGTTTTTCGAAGATTAACATAATGTCGTTATGGCGGTCGCACGCGTCCATTAGCACTCGTCACAAATTTCGACGCTAAATGCCAATATGGCAGGGGCACCCAACGACTGTTTTCTATAAAATATCTGTTCGGAGAAGTAAATATTACCTAGAATTTTCGATTACTTGAGGACAGCTAAAAATTTCTAGATGACCGTTCCATTCATGTACAATTTTCGAAGCTTTTCCAATAAATCCGCTACGATTTTCTGAAGTTTGAGTTTTCACATTTTCCTCCCCAGGTTAGGTTATTTTTCGTAGTAAAAAGGAAACTTAAAATTTTCGGACTCAAAAATGCGATGTAGAGAGGAATTAAAAAAAATCGTCGCTTTCGTAAAACGTTAAATTGCATCTAAAATTTTCGGGAAAGAAATACTGGAGCCCTAATAATTTAATTTCGAACAGACTCAAGTTGCCCTAGGATGACCGAACAGATACAAATTCTATAGCATCGCGTAGAATGCATTTTTAGAGTTCTAAAAGTACTCTGGATAGCCTAAAAAGTGTTTTCAATGTATGTAGGAGGAAACCGTCGTTGGCGGCCCCTAATATGGCCACTTTGGATCAAATAGAGGAGGTTGTAAGGGGCGAAACAGACAAAATTAATTTGAAGCTCGATAAACTGACAGCAAATGTTGAAGAACTTTGTAAAACAGTCAAATTCCTTAATGATAAGTACGACGAGCTGCTTCCTCAAGTGCAGCAAACAAACGGGAAGTTAAACCAGCAGGCAAAAAGTATTGATGCTGTAAAGGTGGAACTTGACAAAGTTAAGAAATGTGCTACAGATGCAATGTCCCAAATTGAAGAAATCGTCCAATACGTGTGCAGAGACAGTCTGGAAATTTCGGGTATAATACCTTCTGCCGAGTGCACATGTGAAACGATTGTTACCTCCATTGGTGCAGTGATTGGTGTCCCTACAGTGAAGGAAGAAATTTCTATCGCTCATCAAATTCCCACTTATAAGGAGGATGCGCCTCCAAAGATAATTGATAATTGTTGAATTTACGAGGAGAAATAGATTCTATCATAATAGTAGTCTTAGAAAGCTGGTCAACGAGAAAATTCAAGATTTACCCTATCTTAACCTAACGTCTACCGAAAATTTGTATATTTCCGAATCACTCACGCCCTACAAGAAGCAACTCTTCAGTAAAGTAAACAAGCAAAAGAAGAAATTGAAGTGTAAGTACATTTGGACACAGAGTGGAATAATCTTTATCAAAGCAAACATAGTGTATGAGCCAAGGGGGGTGTCGGTACCATATTGATGGACAAACAGTACGGTGGTTTTTCTTAATGTACTTAGCCTATAGTTTATAAATATGTGTGATAGCTTTGGTCAAATTGTCATCTTCTGTGTTTTTTGGGGGGGAGGGGTGGGTCGGTGCGTCGCTTTACTGTAGTAAGTATTTATCCTTTAAAGGGTGCCTTTAATTATCCGTAAACATGTTTAATTATCCATTGCAAACAATTCTTGTGCTCTGAATTTTAGCTTGAGGCCGCAGAATTTATTTCAAAAATTGTCAGTGACTCGTCTCCGACCTTTGGGGGGAGGGGAAGAAGAAAATTATGACACAAATTTCTTATGGAGTACCCAAACAAAGGAAAAAGTCATTTAAAAATTACGATAACCAATTCAAACATTAAATCCCAGCACTTCGCTTTCGTTTTCTGGGCTGCCTGTGTAATTTTTGTGACTTGAGCCCACAGTACCAACCGCTGACATCATCCAGTAAGCTCTCTTCGAACCAGAGGTAAGTTTCAAAATTCGGGAATTTCTCATACTTTTTTTACATTGTTGCCTTTCAAAAGTTATGTTTTACGCTACAAAGGTCATTTTGCCTTCAACTGATACCCTTGTTACTTTAATCTCAGTCTCAAAAGTCATTATTTTAGTCAATATTTTCACCTTTGTAATATCTGTAAGTTTTCAAGATGGCGACCACAAACAGAATGATAGACTTCACCCTTTTTGATATACTGTAGACCTTCTTTTAACTAAAAAAATCTAACTTGATGATCACATTTGGCTATAATCCTCTGATTTACATCGTTTTAGTTGCGGTTAAGAGCCTTAGCGTGTACATTACTGACGAAATTTTCAAGATGGCCGCCGAGGAGAGTCAAGACCATCAAACTACTGGAAATTTAGATCAGTGTGTGTGTGTGTGTTTTTTAACTAAAAATAAGGTTTCTTAAGTGATCATTAAGGGCAACTGCACCGGTAAAAATGGTGAATTTTGCTGTCATATATAATGATAGGAAATTTGGAACTTTGTTGTCACATATTTTACTACTCAACTAACAAATAACACACAAAACTGGTAATTTGTAAAGCTATAGGCTGAAATCTGCTAAAATAGGCTTTGTCTTTTTTCATTCGACTTATAAAGGAAATGTCAGCAACCGTTCGTAAAAGTAAATATTGCATTATTCACAAGGAAGGCTTGAAAGTTGACGATGACCATTTGATAAGCCCCCAAAGTTATGATTCGTGGGCAACGCTGTTAGAGGCGGCAGAGATTCGAAAACATGAGGCCCTCCTTCAAATTGCGAGAAATGCTCAAGAAGGGGAAGTGCCTGAAATATTCTACCATAGGAAATGTCGCACTGCATTTACCATCAAGAGAGATTTAGAGTCGCTCAAACGAAAACGTGCCTTGGAAGAGGATGCTCATGAAGATGAAACTCTACTTGAAAGGCCCATAAAAAGAAGTGCGACCTCCGCATCTCGTGTCTACTATAAAGAATGCATTTTCTGTGAGAGACCCAAGTATGTAAACCGTACACTAGAAAAGCTGGTAAAAGCTACTCAGCTAAGGGTGGACCAGACTCTGCGCCAGATAGCTACCGAGAGATGTGACGAGCGGATCCTGGCAATTACAAGTAGAGATATCGTTGCAGCAGAAGCACACTATCATAGAACGTGCTACCGTGACTACACAAGGCCCACCTCTCAGCAGCACCCAGAGGAAAGCGAACCCAAGAATGATGCTGAATATGATGCCTTTTCAGATTTATTTAGTTTTATTAGAACTGATGTTTTAGATGGGCAGGTTGTGGTAACTATGATTGAGTTAACAAAGAAGCTGGAATCTTTTCTTCAATCGAGAGGTGCAGAGAAGCTTCAGGAATCAACGAAGAAACACCTGAGAAAGAAACTAGAGTTAGAGTTTGGTTCCACTTTGGAAATTTTTCCAGATGAAAAGGGAAAGCTACTGGTTATTCCTGCAAACCTGGATATTAAGGAAACAGTAAAGAAGATGGTTAACCTGGAAAAGGAAGTAATGAGTTTTAAGTCCCAAGCAACAGAAATGCAAACGATCGTCGATCAGAGCGCTGAACACTTGCGAAATGTGATTTTAGATATGAAGTGGACTATGCCCTGGCCTATTCTCCCGTCCGATTTATCCGTTGATCAGTTTCCTGTACCAGAATGTCTTCGTCGCTTCTTGATAGGACTACTCACATCAAATCGTGACGTGAAGAATCCCTCACCAAGAGTGAAAATGTTACTTGAGTCCTTCAGTCAAGATATTATTTATGCAGTGACCGGCGGCAGGACAAAACCACCTAAGCAGATTCTCCTATCGTATGGAGTCAAAACTTTGACTGGCAATGTAGAATTAATCCGTATGCTCAATAGATTTGGGCATGGCGTGTCGTATTCCCAGCTAGAAGAGAATGATACAGCCTTATGTCTCCAAAAACTCGCTGCTAACCTCAATCAGACTACAATACTGCCAGGAACCATTCAACCAAACGTTTTTACCAGTTTAGCTTGGGACAACATCGATCGCCTAGAGGAAACCTTGACTCGAGGGGGTACAACCCACAGAGTTAATGGAATAGCGGTGCAACCAAGAGTCTTTGGGCCACATCTACCAGCTCCACAGCTGCCTCCAATTTTGAAGCAGAAGCAGAGGAGCATCATCCACGAAGAGCAACCTTTGCCCACGTACATCGCTGGTGAAAGAGTTGGTCCAGGTCGTATTAAAGCGAGCAGCAATCTGATGAACATCCAGGAAGCAGAAGCTCGTAATGCTCAAGCATGGAATCTGACCTGGGCTGTGGCACGCCAGACCCATGTAGAGGACCAGAGGGTACCAAGAAGCTGGACCGGTTTTCATGTTCAAACGCGAAGCAAGGAGGATGTGCGCGAGGACGTGGTGGCTTATTTACCAACAATTAATGCCCCAGCGACAGAGCTAAGCACCGTTAATGAAATCCTGCGCCAGTCCGAAGACAGCAGGAAAAGGCTTTATCTAGACCAGATCGTCGTTGTATTGGATCAAGCATTATATACCAAAGCATGTGAGGTTGCTTGGAAAAACAGAGAGCTTTATGAGAAAATCATTCTTCGCTTAGGAACATTTCATACAATCTGCAACCTACTGTCCATAATAGGGAAGCGCTTTCAAGATGCAGGCTTGAGTGATGTCTGTATCGAATCTGGCATACTAGCTGGAGGATCCGTGTGTGGTGTTATGGAAGGGAAGGTGTATAATCGTGCTGTTCGCATCCACAAGTACATCTACGAAGCTCTTATGCGACTCGTATGGAAGCAGTTTGTGCCATGGCTAACAGTTAACCATGCAGACAAAGTGGGTAAACTACGTGTCCTCCAAGTCAAGGTCAGCGACATAGTCAATGAAGTAGAACTCCGACAGTGTGAAAGTATTTTGAACAGTGATCCTTTCAAAGAAATTCACCTGATTTGGATGCAATACTTGCAATACCTGCGCTCTGAGAATGGCCCACTGTCCTGCTTTTGGATGTCGTACATTGACATTGTCGGTAATGTACTACTTGGATTGATTCGAGCATCTCGTGAAGGTAACTGGCAGCTACATCTCTACGCCATTCGTAACATGATCCCGTGGTGCTTCGCGTACGACAAAATAAACTATGCTAGGTATCTACCTGTCTACTACGCTCAGATGATAAATCTCCCCTCCGAACACCCGAACGTGTATTCCAACTTCATGAATGGAAGATTTTCCGTTCGACTTGCTGGAGAAAGCCCTTTTGGGCACATCCCTGTAGACCAGACCACGGAAGTCACTGTCAACAAGGACACCAAGTCAAGTGGGGGCATTACCAAGTATAGTCTAAAGACAGGAGCGGTAACTAGATTCTACATGACAGCTGAGTACCGATGCTCCTTTCTTGCTCATTTGAGAGACATGGTTCAAGTCAAGCGCCCATCCTATCATCATGACGAAATGCTGTCTACCAGGAAGCGCAAAGACGAGCAAGCAGTAACAACAATAGAGAGTCTGATTGAAGGCTGGAACAATCCCTTCACAGAGAGGAAAGAGCTTGTGAGTTTATCCACTGCCAAACAAGCGCCTGAAGATGTAACTAGAGACCTTTTGAACGCTCGAAAAGTCGGCGAAGAGGCCTATCAAGTCTTCAAAGAGCAACGTCTGGAATCGTCTCCACCACAGAAGAAATTTCATGACACAATGAAGTTGAACAAACTGAAAACCTTTTCTTCCCTTAGTCAGAAGAAAAAGGTTTCCACCGACGGCAGGACGATGGTCTTGAAAGCCGATAGGTCTCTTTTTGGGCGGATCATAATCATTGGTCAGAGCCGGAAGATTGATGTGAGAGAACTGCTACAGTACAGCTTGGGGCCATTACCGTGGTCTTTAGCAACTACAGAAGGGTTTCCTCGAAAAACAAACAAAGCAGCGCTGGCGACTCCCCTCCAAAAGGATGTACCGTTAGCTGATGGCCTTCCGCAGAACTCAGCTGCTATTATCGACGGTATGAGTCTAGTTCAGAAGTTGAGCGTTGGTGGAGGACAGACAACCTTCGCAATGGTTGCTTCTTCTCTTCTAACAAAAGTTCTTCACGAAGGTTCCCAGAGCAACAGAATCGACGTGGTTTTCGATACATACAGAGATATGTCAATTAAGAACGCAGAGAGAACCATGCGTGGAGAAGTTGCGGGAGTTCAACTGTCGCATATAAGTTCTACTCAGCTGGTCAAGCAGTGGAGAAAGTTCCTGTCGGAGGTCAAGAACAAGACAAGTCTAATCAAGTTCATTTCCAGAGAATGGAGAGAAGAAGACTGCATGAGAAGGCTGAAAGGAAAAACATTGTTTGTTACTGCCGACAGCGAATGCTGGAAGATAACTGAAAGGGGAAGCGAGAATGTGGCAGAGCTGACAAGTAACCAGGAGGAAGCTGACACTCGTCTACTGCTTCACGCTAAACATGCTGCCCAGGAGGGGTATGAAGCAGTCGCAGTGATCTCAGAAGACACAGACGTGTTTGTCTTGCTTTTGAACTTCTCAAGCATTATCAACACTAGACTCTATATGAAGTGCGGTTCCAGAACGAGGACGCGACTTGTCGACGTCAAAGGAGCAGTTCAGAGAACCGGGCGAGAGATATGCGAGGCACTGATTGGGTTGCATTCTTTTACAGGGTGCGATTCAGTAAGTGCCTTTGCTGGTAAAGGAAAGATAGGGGCTCTTAAAATCCTTAAAAGTAATGAAGGCGCAAGAAGAGCGTTCCGAGAGCTTGGCCAGTCCTGGACAGTATCAGAGGACCTTTACACTTTGCTTGAGAAGTTCACCTGCTCCATGTACATACCAGTCGGCAACACAACCAGCCACGTGAATGATGCACGATACGAGCTGTTCTGTACAAAGAATGGGGAACTGGGGTCACACCAGCTACCTCCTTGCCAGGACTCCCTTCGGAAACACATTCTTCGTGCAAACTACCAAGCGGGTTAGTTGACAATACATGTTTCTATTAAATATTTGTCACAGGAAATGTGATGAGGATAACAACCAATTTAGTATTTCATCACTCCTGCAGTTTTATGGAGACGGAGCCTGGAGGCTAACCCAGACATTCCCAGTCCAGTTGGTATGGGGTGGATAACACAGACCTCCACTGACGCTGCATCCACTGAACTAGTGATCGACTGGATGGACGGGCAGCCAGCTCCTTCTGCTGTCCTGGAACTGCTGGCGTGTAAATGTAAGAAGACCTGTGAACTCCCAAGTTGTGTTTGCATGAACAGTGGTTTGAAGTGCACGGATCTCTGCTCGCTAAACGACTGCACCAACCAGCCAGCTCAAGACGATTCATCAAACATTATTGATAATGAAGCAGACGAATGTAATGATGATGACTTTTAATGAACTTTGTAGATTGCAAATATTCTGGGTTGTTAGAGAAACAGCAACTTCCATTTTCAATAGGAATGCATGCCGCAGTAGCTAAAACTTAAAAGGAAAGTTTCTTCAAATAAAGAAAAATGCGCTTTTTTGCATGAAGATGAGTTTCCTTCCCAGAAAAATATACTTCAATTAGTAAAAATTGAAGTTTTTTAACAATATCGTAAGCAGCAATGCCAAAAATAGCTAGAGCCGCGAGTCTGGGAGACTGGGAACGAGTGTTTAAAAATGAATATTACGGCAGAATATTATTGTTTAGACAGGGATTTGCATCAGCTTGCACAATTGAACGTTAAATGTAAAGTCGAACCATTGAGATAACTTTTAAAATACTTCGGAAGGTACATATTTCATCTTTTTGCCAATCTGAAAACAGTAGTTCGGTATATTTGGCATTTTATGGCAATTCGACCTATCACGTGATCACTATGACGTGTATTTGGTGGTTGAGAGTGATTGTTAAGTCAATAACGTGTGACGTGAGCATATAAATTGGGCATTGTATGGATCATAACATACTTGTAAATGCTTTTCTTTATGTTCAGTAGGCTAAGTGAGTAAAAGTCCTCTTAGGGGGGTAGGGTGGGAAAACGGTATGTAACGCTTAAAGATGACACTTTGTGCAGTGCTATCACACAAAAATAAAAACTTGGGTTAATAACCTAGGTTTTTATAGGCATAAGTCTTTGTCCGTTTGAATGGTACCAATCGACCATTTTTTAGGTCCTGACTCATACACTACAAGAATTCTACTACGACTCTTAGTTTCGACACATTGGAGGACCTTGCAAAATTTCAAAATGAACTTCAACATCTTACTGCCTAGATTCTTCCGTGCACAGCTTTTCCACTTACGAGGAAAAAGACACCATAGTCTAGAAAAACCGCGCAACAGCGTGTTCAAATTTAGTATTGAGGTATTCTTTATACGTTATCTACATGATTCTAGTATTGAATGGCGCATATTAATCTCAACAGTTTAAGTGAACTTCCATTTCATGACTTGAATTTAGATCAGTGAATTCCTGAAGGAAACAGGTACGTGGGTTTATTTATCCTTTATTTGAAAATCTTTTTCAATATGCCAGCAGCCGGATACATACAACACAAGATATGAATCTAAGCAAAACCTCTACAAGCCACGTACTCGAACATGGGCAAACAAATTTTTGTATCAGCTAATAGATCTCTGGAGCGATATTCCTCATCACACGTGAAAGATCTCACTACATTTTCCTTTTCCAAAGAAATAAAACGTTATTTACTGTCAGAGCAATACTCGAAAGTAACCTTAATAGAAATTTTATTATTAACTATAACTTAATTCTGCTATTAGCTCCTCTCCTCTTCTGGCTCTCTTTTTAACTGAAACAAACTTAAAACAGTATTAGGGGTTAACACGAAAACCTCACGGTTCCTTTAGCCTCTAGGCTCCAAATAATTAATTATTATTCCTATTTGTCACATTGTAAATTCGTAATGTATATAACTTTTTTTCTTGTAATAATTCTATGTGAGTGAGTCAGTAAAAGATTGTTGTTGTCGTTGTTGTCTAAGTCCACTTATAAGAAAAATAAAAGTTTGCCCAAAATCACCTGTGCGCAACTTCGGAGAAAAACACGAAATTCAATACCTCGAAAAATATGCTATGTAAAGTTAGGATTTTAAAATCTTGATGCAGTAGAACAGTTTATTTCACTATTTTCAATTTAATTTTTTCTTATGCAATCCAACTGAGTTCAAACTATTTTTCTTAAGTTACGGTAATTCGTGACATTTCTACACAAATTAATCAGCGCGTGCGTATACAAAAATCTATGCTCGAACTGGCAGTTAGCGATAGCTATAATTAGTTTATATAATATTTGTCGCATCGACTAGTTAGCAAGAAAGAACCTAGTAAATTATATACGTTTTTTAAGCCTTCTTTTCTCAAGATTCGCTTGCTGATGAAATACATTTTTGCAAGGGAGAAGGGGGTGAGAGCGGCCATAGGACCCCCTTGGGTTTTGTTATGTCGTTGTATTCTGCAGAAGTTTATTGGACAAACTGTTATGATCTCTACAACTTGGCATAAACATTTGACCCATTGATTCTGGGACATGCCAATGCTAATACTTGTAACGTCTTTCAAAATGGTCGCCATCTATCTTGACCACAATTTGGATTTTTGCTGAAAAATTCATTTTTTGCAAATAATGTTGGAACGTACCTCTTACTATACTTAGACATTGTGCAGGGGAAACTAACCAAATTTTATCAAGAAATGATTGGTTAACTATAGGACCACAATGCAAGGCTACATAAGCCACAAGATATGCCTCAGAAACATAGTTTCATATCGAGGCTTGTAACCCTGAGTTTGCGTCCCAGAAATAAAAATGTCATAAAACAAAGAGATGAAAGAGGATCCCAGTTGTAAAGGCCTTGAATGACAGTTCAGTCCTTGTTTCTTGGCAAGCTAATTATGAAAACTAAAACAGGGTCATTGTCTATTTTTTTTTCTCTTCATTTTTCTCTGACATATTTTTTTCCATAAAGGGTGATTTCATTTACCTATTAGGAATCCTAAAATCGGGTTACTTTCTAATATATAACTGATCATGAGAGTTTACCGATAGTCATGGAAAATGCTTTGTCGTATTTTAACCGTTAAGTTGAGCGTTGTATTAAATAAGACGATAAACACGATTTATATACGTCATTTGGCAGATGGATTTTAATTAATTTCTTAATTACTTTACATGCACTTTTTAGTTATGCGCCTCCACTCGAATCAGCTCAACTTTTTCTTTGTGGCTGCAAAACCGCAAGACATTAACTTTTAAGTCTGCACCATTTAGGTGGAGGGAATTTTGGTTACCCCTTATCCCTGTACTTGAGCTTAGTTAGCTTGCTATTCCTATGGTAAGGGAGTACGTTAACAGCAGGTGGATAAAAGTGACCTATATATTTAGAATCAGGCTTTTTGCTGGAAAGGTTTAATTAAATTGACTGACTTTACTCAAAATGAGCCATAATCAGCAAACCACATGGTAAACATTTGCCAAACAGTATCGTGTTGTGCATTTCTTTTATTCATTCGCTAAATTTACTGCTTTCCGAAGCATAAGTTTAATGTATTTGCTGTGGTTTAAAATTTGAAAACTTGCTTCCCACTTTCCGTACTCATTAATCGGAACAAAAAAGAGACCCCGATACTAGTTCCTTATTTTGGCGTATCTCGTTTGTAGGAATCGTATATTCAACAATTAGGTGTGGCTCTCCCCTGGATTATTAACTTCTAAACAGCATACTAGCTTTTAAATAACTTCAGAACTGACCGTTTTTATAACCTACAGTCTCAGGTAGCTCCGTGTTCTATTAAGTGAAAACTCAGGGAAACATTTTATTCAGCAGGGAAGACGAGTAAGGTAAACTGCCAAGATAAACAAACCCCCTCAGATGCAGCCGGCTGCAAAAAATGCTACACGTTAGCTGACGTAAAGGGTGCTTCACTTTTTAAACAGTTCTGTATCACATTTATCTCTTGTTTGTGTTCTTACACTTACAAATACAGAGGATATATAATTTTTTATAAATCTAGAAGAGACAAACGCTGCATGGATAATAACTGAGAGCGCGTGCAAAAAATTTCTGCTGAGCGCGCTAGCCCCTCAGAACTCGCTCAGGAATCTAGTCGTAACTTTCTTGTCACTTTCCTTAATATGTTACGAAAATGATGTCACTTTCTTCAAGTCGAGTTCAGTTAAGAACATGGGTATCTTTTCTTAAAACGTGTTCAATTAAATTTGGTACCAAAACAATAACAAGCATAGTTCCTTAACACAAGGATATTAAATTTTAGCCACAACTACCTGTACATGGGAAAATATTGTTTTCTGTCCGTATGTTCTTATTGGTTGAATACTGAAAGCTGTCATGACATAGTTCTCTATTTGAAGCCGAGAAAGGAAAATTAATAGGGTCATACTGCCTTTATAATAATCTTTTTCCCGTTTTTGGCGCACGTTTTTAAGTTTCCACACCACTGAGGTAAGATGGTAGGGATAATACCAAGCATGGACGTTTTTCTCCAACTTTGTGCCTTTGGTCTGTCGCTGTTTTTATTCCCAGTTGCCTTTGGTTGCATTGATGGTAAGCATTTAACATTTTATATTATCTACAATTGAAGGCAACTCAATTAAACATACAAAATTAAGCGGAATTAACAATTCTTGAAGCAGCGAATTGAATATCTGACACTTTGTGTTTCACTACTCCAAACTTCGTAGTAAAATTAAATATAAATACTTATCATGACATAAAAACCAGAAAGGAAGAAAGCTTAACGATACTTCGAGTCATGCTGCAAGCTGTGAAACGCTCAAAATGAGGCCGAGTTAACGGGGTGACCATTCAAGACTAACAAAGAGCGACTTTTTTTATTCCTTTTTTATTTCTTTTTATTTTTTTGTTGTTGTTTTCAAAAGTAAGTGTTTTTTAAATTTTTATTTAACTTATTATGACTAATTCAACCAATAGTCATGCAAAATTCTCGAATTTTTTTGTTCATATATATATGTTGAGTAAAGCATTGCATATTAAGTGCTTATTGAATTTCTCAACCGATATTTTTCATATATCTTTATTGCAAACCTGTTAGCCTAACATTTTTTTAAAGTTCTTTTTTTTCGGTCTGTAACGTTTGATATGATTAAAGCTTGGAATACATATTTGTTTGCGATGAAGCAGTGATCTTGTCAGGACAAGTAATTTCTTTGCTAACGTTATAAGTTCTTCTGCTATATAATAAGGATCGAGGTGGATTGGCAATATTTAAACAACATTGCTAGAAAGAAATTGTCTGAAAACAGTAGTGCAACCGGAGTTCTCCTTTAATCGTTGTCATTTTTCACTGCCTATTAGTAGAGCAATTAATTATTAATTGATCTGTTAATTTTCAAGACATGACTGAAATTTCTTATTTTCTGTACAAGTTACTAGCGAAAATTAACTTGCTGTAAAAGGAATTAATAATCCCCTTCAAAATTGGCGTTTTCTTCCTGCTGCTATTTTCTTTAAAGGTTGCGTTTACCTGCATTGACGGTATTTATTCAAGGTTCTTCTTCATATCACATGCAGGCTTCTCTGAGAACGTGCGAGTTGCACGAAAGACAGCAGAAATAAGAAGATCGCTTAAAGATTTTTATTTAGGCCAAGTTCCTTTTCTGTTTCTCTTACTTCAAACCTTGTCCTTCGACTGATAATATATATATATAAAAAAGATAGTTCACATATCAAAATGATTGTTTTGACTTCCTTAGAAACTGAATAACAAGAATTTATATTTAATACTAAGCTAAGGGTAATGGTAAATATCAAAAACGAGTTCGCTGTTAGATAGTTCTCATATAGCGTTTGTGAGTTCGTCACATGATTTCGCATAGATTTATACGCAAGCCAGTCTTCGTCACGGGATGATTTTCTCGCCTTTACAAAAAGTAGTCACGCTGACGAATGTGTTTCTTTATTTGGCCAGTCATCCATGGACAATTATCTACACCACGTACTCGCTTCTGGATAAGCGGGGCGTGACGATCAGCCACCTTAAGGAATGCGGACTTAAAATTGAGCCAGAGTTTGTCAACACAAATGACATTCTCATTTGCTGTCGCGGAGGAATTCATACTATCAACCCAATTAACACCTCTAAGGTTTTAACAAAACTTTGCAGGGTCTTATTTTGCATAATTCCTGAAAAGCTTTGTTTCTGGGGCAGCTTTCATCTAGTTTAACTGTCTTATGCAAAAAAAACATGTCCTGATCGTTCAGACTCAAACTTAAAACCCTGCAGTCTCTAATGTGAAAGTGGGGAGCTAACAAATGAAGGGGTTTACTGATCTAAATTTTCCCTCTGTAAATGTTGTTCAAGTTCGACACTGCCGAGACAACAAAGGCGTCACTATTTGCGATACCTCCGCCACAGTTTTGTTTTGAATATGCGGCTTGAATCGCCAGCTTCGATGTGCCACTAAACACTATCATCGGATCAAAGTCCCTCCATTTATAAACCCCCCTAAAATGTATTAACCCGGGGCTTATAAGCCGAAGTTTACAATGAGTAAAAAAGCGGTATCACAACCGAGTGTTATTGAACTAAACTGTTATTGTGAAAGACCTAGCGCGATTAGCTGTCAGTCTAACGACGCATTTATCAAATACTGATAAGGAAAAAGTATCCCGCAATACATACAAGAGTACTAGTAATGTAGCTCTTTGAAATATACCGATTTCATAAGGAAGATGTTCACACATATTCCATACGATAGGTGAGATAAATTCAGGAAACGCAAGGTTCCGTGCACAGTTTCGGTTCGATTTACACAGCTTTGATCAAAACATTCTCAGTTTCGAGAATAGTTTATTCTAAACCATAAGAAAAGATTTAATAAGAAGTTTGATTTTTCGCTATTTCTATTTCACTTTTTACATTTAGTTCATTTTATTTGCCGGAAAGTAAGCCTTAGAAATTAAAAGGACGTTTGATCAAATCACGCTCGCGCATTCTAGTCTTATTTTAAACTTCATAGGAAGGACATCTGTTAGCAGGGAATAAGTCAGCACAGAATTTGATGATCGGCAAATTTCTGTAATCGTCCATCGTTCTGCTGGTGACAAGCTAGCCGTTGAATCATTTACTCGTCTTGCTTGTTTGGGGCCGAGTCTTATTCCGGTCAAAGAAAGAGAAAGAGTGTCTGGCAAGGTTTCCCGAATCCGCAAAGATTTGTGCACTCGTGTCTCGCAAAACTCACTTGGTGTTAAAATATACACTGTTATACGCACCTTATAACTTCATCTGCGCTTAACGAGTGTCTTTTGGTCCATAACTTTCATAACAACTGCTCCACAGAATGTGACTGATAACAGGTAACGCAAAAGAGTATCGCAGTATGACTACACAATTAATGTCACAAAATCTACCTATTGTAAGCGGTCCCTTCGGGATTTTTTGTGTTTTACGTCATCCTAACTATTTCGTAATTGCGGACGCAAACAATAGAAACGTCATCATTACCTACCGATTCCTCGCGGCCCCTGTTCAAGCAAATCGAGGTTTTTTCTATATTGACTGTATGACTGTACATTTCAACTGCAAGTACTTTCCTTAACATACGCGCGAGTTACTAGTCTAAGAGTGCCTCTTCGGGATTTCGCCTTCTGCTCGAAATCCCTGCGGGGGCAACAATCACTTTTACACTCTCAATTCCTACAAAATACAGAGCTTTCACGCCAGCCTTTGTATATAAAATCTTATCAAACCTAAAAGCTGAGCTCCAGCATAAGACTTGACTCGTGAGTTTGTTAAATAAAACCAAAACAGAGGAGCTAAAAACAAAATAAATAAACAAAAAGAATTACATATTTATTCAATTGTTTCTTTCCTGTTTCAGAAAACTGTCGCATACTGGTGTTCCCACCACCTTTCTTCTTCATTGATAAACGTTTGGTGAACCACACCATAGGAACTAGGGCTGATGTCGACTTTGAAAACTGCAAGCTGCATTGTTACTTCGAAAACAACTGCACGAGTGTCAACTATCGCGAGAAAAATAAGACATGTGAGCTCAACAACGCTACCCACCTTCTGCATGGTAATGAGTTTGAGGACAAAGTTGGTTACCTGTATCATGGAGCAGATGTAAGATTGTCTTCAATTTTATTATTGTTAGACCTCATTCCTCTTTTCATCCTCCTCCTTCCTCCTCCTCTTCCTACTTTTCTCCTCTTCCTTTCCTCCCCTTCCTCCTCCTCCTCCTTTACCTTTCCTTCTCCTTCTCTTCCTCCTCTTTCTTTCCTCCTTCTCTTCCTCCTCTTTCTTTCCTCCTTCTCCTCATCTGTTCCTTCTCTTCCTTTTCCTCCTCCGATTCTTATATTCCTCCTCCTCTTTTTTCCCTCCTTTTCCTCCTTGTCCTCCCCTTTCCGCCTCCTCCTCTTCCTCCTCCTCCTCTTTCCTTCTCCTCCTTGTCCTCCCATTTCCTCTTCCTCCTCTTTCTCCTTCCTTCCTCCTTTCCGTTCTCCTTTTCTACTTCTTTTGCTGCTGGTGTTCCACTTCTGATCCTCAAAACAGTATGAAATGTCAAAAATCCTTGAGCATGAAAAGGTCCACGGCGATGATACTTCTTTACTATGAAAACTCCGCTAGTCCCTTATTTTACTTTCTTTTTCTTCTTTTTGAAAGAGTGCCTGTGATAAGTCCCCTTGCTACAATGGAGGAATCTGTCAATCCGGATTTTCAGCAAGAGGATATCGGTGTTTGTGTCCTTCTGGTTTTGGGGATTTTCGCTGTCAAGCAGGTAAGAAAGTAAATTAAAAAGAGGTAGAATGAAGCCTTACTTACACTAAAGATTTTGGCGGCCTTAGAGAACCACTTTTCTTAGTATGATGTGCCGGCGTATTAAATCCAACCCATACTTCAACGTTTGGTGGACTCTTTAGCGACGGAGTTCAGTGAACATGTCGGGTGGATTTCTGCATAGCGTCAAACACGGACAGCGTGTTAATGGCAAAACAATTATACCTGGATTTTTGAAAACCGGGTTAGCAAAAATATCAACTCATTCTACTACTTGGCAATTTAAAACAACAAAACTCACTCAAAGGCCGATTAAAAGCCTTTATCTGACGCCGGGCAGTAAGTTAGTGGTCCCTAGAAGCATTCCAACGAGTCCAAATTTAAAATGACTCAAATTTTAGAACATTTATTCAGTAAACTGACTTCGCGAAGTTTCAAACAGGTGTCATTTCAGTCTAGAAATTTTTAAGTTGAGTGAACTGCAGCGAAAGAGTGCCTGGTTAAGGCTTACATAACAACTTTTTAGTTAGCAAAACACTACTTTTTTCGCGGTTCGATAAACAACAGAATTCCGCATGGAACAGACAACAAACTGAATGAAACGTAGTCCACAAATTATCGCTTTCTTATCCGCAAAAATCGGCTTATGGTTCAATGTCATTAGAGCCCGCTAAAGCTAGACATACAATAGATCCAATTTTCCTGAATCGAGCGTCGCTTTTCCAAGGTACAATCAGTTAAGCTAAACACCGGCGAAACAATATTAATGGCTGGCACAGAATATTTTGACCAAACCGCAGTTCATCCACGCGATCACATACCTGTCAACACCATGCAGAAATCACACAATCACACACTTTCGCGGCACTGATAAGACTATCCACAACCACGCATAATCTTCTCACGTTTAACATAAGCGAAATATCATCGAATAACTTGGAAAAATTCGGCCTATTGCCAGATAAACACCTCTGGACTTTTCTCTTACACTCGTCTTATTGAAGCTCCCGGATGTAGAGTCACACGGTCGGCGGATCACCTTAGCCTTGGTCTTGGCTCAGGTCAAAGTTCACCTGCAATTTTGCTCTCACCTAATTCATTTGACTCCTAAGAGCCTGTTCCCGATGCCAAAGACTTAGTGGTCACCTTAGAAAAGCGAACAATATCGTACCTTTCTATCTCAGCCCGGATCAGGGTGATTGATCCGTTTAGCCAAATGAAACGAGAATATAATACAATATTGGACGATGCAGACTCTGCGAATCGTAATAACTTTGTCCCATCTCAGAGCTTTATATGACGCTCTCCGGAAAACTTTTCTCAAGGTGACCAATATATAAAACTAAACTACTAAACGGCACCGAAACCAGCTTTAGGAGCGCGCTGATTTCAAATAACTGTCACTTGTGTTAAAGAAAGAATTGTGGGTAGGGAAAACATATCGGGAGGGGGGGTGGGGAGGTAAGATAGTAATTCTGTCTACATCCACTTCTACACAAATCCATAGCCACAAAACAAGCAAAACAAAAAAAAACGACATAGGCAAACAACACAGTAAACATATGTCAAGCTATTAGACAGGGGAAGTTGCGAAAAATTACAAAATGTTTGCTAACCCTGTTTTCATAACTCCAGGTAGAATTAAATAATTGAGAATGATCAAGCGGATTGTTAGTTTGGTTGCATGAATATAAATTGTCGAGAACAAATCTACTGGTTGTCGTCTGAAAGGTAAAAAAAAACCGAGGGTCCGATCGAGTGTGAGAAAGAAAATATATTTGAACAAAGAGTAATTGCGGCCGACAACAAGAGGAGCCCGCAATCCTAATCTCCATCACGCCTGCACGGTACGTATTGGATAAGGGGAGGGCATGTTCGCAAGCTTAATATGTCTATTATATGAAATGACGTATGCTAATTTCTCCTTGTTTACTGACAGATTATTGCAATTTTTTAAGTCTCGCTTGCGTAAGCAGCGAGACTCATAATCTGCAACGCGTTTTTCGTTGTATTTAAGACACAAAAGGGGGTCATTGTGCCAGGCGTTCCTTGCGGAGACCGTGGAAACTGGGACTAAGAATCGTTGCGTGATCGAAGCCAAGCATGTTTAGCGAGGAAAGCTTAGGAAAGATTAAATTTAGAGCTTTTTCCGAAACGTGTCGGTTCACGAATTCTATCGCTTGAAAGCGTTATTACTTTGGAACAAGTGAACACTACTGAGTGGTCGAAAAACATGAGAATCTTAATTAGCAAAACTGAGATGGTAGTGTGTTGAACTTTTATTGTATGGAAATGCGGTTGTATGTATGGAAATGCATGCGGTTTATTTTTGGCGATGAGTGAAATGACGGCAATGTAAATCACTTTTTTGATCTCTGGCAGTGATGTTATTTTTCTGAAATCGAGGCCCTTGAATTTTCTTGTATTTATACAAGCGTATAGTCTGCGATCGCTGGCGTTATTTTCGTCGCTAACACGTGTACTAAATCAATTCAGAAACAAATAAAAAGTATCGACGTCGAAAAAGTAGGTACTAAAAAACCTTCAGCGAGTAAATCGTACCTCGTGTAAAATTAACGGCCTCCTCATTTCTCGAATCTACTGGTTGTCGTCTGAAAGATAAAAAACCGAGGCTTCCATCGAATGTGAGAAAAAATATATCTCCATCACGCCTGCACGGTAAGTATTGTAGGCAGCCTCGTTCGGACTTTCATTAAGAATGAAGTGGAATGCACAAGTCGCAATCTGATAACGCTCGTCTGGACCCTCCATCACTCGTTATCTGATTACGCCTGATTTGACTTTCTATCACTAAAACTTACGCAAAACACAGCGTTGGTTGAGCAAAAGCATCATGTCAGACCTTCGCCGTCCACATTTCTTAACCTTTAGTATATAATATATCTTTGTTGTTACATACTGTCCTGCGTAGAATTGATTCAAGGTGCATCTTAACTAAAATTAATTATCATTTAGATATAGACGAATGCCGGTTCAACTCTCACAGTTGTAGCAAGAATGCCATCTGCAATAACACCAAAGGTTCCTATAACTGTAGTTGCAAACCAGGGTATAGCGGGAATGGCCGCGAATGTTCAGGTGGGTGCTTGCGAAGTTTTATCTAATATTATTTACTTAGGCTCACCAATCCTTGCAGAGTCGCCGTTACAGCCCACACTGATTTACTGGGCCCGTAACAGTTCCTTCCCTCATGAGAAATAGACCACCACACTGTACGTGGGTTGTTCATCGTCCCAAAGAATTTATCTGTGCCAGGATTGTGAGATGGGGCCTACGATTTATCGTCCTTATCCGAGAACACTAAAAAGTCTAACCGTTTGCAGATTTCTTCACCATGTTTTTTTTTTTGGCATTTGTTTACCTTGTAGTTTTGAGTAATTTTGGCTATAAAAAATAAGTAAAATAAAAGGCACACAAGCACAGAAGAGCTACTATATTATGTAAGCGACTCCTCGAAGTATAGGAATACAATTTTACTGGTATGATATGCTTTACGCCTCGTATCATGTTAGAAACCAAAGTTAAACATATGTGGTTCCTTTCTTATTGATGCAAAGCAACTTGGCAGCGAGTTTCAAAACAAAAAAGTGTTTATTGTCACATTAGCAGTGCTTGTATACTGTTTCAATAATCAGACGACCACTTTGTAGAATTCCTCTAATACGACAGATAATGCACTTTTGCAGCGTTTATGTTTATCTTTTCTCGTACCAGCACCTTTAAGTTTACTGGGTTTATTCTTCAGACATAGATGAGTGCAACGCTGCAAATAAAAGCTGTCATGAAAACGCTTGGTGCAATAACACCCAAGGATCATTCAATTGCTCCTGCAAACTAGGATACGATGGAGATGGACACAATTGTACAGGTAAAATCATCTGCCTGCGTTTGGTTAACGTATCCACTTGTAAGTGTTAAAAAACTGTGACCAGGAAACCTTTTTTTCTTCGGGGGAACGAGAAAACATAGAGATATAGCTGGGGGGGAGGGGGGGGGGGGGCAATGTTCGCAGGCTAAATGTGTCTATTATATGAAATGATGTATACTAATTTCTCCTTGTTAACTGACGGATTATTGCAATTTTTTAAGTCTCGCTTGCGTAAGCAGCGAGACTCATAATCTGCAACGCTTTTTTCGTTATATTTAGGACACAAAAGGGGGTCATTGTGCCAGGCGTTCCTTGCGGGGACCGTGGAAACCGGGACTAAGAATCGTTGCGTGATCGAAGCCACGCATGTTTAGCGAAGAAAGCTTAGGAAATAGAGCTTTTCCGAAACGAGTCGGTTCACGAATTCTATTGCTTAAAGGCGTTGATTACCTTGGAACAAGTGAACACTACTGAGTGGTCGAAAAAGAAAAATAAGAATCTTAATTAGCAAAACTGCGATGGTCGGGTGTTGTAAACTTTTATTGTATGGAAATGGGTCTTGTGATGAGCATGCGGTTTATTTTCGGCGATGATTGAAATGACGTGCTACGTAAATCACTTTTTTGATCTCTGGCAATGATGTTATTTGTCGGGAATCGAGGCCCTTGAATTTCCTGTATTTATACACGCGTATAGCCTGCGACCGCAGACGTTATTATCGGTCGTCGCTAACACACGTACTAAATCAGTTCAGAAACAAATAAAAAGTATCGACGTCGATAAAGTAGGTAGTAACAAGAAGGCACTTACAGCGGCATTCTGTCGCGCATGCTTGGAGATTAGATCGAGAAATGAGGACTGGCGATTAATTCTACAAGAAACATGACTTACTCGCTAAAGGTTTTTTACTTCCTACTGTATCGACGTCGATACTTTTTATTTGTTTCTGAATTGATTTAGTTCGCGTGTTAGCAACGACCGGAAATACCTCTCCAGAAGCAGGCTATACGCGTGTATAAACTCTTTAAAATGTTTCAGTTTTTCTTTTAAACTGTAAAATTCGTCATGCATCTACTACTTGGAAGGAAATAATTCGAAAATCACTGTGGTTGCCTATTTTTAGGAATGTCACAGAAATCGTGAAAAAAAAAATTAAGAGTTTATATGGTTTTGGGGACGCTGTCACAAAATTACAGAGGTTTGTATGGCTCTTTAACCATGTTTCAAGAGTCATAACTTGATCCCTGTTCAACCTTAGAGCACCAAACTTGGTCAAATGACCAATCTCAACATGACCTTTTATACGGTGGTGTCAGTTTATCGATTAGTTTAAATTTGAAACACGCCCCAGTTCCCTACGCAACTCCAAAATGGCCAATACGTCAGGTAATGCACTTTTGCAGCGTTCATGTTTATCCTTTCTCATACCAGCACCTTTAAATTTACTGGGTTTATTTTTCAGACATAGATGAGTGCAACGCTGCAAATAATAGCTGTCATGAAAACGCTTGGTGCAATAACACCCAAGGATCATTCAATTGCTCCTGCGAACCAGGGTACGATGGAGATGGACACAATTGTACAGGTAAAATCACCTGTCTGCGTTTGGTTAACGTATCCACTTGTAAGTTTTAAAAAAAATCAGGAAACCTTTGTTTCTTCGGGAGAACGAGAAAACATAGAGATATAGCCGGGGGGGGGGGGGGGGGCATGTTCGCAGGCTAAATGTGTCTATTATATGAAATGACGTATGCTAATTTCTCCTTGTTTACTGCCGGATTATTACAATTTTTTTAGTCTCGCTTGCGTAAGCAGCGAGACTCATAATCTGCAACGCGTTTTTCGTTATATTTAGGACACAAAAAGGGGGTCATTGTGCCAGGCGTTCCTTGCGGAGACCGTGGAAACTGGGAATAAGAATCGTTGCGTGATCGAAGCCACGCATGTTTAGCGAAGAAAGCTTAGGAAAGATTCATATAAAGCTATTCCGAAACGTGTCGGTTCACGAATTCTATCACTTGAAAGCGTTGAATACTTTGGAAACAAGTGAACACTACTGAGTGGTCGAAAAAGAGAAATAAGAATCTTAATTAGCAAAACTGCGATGGTTGGGTGTTGTAAACTTTTATCGTATGGAAATGATCTTGTGATGAGCATGCGGTTTACTTTCGGCGATGATTGAGATGACATGCTATGTAAATCACTTTTGTGATCTCTGGCAATGATGTTATTTCTCTGGAATCGAGGCCCTTGAATTTTCGTGTATTTATACACGCGTATAGTCTGCGACCGCAGACGTTATTTCCGGTCGTCGCTGACACGCGTGCTAAATCAATTCAGAAACAAACAAAAAGTATCGACGTCGATAAGGTAGGAAGTAAAAAACCTTTAGCGAGTACATCGTATTTCGTGTAGAATTAACGACCTCCTCATTTCTCGATCCCAAGCAAGCGAGACTGATTACCGCTGTAAGAGCGTTCTTGTTTAGATATACAACTGTAGACGAGAGTAGTAACACAGATTTTAAGAAACTGTCACGAAATAGCTTTTTTGCCATAATACCCAAGGATCATTCACTTTCTCCCGTAAGCGAGGGTAGGGGAAGGTGATGTGGATACAAATGTACAGGTAAAATTCCTTGTTTCTTTTCTAATCCATTTAAGACAATTCGCCTTAGTTTTGAGAGGTGACTGATGTCATGTTCTGAAATCAGTGCGAGGAATGGAAGGGTTTTAACCGTAAACTAAATAATAATAATTATACTACTAGTGGCTATATTGCCTACCAGTTTGTTTAGGAAGAATAAATTTAATTTTTACTAAAACTATCACCCAGACTCAGACGAATGCCTGAACAGCTCTCACAATTGTAGTGAAAATGCCACCTGCACCAACACCGAAGAGTCCTTCAGCTGTAGTTGCAAACCAGGGTACATTGGAAATGGTCACAACTGTTCAGGTTGGTTCTTGGAATTCCTTTTTCGCTCTCTGCTAGTTTTTAGTCTTCTGGTTCAGTACAAAAAGAGTAAAATAACGTTCAGTAATGTACTATTATAAATTGAAGAAAATTATAAGAAATTGTTATTCGCTCTTTTGATAATAATTTCATTTATTTATTTTTCACTTATTATTTACTTACTTATTCAAATCTAACACTCAGTCGTCACGTATAGTTGTGGATAACGTCAGAGCTCATCTGTAAATATTTACATCATCTTGTAAGGTACATCCTCGGCTAACTCTTAAACAACGCGAACAAACAAGAGGGAGTAACTGTTAACGCCCTTTTCTGTATTACGATGGGAGTATAAGATAAGATGATTGACCGAGATGAACACTATCCATTAATGATCGACTACATCTTTAAAAAAAAGAGAAAAAAGAGATCCCGAACAGCCTTTTTCAAGTCTTAGACGGTGGCTTCAGGTGGAAAAATTCTGAAGTCATTCTCAGTCACACAAACAGCTCTTGCAAAATTTTACTTTGGATAGAAATATAATGGTTCATAATACGACCAATATTCGATTCCTGCCAAGTCAGGTTGTGGATTGATAAATGCAGAAGCTCTTCTTGGCGGAGACACCACATCAGTTCATATTAAGTATAACCACAGATCACGACATTACTAACACGGGAGAAAATTGTACGTGTAGAATTTGTACGACCTGAGCGCTGAATCACAGGATCACTTCGAAATGCAGATGCATGCATGTACAAGTGTAACTCTGTCCCAAAACAAAAACGAACAATTATACAAAACTGGTAGTGCTCGAGGTGATGCATGGTTGAGACGCATATCAGCGAATAATCTACTTACTTTGGAAAATGCCAGTGTTCTCTTAAAGACACTATTGTCACAATGTCCGATAGTGTTTAAACTACCCTAAAAAAGATTGGTATTAATCTAGCAACCATCCGCCCGTCAAACCATTTATTACATTCTTCCGTCACGATTATCTCATAAAAAATGTATTCAGTTTTACCTCGCGTTTGAGCAAAGAGAACACTTAAACGAACCAGTAAAAGAAAGCTAAAGAAGAGATGTACCTTAGCAGAACCATGCTATTACTCACTTTCAGGTTCTCGTAATGATTTCGGAATTGTCACCTGGCTTTGCTGCTATGCCTGTTTGTGATGGAGTTAACGAGCTTTTTTGTTTGTTTTGACTGGTTTTGTTTTATCATTCTAATATTCATACATGCACGTTTTTCTTTTAAAAGAAAGATTAGTCATTCATCCAGCCATCCATTCATTCGTCGTCCATTCACTTTACCACCTATCTAGTACCATTCTATCTAATCTACCTGCGGGACATGAGTAAAGCGAGGTTGTGGCAAGGTATGCAGATGCAAGGATAGATCTTACTGACCGTGATATTTTGGTATCATCCATGTGTTTCCATTTTCAGAATTTTCAATAACCTCAACAATATTACGTGGAAATCAGTATTATCTCCAGCATCTTCACCGTTTTCTTGCTAGCGCTCCTGGGGTTGGGGAGGATTCTTCCTGGCTTCTTTGCTACAATGCTACCTCACATGGTTGGAAAGCCAATACCTTCCATAGTAAATGCGACGGTAAAAAGAATACTGTGACCATCATACAGAAGGGCCAATATGTCTTTGGAGGATATAGTGACATTCCCTGGGGTAAGATTTTTTTTTTTTGATGTTTAAGTACCTTTAAAAGGGCTTTAGTGCCACGGGTGTTTCACTGAGACCTTAAAATACTCCTACAGTTGTTTCTGGTAACCGCAAACTGATTGATTTCAATAATAGCACTTGCATTATTTGTACTTTACTATAGGGTAGTGCTCTAATTATAGAGAGCGAGAAATACGATTGCTTGAATGGTGAATTATTTGAGGGTCTGGATGGGATTAACTGACAACTGACAAATAGCCTAAAATTTAACTGACAACTTACATTTGCCCAGGAGCCTTTCGACAACTGGCAAAGGACCTGATTGTCCTTTATTTTCTACAAAACCCGTTTTTAAGGCCTTAAATGGCATTGTTCCACTCTTCTCGTCAGACAATGTGGTCAAATGTGCATTTTTATGGGTAATCTTAGAAGCAAGATGCTGAGACTGTTCAGTCCCCTATTTTTCTGTGAGATCGTCGAGATATAGCGCGTCTTAACGGTGGCCATCTTAATTTTCAAATGTACCGAGGAGGCGGGCGTCGGAGATCATAGCTCTAAGGGGAAGGGGGCGAGAAAAATATTTTTCTCGCTTCCTCCCAAGCCGCCCCCTGCCCCCTAAGTAGTTTTGACACTCATGCAAGATGGCAGCCGTAACCGGCAAAGCGCTCGATCTCGATGATGTTACGGGAAAATAGGGGACTGTGAACAGTCTACAAGACCCTTAAGCGTCATATTTGGTTAATGATTTACTGTAAAACCGATGTCATGTACTATCTGTGGTAAATAGCCTATGACTTCAAATTTACGCTCCTCTGAGAACGCGCCAGCATACGATGGCGTTACAAAAGAATGAGGGCGTTACAAAGGCAATTGCAAGTTTTTTTCCGAGATGATTCAGATACGGTCTTTCTCGGTCTTTCTCGGTCTTTCTTTCGATCTACGTCCCAATAATATATTCTGCAGGTATAAATTTTGCTTGGCAGAATGGTTGGAAATGTTGGAGTCTGACCAGCAAAAACGTTCGAGTGGAGGAGAGTAAAACAAGACTTGAGAAATAGAGGGCCACTTGAAATGTTTACAATGGCAAAACTGATAAAAATTAAGGTACTATTGCATCAGTTTTGAAATTTAATCATTAATTTACATTATATGTGCCTTTCAAGCTATATTTCGCCTCAAAAATATACAAACAAGTTGCACAGTTAATGATTAATAATCATTTAACTGACAACTGACAACTGACAAATGGCCAAAATTTTAACTGACAACTGACATTTGTTCACCCCTATCCAGACCCTTTTATTTGTCAGAGAGATACGCCTCGATACGCCGTTTACACTATACTTAAGCTCTCTACGTTTCACTTGTTCAAATGAGTTAAATTCTGACAACATTCTAAGTATAGATTCCACTTAAATCTATTTTTTACCAGCTAAATTATACTTTTAAGTTTTTTTTCTCGGGAGCTACATTATTTGTAAAACGGCGCCCCGTATATTCTTAAAGTAAAAAGAGCCAAGCCAAGGGACCCATTCAAGGTTGGAGCGTTAAAAGTAATTTTGTTTCCTTCCCTTTGGATAAAATGATATTCGATCGCAAGGTTACCCGATGTGATAAGAAAAGAAATACTATTGCCATCATAAAGTAAAGCCCACGGGTCGTGGAGGATACAAACTGACACTCCTTGGGGTTGGCAAAGCCAACCATTTCAGAACAGTCTGAGCGCGTATCGTCTTTAGAATCCTCCTGTGAATCAATGGATTGAAGCTTTGCTTTGGAACAATGTTGTCACTATTCGAAACAATGTCGCAACAATGTTGCATCGCTGTGTTGCGCTAAAAATCGTCGTTGCGAATCGTCTCTTGTAACATCACCTTTCGTGAGACAGCTAACCCACAAGAAAATTACATACAATTGGCAACCCCCCTTTAAAAATTGTATCCTAGGGGAAAGGTGCCTTCATGCATATTAATTATGTGCCTTGTCAGCGTCTAGCTTGCTAGGTAAAAATGCCTTCCTGCATAATAATTCGGTATAGGTTTACTAATGAGCGTCTCTCTGCTACAATAGATACAAAAGGCTTGCCCGTTAAGTAACTTGAGCCAGGTTTTCGGACCGTCTATTGAAAAAATACGAATAAGAGAAGCGTTCACCAAGCAACGCGAGAAACCGCTTACTATATCTTATTTAGCGCTAAAACGCGGATATATAAAGAAAACACACACAGAAAGTGGTGCTGGAAAGTCTTATTTCAATTTAGCTTATGTCTTCCTATTAAGCGCTAAAACGAGGCTTTTCAGCACCACTTTCTGTATGTGTTTTCTTTATATGCTCGAGTTTTAGCGCTAAATAAGATATAGTAATTATAAGCAGTTTCTCGCGTTGCTAGGTGATCGCTTCTCTTATTCGTATTTTTTGTTTTTTTCAATAGACGGTCCGAAAACCTAGTTCAAGTTACTTAACGGGCAAGCCTGTTGTGCCTATTGTAGTAGAGAGATGCACTGATTCAGGTTGTTTTACGCAGCTTTGTCTAAGAGGGAAACAACGCGATGGCAAGGCTTGAAAAAGCGGACCTTCAGATCCGACGTTCGAAGAATTAGCCGCTTGGCCACAAAAGTTTTGAAATAAACGTTTCAGGCATTTAGTTCTTTAAGACAGACTCTTAGTATAAGGGGAATTCGAAAACACACATAAAACACATTAACCTCCCGTCCCCTCAAAACGGCTTAAAAATTCTATCTAATCTAATCTTATCTAGGTTGGCTGGAAAAAGTTTATAGTTTTTTTCAGCGCTTTCAAGGATCAACAATATCCAAGTATTATTGTATGTAGCAAATGAGACTGCTAAATCGGTGGTTTGACAAGCAAATGCTCCTAAAGTTTAATTAAAAGGCTAAAGGAATAAACTGTTTAAAAGACCGCGTATTTATAAACTCATCCCAGTGGTGCAAGGGACAGAGCGGGTACTATGTTAATATATTTCGTGAATTTTCACGATCTTGTAGCAGCATAGAGCTGTGTTCGACACTATCTAAAATTATTAGGTTAAAGGCGTCTGTCGAGCACTGGCTTGGTGAACCAATCTTGGACCCTGACAAAGAGCATGGAGAAGTCTTTACTAGATAAATGCATGCAATTCGCGAATACTGCTTATAGCGCTCAATATCCTATAAAAACAACATACTACGAACAGTGAAAGCTAGAATCGGAGAGGCTTGTCATCCAGAGAAAGCAGCATCAAAAGTTGTGCTGTAGCAGCCAGCAAGAAAAAGCTTTAACCGCAGATGAACTGAAGACCTATTCTTGACAACCTGATGAAGGACGCTGATCTGCAAATACTGTACAGCATCGTAAAGGCTTTGTCGGCCATACATGTATATTCTTTAAATGTGATGAATTGAGTTAAAGTACGGCTTTTACCTTCAAAACTCTGCTTATTTTCCTTGAATATATCTTTGAATTCTTGATAAACACAGCTCCACCAGTTTCTGACAGAAGCAGAATTTTCAGGCGAAAAGCTTTAAATATTATAATTTTTACCCCTTTTTTTATAGCCTTGCGATAAACGTATTTCTGGTATAAAAAATAATCAGATGAACCAATAAAAATGACGTCATCGTACAAATAGGCTATTTTACCGTCTGCTGAAAGGAAAATATACATGGTAACAAAAAAGTTAAGAGGCAGTCTCCCTAAAAGCGTTCCACTCGATTTTGGACTGGAAAAAACTTTTGCCTTATATTTTTATCATCAACACTACTATCCATCCTAATAACGAAACTCCAGTTAGAATGAGGAAATTGTTTATTTTACTGCCATTCCCAGCATTTCATTGCTGGACGACCGTTAGCGGCTAAAAAAAGCAAATTTTCGATGCCGTTTTACAGGTTTTTTACCAATCTTTTAAAAGTACTTCGGGTCATCAAATCCTAGACTGTTCGCACTCATTTGGAAGCATATTACTTCTTCTTACTGTTCCAATACGATTTAGGCATTATCTTTCTCTAATCAGCAAAAACTGGTCGTCTTTATTTCACTAACCCAATTAAGAAAGCAAGATGTACGAATAAATGCCTCAAAAACATCACAAAATTCTCAAAAGTGGCACCTAAACTAGACCTAAAAACATGTTTTAGTTAAAGATTAAGAGCTATTTTGTCAAGTTATGCAATAAAACTTGTGGCACAACGCGATTCAGAATTGAAGGATTCGACTTAAATTTGCATATTGATGCTGAATTCGCATTGCGTGACACCGGCCACTGTGATAGTAGAAAATTCTTCATGATCCTACAAATGACAATTTTTCTGTTTTGTTTTGTTTTTTCTTTAACTCTATCAACAACAAAAATCGGAAATAGGTTAAGCTTATGGAAGATTAAGTTTACTTTTCCACTGACCTTCGTATTAATAGTCTCGGCCGGCCACCCTTTGTTCGACTCCCAGTAGTTGGCCCACAGGTAACCCAGGCTCTGTGATAGTACCACAGTACGATCCCAGTAAAATTACAGTGTTTGTATGGGGTAAAAATATCATGCTAACATTTCTAGGAAATACTAAATAAAGATCAATAAAACTTACTCTGCAGTTAATTGTTGTTGTCCTTATTGCTCCAACGAAGTTTCGTGATAATTTGCAGTAATTTGTTCAAATTTACTCAATCTACAATAATAATATACAAGGTAGGAAACACGAGGTGCCATTTTCGCCGACATGCTCTCATTCAACACAACTTTTTCCACGAAATTCGAACTCCAACGGAAAATAAACATCCCAGGATCGTAGAAATAGGATAGCAGCAGATATAGAAACCAATGAAACTATCCCAGATAGAGAAACAAATCCAACAGACTTCGACAAACTCGAAGGGTATAATCCAAACAGACCGAGAATATGCTCGCCGAAGCAGCCGGGCCAGATCAACGCGCGGCCAGGAAAATGAGGCCTGGGCACTGTACAAAAAAATTTCGTTCCCGGGAGTCCTGAGGTGACCTTTCTGGGGACCGATACATCATTTGCCCAAAGCCACCCTACCCTGCTGAAAAAATACTTAACAGAAGGCAATTGTTCTTCCTAGCCGTGCCACCCTGACCTGTTATAAAGATGTTATGTCCCTCTCCAACTATATTCAGCGCCTGGCACTGGTGCTCAGAAAGTCTATCAAACATCAACGGGGCAAGGTTATAAGTGCAAAGGAAATAACAACAAAGGAGGATTTACAAAACATAAAACGAGCAAAAGATACAAGTGAATTTTGGCTCTTACCGCTCTTACCGCGGCATTTGTACAACAAGACCAAATTCAAAGAGAGGTGTCACGATGGTTCACATATTCAACTAATAGAACATTCAGTTGTATTGACAAGAAGTCGGCGTGTTACGGCCGCATTAATCGCTAAATAGGTGGTTTTCACGTTACGTCATCGCCACCGTGCTGGTGGACGGTAAACAAAAAATCGCTCATTAGTTCGCATTGTTTGTCCACTAGCATTTGTTCATTTCACCATTGTTATTTGTGTCTCCCGAGATTGCATGAAAACCATCTATATGTTAATCGCGCTAGTTCTTTGTTTACTGGCGCACATGCCTTTTACATTCGTCTCAATTATCGCAATTCATGTTCTTGACATTATTTTTGACGTTATTTTGTAAGCTTCACCGTTTATTTACGATAGTTTCGCTCGAAAGTTCACAGCAACAGTATCATAGTCATCATCTACCTTTTGTTCAACCTTGTCTTTAGCCCGCCTTGTAAGTATTTCGCTTTGTTATTTCATTACTTTCATTACTGTTATTTGCATTCCTTAGTAAAAGAAATGGGGCGCCTTGTAACTCGGCAGACTATCCTGGTTTTATTTATTCTTTTTGGCCATTTAAATTTAGGCGCGTGTGCGGGGTTTGCTCTGGCGAATTGTGATTGGCTAGGAAGAACAATTGCCTTCCATCAAGTATTTTTCCAGCAGGGGAGGGTGGCTTTGGGCAAATGATGTATCGGTCCCTAGAAAGGTCACCCCAGGAACTCACGGGATGGAATTTTTTTGTACAGTGCCCAGGCCTCATTTTCTTGGCCGGGCGTTGATCTGGCCCGGCTGCTTCGGCGAGCATATTCTTGGTCTGTTTGGATTATATTCTTCGAGTTTGTCAAAGTTTCTGGGATTCGTTTCTCTATCTGGGAAACCTTCACTGGTTTCTATATCTGCTGCTACCCTATTTCTACGATCCTGGCATGTTTATTTTCCGTTGGAGTTCGAATTTCGTGCAAAAAGTTGTGTTGAATGAGAGCATGTCGGCGAAAATGGCACCTCGCGTTTCCTACCTTGTATATTATTATTGTAGATAGAGTGAATTTGAACAAATTACTGCAAATTATCACGAAACTTCGTTGGAGCAATAAGGACAACAACAATTAACTGTAGAGTAAGTTTTGTTGATCTTTATTTAGTATTTCCTAGAAATTTTAGCATGATATTTTTACCCTATACAAACACATCGAATTTTACTGGAACCGTACTGTGGTACTATCACAGAGCCTGGGCTACCTGTGGTTGGCCTTCTTATTAGTAGAGTGGGTCGGGAAAAATACGCATTTCTCCCTACCCCACCCCCTCGCCCTTTTCTTACTGGCATCCCTCGGAGGGTCGCCCCCACAGTCTGAACGCCTGGAAGAGGGTATTCGACATACTTCAATCGCATTCTAACGAACATTTTTGTTTTACAGATAACATTAACGAGAACAGTGTTTCTCCTGTCTAGAGACAAATGAAAGTATTTACATTTTGCAGCGAGAAGGTCCTTCACACATTCACCTTTACACTATATATATGGGACGATGGTACACGGTAGTCCCTGAAGAAAAACTAAGAAAATATGGACTGGAGTTCAAAGAAGTAAAATCAACAACCGGCTAATTACGTCTACGCCAAAATAAGTCTCGTACTTATAAATTCTTATCAAGTAAATTGTTATTTGCCCTTAAAAAAATGAAATCAGCTGTGAAATGTACATTGAATTAAGTTAGTGTCCGGACACCTTTAGGAATTTGATATTAGTATAAATTCTAAGATGTATAAATCTACCGGCCTTCGATCACAAATCTGATTGTCTATGTACAGTGCTAGTGCTATGCTGGTAATACTGTACACTATCAATTCCGTGATGGACAGTGGGTGAAGTGACTGAGTAGCCTGACAGTGTTCGGTTGTAACCTGTTTATACCACCACTGAATAAAACCGTTAGCCTGTCAAGTTGTTAAGCTTTGAACGACTAGGGGATTTATATTTGACTATTTTAGGGAAATTTGTACCAGATCTTTGTTTACTCGCCTGCAATCTCGCTCGTTTTTTGTTTTTGTATGTTTTTTCATAAGGTTTGTGAAGTATTTGCGGTCTTCATATTCTTTGTCATAGCATCTCGGTATGCAGACATATAAAAGCAATAAGATCCTCTCTGAATGGCTCAACAACATTGTCCGCGGTAGGCTGGTGTATCAAATGAACGCCGCACTGGAGTCGCAAAAACGAAATGATAAACGCGGTGGCGCCTAATTGAGTAAAATCGATATCAATATGAATTTGGATCCACATGGAGGGTCCAAAGGCGATTTTTAAAAATGTGATCCTAGATCCTTCAGCTGTTGTTCAGATGTAGGTATTTTTACATCATTAACGTGATAGAATGCAAGCATCTGTAAGGACAGGGTGATAACCGCTAACAAGACGTGAGACGAGAAAAGACGTAAAAACAGTGTAGGGGTCTCGACCTGGAGAAATGTTCACGCTTGGGAAACCTTCGACAATGCCGGATTCAGACTTCACGTCAGTTCTCACCTCTACTGATTGTTCGAATTCAGAGGTTTTTGTCCACGTTGGGCTTCAATAGAAAATTCTGTCGGTGAATTCTCCATGGTACCAAACAATTGTCTTGAGTACTCTCAGTAATATGCCTAAAGGTAGGTAATCACGATTTTGGCAATTTATCTCCGACTCCAAATGAGGTTTAGATATGCGCTTATCACTTTCTGTTTCACGCGTGTATCTTGTGATATTCAAATCCGTCAGCTCATAAATTATATCAAATGTGCAGGTACATCAGCTAACTGTGTAACTTTATGCCATAGTGCAACAGTGATTAATATCAGGATATTTGACTTAAAGCCACTTCCTACTTTTCTCCATAACTTCATTATGTCGGGATCTTCACTTGTCGCATATTTCTAAATAAAAAAAATTGAGTGGACTACTGAGTTTATCATTGTCTGAACTTGAAATTACGATTATGACAATACCCATTGGCCCTTTTGTCGTTATCTTATCACAGATAAAGGAACTAGTGATAAGGATATTAGAAATGATTTTACGATTTTATACGTACGTGATCCCATCCTTTAAAATAGATGGTATACTATCTTAGCAATCTCCAAACCAATTACAAGCCTGTCCTTGGTCCTGATATTCCTTTCTTGGTCCTCTATGCGAAGAACGAGGTGGCCCCCAAAATCGTCCGAGTTTATATGCCGATATTTGTGGGTAATCCCCGGGAGGACTTCCATCTAAAAGTGAAGAAGGGGCTGCTCGTCGGAAAATTAATAATTTATTATTTAAACCCCTAAGGGAGGCCAATGTGGGTGTGACTCAAGCTTAAACTAACCCCTAAAGGAGATTTCTGTGAGGTTAACGTCACGGCTTTTTGTTTTGTTTTGTTTTTTTTGCAAATTTCTTTATGCACAGCCCTAAGCGATACCTGAATGAGCATATTTAGGTACTTTCCGTCCCAAACAACCGAAGTGAGACCAAAATCTGCAAACGAGGAGCACCCACGTCACTTTTGTATGGGAGTCCTCCTTGGAAAGCAGATCACCATCTGTTCCACTTGATTTTTCGTAAGGTCAATGATTACCATCTTTTGAGTGTACTGGCTCTGCTTCACTTAGTTCAGACTTCGATGGATGACAGGTTTCATGGTAAGAAGTAATGGTGTCCTGACAATCGTGTACTTTTATCAGTTGAGAAAAACCGCGTGAAGTTCCACACTTTATTTTCTTGTTACTTTCACTTGCGTTGCACGATTCAAAATTAATGTTGAAACTTTATTATTTGCGTGTGCCAACTTCTTTATTAACTGGCTGCGATACAAAAGTAGCCTTAGACTCCAGACTGTCTCTAGGAGCGTGAAAACAAAAGCTGACCACTGAAGACACAGTCAGTAAATGGAAGAAACCTTCGAACTGAAATTTCATTAACAAAGTCTTCAAATGTGGGCTCCTGATCAGTGGAAGGTAAATAAAGAGAAAATAGTAATTCGCCGTTCACAGTCCAGTACTATCGCCCCATGTTAGCGAAAACAAGACAGTCTTGGATTCTGGATCCCATTCCATAGATTCAGGATTCCGGGTGCTGGATTCCAGTCTTTTCCAGTGGAACTTGAATTCTAGATTTTATTCCTCAGTAGGGTGCTTGAGCTCTATTCTGGATTCCAAAGCCCTGGATTCCGGATTCCATAACAAAATTTTCCCGGATTCCGGATCCTACAAGCAAAAATTTTCGGAATCCGGATACCCTTACGTGAGGCGAAGTACAAGTCAAACATTTTCTGACCTGTTCACGCATATTTAATTAAGCAGTGAGAAATTTACTTTTCTTCTAACGTTCGATTTTATAATATGATGGATCGGAGTAACTTCTGGTCAATGCAGCTTTTTCAGACTGGACCACATGTTAAGCTAGAAGAGGTTTGGTTCTGAAAAGGTATTTTTCCGTCTTGACATAACAGACTTAACACGAATGTTCGGGGCAGTGGGAATATTAAATGAAGCTTGGAAAGGTATCTTTTACTTGCTGAACTAATTTTTGAACAATATATATCATTGGCAAAGGAAAAAAGGGAACTTTAATATAGTTTTGGTGGGCAAATGAGGCATATCTTACTTAAAAGTGGCAAGTATTTGAATAACTGAGGATTTTGTTGTGACAGCAGCCGGTATCGTCAAGCAACGTAAATTGAATATTTGCCTAAATTTGAGTTGAAACCTTCAATTCTGAATCGCGTTGTGCCACAAGTTTAATTGCATAACTTGACAAAATAGCTATTAATCTTTAACTAAAACATGTTTTTAGGTCTAGTTTAGGTGCCACTTTTGAAAATTTTCTGATGATTCTGAGGCATTTTTTCGTGCAGTTTGCTTTCTTACTGAGCGGATGTCAGTAAATATCGACCAGAGGTCTACAAAAGTGAAAAATCGAAAATTCTCAAAAAAATTCACAAAGTAGCACTAGGTAAGCTATTAACATAAATGTCATTTTTTACTTCGATCCGATAATTATTTTCCACGTACGGGGGGGGGGGTTATTGGTTTCGCGGCTCTTGGACCGGGTTTTCCAGGCCCGAGACCATGTGTCGCAAAAAAATCGTTTTAAAATTCAAATCCATTGTAATGCGGACAACAAATAACTTATTCAGAAGAGTACTTAATTGCACACATTCTAAGTGGTGATTTACTCAGTTTGAACGAAAGTGTAATATTTTGGAGATTTTTCATTATTTTCAATATTTCGAACGTTTTCGTTCAATGAAAAACTGGCAAATTTCAAAGCCCAAAATCGTCCACTGGTACCTCGATTTCAGTAACGAGTTTTATACCACGTTAAAGAGCGTTATCTCTTCTTTCAAAATCTGTTTTCAAAACTACGGGCAACTTAAAAGAAAATGTCTGAGGCCAAAAAATACAAGTAGTAATTTTCTGAAATTTGAGCTTTCCAGACGCGGCGGGCCGATGCTAAAAACTTGGAAAAATACAGTAAGAAATTAGTTTGAGCAATAGTGGTTTCATGTTATCAGCTTTCAGAAACCAAGACGTGTTCGTACAGCGATCTGATATAAATTAATGCCGTTTGAAGAAAGGTAGCCTGTTCCAAGCGTTCAGATGGTGGAGAGCTGTACGAAGTAAAGATAGCGATGAAAAGTAGAGGGGGACTGGGGAGAGAGGTGCGGGAACGCTTGTAAGAATTCTTAACAAAAGTGCGTTCCGGTATACCAGATCCTGGTATACCCTCTGATTGGTTGATTTTGACAGTTTTTGTCAACAGTGGAGCGTCTTCGATCAAAGCGAGAAATGCGATATGGCGATGATGACAGACTCTACGTCCCGTCCAGAATTCGAGCTCGCAACAAACACAGAGCTGAGTGACTTTCCAAACGTGGAGGCTAAAACGCGAAGAGCAAAGGAACTGTTTAAAACACGTAGTCGGCAGGATAGATGTCTTCGCAATTTCACCGACTGGCTTTGGAAAAAGACTTATTTTCCAGCTTTTTCCTCGAATAAAGCGTGCATTGGAATGAAGGCAGGATAGAATACCATTTACGATTGTTGTGGTAACTCCGTTGATTGCCATCATGAAAGACCAAGTGGAACATTTGAACAAAATCGGAGTAGCGGCGGCAATGATGGGAGAAAATGTGGATGAAGCCGTTAAAAGTGGAAGCTGTGAAATTGTATCATCCTTAAAAATTCACTCAAAGGCGTACTGCTGTCACAAATCGTGGTTGTCTAAGGAATGGACAAAAGGACTTCTAAGGAAAGCTTGGAAAGCAAGTTGCAGCTATCGCTATTGACGAGGTCCACTCAATCATCGAGTAGTAAATTTTCCCTTCGTTTGTTGGGCATTTTCATTGCTCGAGTTAACGATCTGTATTGAAACGGCTTTCTATCGAAATGAGCGATATTTGTTTGTCACTTGATTCATAATTTTTTTGTCACGTACACGCTGAAATCATGTTTTCAAGCCGTAAATAAATTACTTATCCCGCTCTCTATTGTCTGAAAGTCTTACATTAGGTTTTTAGTAAGATTGTGTACACATAATATTAATTTTGATGTGGGAAATTTTGATTTATTCCTAAGAACAATAATAAATGTATGGGGCTGTAGCATCAGTCTTAATTGACAAGTGAAGACCACCTACAGCTGACGCGGTCTGAGTGGGCGGATGAGTCTATTTAAAACAAATCTAACAGGCGTTCCCTCTCTCACCTCCCCCCCTCCCTCGCTTTTATTTTTTCGCGCTCTTTTTTTCTTCGCACCGCTCCCCACTATCTGAACGCCTGGAACAGGCTAGAAGAAAGGCAGATTTAAGCTGTCAACTCCTGCCAAGTGCACCAGTCACGTGAAGTTGTCAAAGGAAGGGGATGACTAATATTAAAAAGTTTTAAAATTCAAAGCGTTTTACGTCCATGAAATCAGATTTTAGCGCACAAAACAATGTTGTGAATGTCTGTTGTTCGTACCTTAGCATGGTGTTTCCATATATTGGAAATGTCAAGTATCCACACGGGAGAACATACCAAACAACAACGTTTCAAATCCAAGCGCCGAAAGATCGTAAACGGCAAAGATTGCGTTACATTTCACAGAGCGACCGCTTACCACTGTTGTCACTCCTTTTTTCGCTGGAAGCTACGAGGAGTTTTTATTCCGTCATGAGTGATTCTTGATCAGCGTTTCCTTGAAAGTACGACCCCGGACAGGTGATAACTGAGGACGTTTCGTCAAGACTCCTGTTGTTCAGTTTCAGGCTTTAGCAGGTGCGAAGTCAGGATTTTTCCGGAGGTACGCCCAATTTTTTCTACATCTTCTCCCCCCCCTCCCCCCCGCCCACCCCAAATCTCAACATTTTTTTAAGGTGCCTTTATTAAAGGTGGGGTTAACGGTTGTAAGCAAAAGCATTTTTGCTGTTTATGAAATGACACAACCTCTAAAATTCTTTAATTCTGTCGGCTTGTTATGTTCATTGACGTCAACCGTTTATCATTAATTCAGCTATTAAAAATCAAGCTTGTAGTACCTCCGACTTTAGTTTACAAATGACTCTTTTTACCCCTTTTTGTCACATTATTTTTGACCGACAAAAGCACCACACATTGACGTAATTGTGCACTACTTCGTCTACTCCGAAGACAGGTCGTGGAGCAAACAACGCATTCACGCTTTACATCATCAAGCTTGCTATATAAATAAATCATCCAAGATTCGGTTCTCCAATTAATGTCGTCGCTTCTCTGGAAACCGATTTTTTTTATTTATGTTTATTTCATTAACGTTTTCGGGTACGCACGTGCGAACCGTACGTACAAGTAGCTACGCCCCTGTTTAGTCACCTTAGCGCTGAGCGTTCCTCTCTTGCGGTTTTCGCGGGAGTTCAGGATGTGGTCCACCCAGTATTTCACGTCTCTTTTAAATGAGAGGCAGCACTTCTTGTTTACCGTTTCGTTATCAGACAGCGGTTAGGCTCTTAGCCTTTCATTTAACTTTGATCAAATTTGTATCATTTAGTTACTCAGTATACGTTCGTTCATGTCCGTGTAAACTTATACTTTTATACTTTAATGGAGCTTAATACCTATTTTAATTTTTTCTTCGTTTAGTGTAGTCCAAAAGACCCAGTTTTTTGGCATTTTTTAAAAAAGCAAGAAAAAGAAACGACAAGGTTTATTTTTTTTGTACTTAGATTAATTCTTTTAATCTAAAAAATTAGCATTATAACATCATTTCGAGGCATAAAACGTTCGGTGGTGTATCCTCTTTGCTTTTTACCCTTTTTGGGCCTCTTTTTATGAAATTGACCATCAAATTTTCCGCCATATTGAGTTTGTGTCGATTTGGTGACCATGTCTTGTTATTTTCAGTCTCCACGGCAATGATGCTGGTGTTTCAGGCCTTTCGTTCTCAGATTTCTTGTAATTTGTTTTTTTCACCCCACCGACCGACCCACCCAAAACCAGGAAACCTATTTGACGCTAAACGAACGAAAAGGGGATGACCTAAGCCTTATGGTTTTTTTTTGGGGGGGGGGGGGCTTCCTCACCACATTGCTTCTGCGTGTTTCTGTATACTTGTCTTTTGCTTTGTTTTGTTCTTTTTTGTCGGCAAAATAAACTGAAACTGTACAAAGACCCTCAATATTCCCTTTGGAGGTTCTCGAACGCGCATAAAAAAAATGAAAAACGCGATGATTTATTGACCGCAAGGGCAATGGGGTGGGGTTAAGGCTCGTTACTGCGCTCCGGTTCACTCGTACGCTGTCAAATGGTCCCGAAATACAAAATGAAAAATGACTGTGGACAGACTATTCACGTCTAGACATCAAGCATCTTTTAAGATGGGACTTATCGCCTCTCCCTGTTCATGGAGTTGATTCAAGGTGTTGATGTTAATTTCGTGATGCCCTGCATGTTGCCAGGACATGTTTCAAAAGGGCCTTTCCAAAGGTACGGAGTCCGCCGTCACCTTGTCAACCGTGCGAGAAATGATGTACTTCACAAAAACAAAGAGAAGTTATTTTCTATTTGCCCCGCCCCCTACCCCCGAAAGTCCCCGACAGGACCGCTTCAAAGTACTCCCCAAGTGGTTGCGCGGGGGATAGTAATAGGTCTACCTAATTGCACCGTGCATCAATGACAGTTTAGCTCAATCAGAAGCCCCTTTTCCCTGGCTAGCTCACGGTGTGTGCACCTCCTTTAAGCTGTTGTTTTCGGTTCGTACTGAAATTTTTGATCTTCGGGAAATTCACAACGACAGGAGCAGGTTATGGGCTTTTTTCCTAGCCCTAATCCTACATCACGGGAAATCCCTCAAGTTAGGCAAGAATTCGATAATCCTTCCATAATCATCCATTTTTTCACCGCGTGAATTGGGTATTTCTAGCTTATTTCGAGGAAATACTTTTTGCTTCAAATCCAGGGTGGGCTTTTAAACACATTTTTTAAGCCAAATGGTTTTTGCGAGAATCTGCTTACCCGAACTTTTCGCATAAAAAACGACAAATACCCGAAAAAAGCTCATGTTGGTGGTGGTGGTGGCATATTTCGGATAAATTCAGCTCAATGTCTCGTGAAGAAGAGTTCAGATCCGTGCCGGGCGCCTCTCGAGGCAAGCGTTCCGTCGAAATGCGAACCCAAAAACAGGTGGTAAGCGGTCAATCTGTGAAAAGTAACGCAATCTCCGTCGTTTGAGAGCAGCCGAAGATGCTCTTGCCGATGCTGTCCTTGATGTTTTTTATTTCCAGTATCTAGGAAACCCATGCTAAGGTATGAAACATACACTCGTAGGCATTGTTCTGTCCGCTAAAGTCTAATTCCTGGACGCAAAAACGTTGTGCTTTTTGAAGTTTATTATTGTGCTTTGCCCTTTGACAACCTTACGTCACTCGTGCTTTTGGTAGCCGAAGATGGCTAAACTCTGCTTTTCTTGCTGGGAAACGGCTTTAAATTTTATCAGATCGCTCGATAAACACGTGTTAGTTTCTGATAGCTGATAACGTTAAATCACTGTTGCTCAAACTGATTTCTTATTGCATTTTTCTGAGTTTTTAGCATCGACCCGCTGAGTCTGGAAAGCTCAAATTTCAGAAAAGTACTACTAATATTTTTTGGCCTCAAACATTTTCTTTTAAGTTGCCCGTAGTTTTGAAAACAGATTTTGAAAGAAGAGATAACGCTCTTTAACGTGGTATAAAACTCGTTACTGAAATCGAGGTACCAGTGGACGATTTTGGGCTTTGAAATTTGCCAGTTTTTCATTGAACGAAAACGTTCAAAATATTGAAAATAATGAAAAATCTCCAAAATATTACACTTTCGTTCAAACTGAGTAAATCACCACTTAGAATGTGTGCAATTAAGTACTCTTCTGAATAAGTTATTTGTTGTCCGCATTACAATGGATTTGAATTTTAAAACGATTTTTTTGCGACACATGGTCTCAGGATGGGAAAACCCGGTCCGAGAGCCGCGAAACCAATAACCCCCCCCTCCCCCCCGTACGTGGAAAATAATTATCGGATCGAAGTAAAAAATGACATTTATGTTAATAGCTTACCTAGTGCTACTTTGTGAATTTTTTTGAGAATTTTCGATTTTTCACTTTTGTAGACCTCTGGTCGATATTTACTGACATCCGCTCTTAATTGGATTAGCGAAATAAAGACGACCAGTTTTTGCTGATTACAGAAAGATAATGCCTAAACGGTAATGGAACAGTAAGAAGAAGTAATATGCTTCCAAATGAGTGCAATAGTCTAGGATTTGATGACCCGAAGAACTTTAGAACGATCTAAAAAACCTGTATAACAGAGACTAAAATTTGCATATTTTAGCCGCGAACGGTCGTCCAGCAATGAAATGCTGGGAATGGCAGTCAAATAAACAATTTCGTCATTCTAACTGCAATTTCGTTATTGGGATGGATAGTAGTCTTGATGGTAAAATTATGAGGGAAAAGTTTTTTCGAGTCCAAAATCGAGTGGAACGCTTTTAGAGAAAAACATGAAGTATATTCAATTATTTGAAATTCCTATTTTATGCTTTTTTTGTCGTTTTGTTTTGTTAGAACCCATCGATGGCGGTGCCTTTGCCGAAACCCCCAACGCATTTATCTTTTCTCTCAACAATAGTGAAGGGCTGGCACCGTTTATGAGCAAGGTGATGCCAACAGTCAAACAAATGGCAATTTACATGCATTTAGAAAATGGTCCAGGGTTTGGTGTGGACCTCGTCATTGATGCCACAATCAGCAAGTCAAGAGCAAGCTTGGGCTCGTCCTACTCTGTTCCAGCTTCAGTGAAGGACAAGGGCAGCACAATCCTGGCGGGGCCTGAACCGCACTTCTCACCTGATAAGGTGGAGGTATTTCATCTTGACCCATCGCGCTAAATCAGTGCAAGATAACAGGAACTGAGTTAAACTGAAAGCGAAGTCATGCATTTAATATCACACAAACTTCCAATTAATTCCTTTTTAGTTTCCCTTTCTTGTCTTCACGGTCTTGTTCTTTTCTCTTTTTTATTTATAGAACAGAGTTATGAGATAAATATTAGCGATAAAAAATCACGACGTTTCGACCTCTCCGAGGTCATTTTCAAGTGTATAAAAGTTCTCTAAATTAGCATAAATAAGTTAAAAACAAGTTATAATAGATAAAAATGTGGTGAACGCTAAAATGTGGTAAAATATGTAAAAATGTAAAAAGTGCTAAAAATATTTCTAAAGTCAAAAAACAATGGAAATAAAACAATGTTAACAAGAACTACTCTAAACAAATAATTTGGCGCGAATTGAATCGCACTGTTTGTTAAGCGTCGGTTTCAGTTCTTGGATAATATATAGATTTAGCCAGGGCTAAAAGCGAAGCTCTTG